>NC_044198.1:28744976-29079631 GCF_900880675.1 Sparus aurata | reverse complement strand
AGGAGGAGAGGAGGACTTATATCATCAGGAGGAGGAGAGGAGGACTTAATCATCAGGAGGAGAGGAGACTTTATATCATCAGGAGGAGAGGAGGACTTTATATCATCAGGAGGAGGAGAGGAGGACTTATATCATCAGGAGGAGAGGAGGACTTTATATCATCAGGAGGAGAGGAGGACTTTATATCATCAGGAGGAGAGGAGGACTTTATATCATCAGGAGGAGGAGAGAGGAGGACTTATATCATCAGGAGGAGGAGAGGAGGACTTTATACATGGAGGAGAGGAGGACTTTATATCATCAGGAGGAGGAGGACTTTATATCATCAGGAGGAGAGGAGGACTTTATATCATCAGGAGGAGGAGAGGAGGACTTTATATCATCAGGAGGAGGAGAGGAGGACTTTATATCATCAGGAGGAGGAGAGGAGGACTTTATATCATCAGGAGGAGGAGAGGAGGACTGAGCTTTAGTTTTTGGGTGTTCAAGTTATTATAAAGTTTTCACTTATAGAGGAATAAAGATGATTCACAAAATTCACTGCCACTCTGTTTTTTTGTAATTTTCGTACGCTAAATATTTTCATACGGATATAAGTGTTTATTCTATTTCTTACCTTTTTAATTATTTTGTTTATTTTTTTTGTTGTTTTTACAATACTACTGTCCTTTTGCTGTCCCTGTTTGTGGGACAATAAAGGTTCACTGATTCTGATTCTGAAGATGAATGCGACACAGTTACGTCCACCATCGGAGGACCGACGTCCAGCAGCAGTTTGTTCTCCTCTTCATTGAACTCACTGACTGTCCTCATGTGGACTCATTGAAACGATCTGATCGGTGCTGTGGAGCTCACCTGCCCAGACCTTTGATACCAGACGATCCTCGGGCCAGGCACTGCAGTCTGAGTCTCTCCACCGGGTCAGAACATTCTGACAGCCGTCGCTTGGCGTCCATCGCCATCTCTTTGTCGTGTCTCGACGTCCCGGCCATCACTGACGCCAGCAGCAGGAGGTGATGGTTGTTCACAGAGCTGAGCAGACAGAACTCTGAGTGGAAAAAACACAATAATACTCTATAAATACTTTTACTATTCATACTTTAAGTACATTCTGCTGGTTTGCTGTTTGAATGTGTTTACACACCGTGGCATTTCTACCTGACTTACATGAAATATCTGAGTCCTTCTGCTGATGATTGGCTGAGATATCTTGATACTGCAGCGACGTTACAGTTACTCTAAGTAGTTGTTTCCGGGGTTTGTCTTCAGAGTCTCGTGCCAACAGGAAGTTGTGTGTGAAGAACATGAAGATAAAAACAACAATATTAATAAATATGTGCTGAGCTCGATCACGTCACGTCTCTGTCCTCAGCTGGAAACAACAACCAGGAAGTTTGACTCCAGTGATCCGCGGTTACCATGGAGACCTACTGTTCTGTCCTGTGATTGGCTGTTCGGAGCCTAATGAGCTCAGTGAAAACTTTATCAATAAATACTACTAATACGACTAAAAACCTGTATATCTTCAGTTTTAGTCGCAGTAGCTACTTGGACCACTGAAGACAAGTCCAAACACTTGGATTCATATTTCACAACAGGAAGCGTTTCAGTGAGTCACGAGTCAAATGTTTGTTAGCTAACGTTGCTAACGGTGTTAACGCCTGCTGTGGTTGCTTCACATTAAAAGTCGACCACCGCCTTCAAATTAAGACGATTTTATCTAATTATTATGAAACACAGGAAGTGTTTGATGATCATTCACGATGCGCAGTAAATGATATCTGATGAATAATAAGTTTACACATGGAGTCATGTAAAACATCGGACAATAACTGCTGCTGCTTTTAATAACCAGTTCAGTTTAAATTCCTACATTCTGTATGTTTTTTTAATTATATATTATTTTGTTTGTATATCTCACTTGCCTATTTCAAATGTGAGTCTTCTAATACTGTACAAGTGCAGCATACGTCACTGTCTGTAACATGGTTTGTTTTACTCCATGTTTTTATTTAATTTGGGCCTCTTAAAACTATCCATAAAATATATTGTAAACAGGTTCTGGATATAATGTCTTTTTTTAGTAATCTTTTTTTTTTATTTAGTCTGAAGCGGAACTAAAAGCCTCCGCACTTCCCTTGTCGGAGCTTTAGAGCGTGGCACCCCAGCGGAAGTAAACAGTAGCAGCTAGCAACATTAGCTGGCTGTGTGTAATGAATGAAGTGAAACGGTACTGAGTCACAGCGCAGCTCATTATTGAATGAGTATTAAAGAACAATGAGTTCAGTTGAGAGTTTGAGAGAGTTTGGCGTCAACGAGCGACTAACTTGCTGCTGCTGAAGAAATATTCAGAGTTTTAAACACACTATCGTCCAGTACGAGGAAGAGATCGATCGGCAGCGCGTCATGCTGGATATCTGCTGGAAACCCCAAGTAAAAGTTACACAGGATAGGTGAGTAAAAGTTTGTTTATTTTAATAACACTAATGTTCAGAGCCCTGGAGTGGCCACAGAGGGGGACATATGCATCGCAGCCACGTTTTTCACTACATGGAGCGAACATACGAGTGTTTCCCTCGTTTGGTTCATTCCACTCCGGGACTCCGGAGGTGTCTGAGTGTCCGCTGCACGGCTGGGCTCCGTTCTATAGAAGACCGCGGCGAAACTCCGCTCAGAAAATGATGATTTTACACACAAAACGTTCCGAAACATGTGAGGAGCACTAAACTCACAGAAAGAGGGTGTGTCTCATTCAACCTGTTAGGAAGACAATTTCGGCAATGGTTTTGAGTCAGTGGGACACATGACCTGGAAGCTATTGGGAAAAAATTACATTTTACATTAACATTATTGACAGATATAAGGAACACTAAAGTCCATATAACAAACTTTATGAGTATTTCTACTTCTCAATGCCCTTGTAAATGAGTGTTGCCTCTCAATGATATATGGGAGGATAAATAAAGGTTGATCGGTTGATTAAATATGGTGTTTCTCAACAGTTGTGGAGTGGGATAGCTTATATCCAGATGGAATGTCAAGAAGCCAAGGGCTAAATATAAAACTCTACAACTCAAGAAAGAATATGGAGGTATGGGGCTCCCATGCTTGTTGGAGTATTATTATGCAGCACAGCTGAGGCCTCTTATATGCTGGTGTGACCCGAGCTACTCAGCTAGGTGGAAGGAACTAGAGCTGGCAATGACTGATAAGATCCCACCCCAAGCTATTATTTCTGATGAAACATTAGTCAAAAACCTGTTGGACAGAGAAAACCCATTGATCATTTTGTCCCTGAAGGCAACTCAAAAACTGTGTAATATACAGAGAGTATCATAACTGTTAAGATGGTGCACCTTTGACAATGATTTTCCTTCAAATGTGGATGATGAAAGATTCAGTGTCTGGGTTAAGAAAGGGATCACAACTTACTGCACTCTGACACAAAAGTTCCCTCATTTGGATGGAATTATGTTGGAAGAGTCTGGTACGTTTCTTTGTTAGGATCGACATAGAACTTCTAATTCAGGCTGCTGGAGGCAATGTCAGGCCAACGATGCATATCACTATCACATATTTTGGTCTTGTCCGATGCTGGATGCTTTCTGGAAGAATATCCATCAAACTTTAAAGGAAGTATGTATGGTGTTCCCTTTAGATTTGATGTCTTGTATGTAATATTGCACAAGGGATAAACTCGAAGGACAGGTCCCGTATGATACCTCTGCTGGCTGCAGGTAAAAAAGCTATAACCTGCATGGTTGAAACCCAAATCTCCCTCAAACAAGGACTGGATAGACATAGTCCATCATATATACGGCATGGAAGAATTGACATACTCCCTTAGGGCGCAACAAGATAAATTTACCAATATATGATTGAGGTGGACTGACTTTATTAGACTTCAAAGACAAGATCTTACATGAGACATATGTGTGATGTAGCTTGAGTATAACCTTTCCTCCCAGTTGATGTAATTGTATTGTTCATCCATTTATTAAAGGGACAGTTTGTAACGATTTAAGTAATTTATTAACTCAAATCAACGTCTTCGTTCATAAGTAAGTCTTCATTGGTGTACTATTACCTCTGCCAACTATATGACTTATCCTCCTGAGCGAAGAATTACCGATCTGAATATACACAGCACGGGCAAGCTCTATGGAGGCCGCCATGTCTTTCCGGTTTTAAAAAAACTATGGACTGCTGAGAGGGACACAAAGCACTACGTGGTACTATGTAGTAAGGATACGCGCATTTTCGCTCAGAGCTAGCTTGACTGCGGAACTTAGAGGGAGCTCAGCGAAAGCGCTCGTCACTAACAATAACAATAACTAACTAACTACATCTTGACCTCATTACTTGAATCAGTAGAAATACTCGACGCTGTTGGGAAAGAGTCCATATTTTGAAAATGAGTTTCTTGTCCGTCAGCGCCACCGTAGCTTCCGGAACGTCTCCAACGTCTTCAGAACGGGAGGGGCGAGCAAAGGAGTGTTGCAATGTAGAACCTCACAGCTAGATGGCGCTAAATACTTGATATATTACACATTGTCCCTTTAAATTTATCCATCCATCTTCTTCTGCATTATCCGGGGCCGGGTCGCGGAGGCAGCTGCCTGAGCAGGGACACCCAGACTTCCCTCTCCCCGGACACTGCCTCCAGCTCTTCCGGGAGGATCCCAAGGCGTTCCCAGGCCAGCCGAGCGACATAGTCACTCCAGCGTGTCCTGGGTCTTCCTCGGGGTCTCCTCCCGGCGGGACATGCCAGGAACACCTCCCGAGGGAGGCGTCCCGGGGGCATCCAAAACAGATGACCGAGCCACCTCAGCTGGCTCCTCTCGATGTGGAGGAGCAGCGGCTCTACTCCGAGCTCCTCCCGGCTGACAGAGCTCTTCACCCTATCTCTAAGGGAGCGCCCCGCCATCCTGCGGAGGAAACTCATTCCGGCCGCTTGTGTCCGGGATCTTATTCTTTCGGTCACGACCCAAAGTTCATGACCATAGGTGAGGTTAGGAAAACAGATTAGAAATATTAAGAGTTTTTAAAACAACTATCGTCCAGTACGAGGAAGAGATCGATCGGCAGCGCGTCATGCTGGATATCTGCTGGAAACC
This sequence comes from Sparus aurata, assembly GCF_900880675.1. Taxonomy (NCBI): domain Eukaryota; kingdom Metazoa; phylum Chordata; class Actinopteri; order Spariformes; family Sparidae; genus Sparus; species Sparus aurata. Next base: position 29,074,514 of record NC_044198.1, on the reverse strand, counting down.
CCAAGTAAAGTTACACAGGATAGGTGAGTAAAAGTTTCTTATTTTAATAACACTAATGTTCAGAGCCCTGGAGTGGCCACAGAGGGGGACATATGCATCGCAGCCACGTTTCACTACATGGAGCGAACATACGAGTGTTTCCCTCGTTTTGGTTCATTCCACTCCGGGACTCCGGAGGTTCTGAGTGTCCGCTGCACGGCTGGGCTCCGTTCTATAGAAGACCGCGGCGAAACTCCGCTCAGAAAATGATGATTTTACACACAAAACGTTCCGAAACATGTGAGGAGCACTAAAACTCAACAGAAAGAGGTGTGTCTCATTCAACCTGTTAGGAAGACATTTCGGCACTGATTTGGAGTCAGTGGGTCAGATGAGATGGACGTTATTGGGAAAAATTACATTTCACTTAAAAACATTAATGACAAATATTAGGAGCAGTAAAGTCCATATAACAAGGTGTGTCCTAATCACCCAGTGTATTAATACAACTCAGCATCGGTTTGGAGTCAGTGGGTCACATGACCTGGAAGCTATTGAAACTTTCTGAGTATTTCTACTTGTTGTTATTCGGCCTTTGTTCTGTGGGCCTCGGTGCCCTTGTAAATGAGGGTTGCCTCTCAATGATCTCTGGAGGATAAATAAAGGTTGATCGGTTGATTAAATATGGTGTTTCTCAACAGTTTGTGGAGTGGGATAGACTTGTATCCAGATGGAATGTCAAGAAGCCAAGGGCTAAATATAAAACTCTACAACTCAAGAAAGAATATGGAGGTATGGGGCTCCCATGCTTGTTGGAGTATTATTATGCAGCACAGCTGAGGCCTCTTATATGCTGGTGTGACCCGAGCTACTCAGCTAGGTGGAAGGAACTAGAGCTGGCAATGACTGATAAGATCCCACCCCAAGCTATTATTTCTGATGAAACATTAGTCAAATACCTGTTGGACAGAGAAAACCCATTGATCATTTTGTCCCTGAAGGCAACTCAAAAACTGTGTAATATACAGAGAGTATCATAACTGATAAGATGGTGCGCCTTTGATAGTGATTTTCCTCCAAATGTGGGTGACAAAAGATTCAGTGTCTGGGTTAAGAAAGGGATCACAACTTACTGCACTCTGACACAAAAGTTCCCTCATTTGGATGGAATTATGTTGGAAGAGTCTGGTACGTTTCTTTGTCAGGAACGACATAGAACTTCTAATTCAGGCTGCTGGAGGCAATGTCAGGCCAACGATGCATATCACTATCACATATTTTGGTCTTGTCCGATGCTGGATGCTTTCTGGAAGAATATCCATCAAACTTTAAAGGAAGTATGTATGGTGTTCCCTTTAGATTTGATGTCTTGTATGTAATATTGCACAAGGGATAAACTCGAAGGACAGGTCCCGTATGATACCTCTGCTGGCTGCAGGTAAAAAAGCTATAACCCACATGGTTGAAGCCCAAATCTCCCTCAAACAAGGACTGGATAGACATAGTCCATCATATATACGGCATGGAAGAATTGACATACTCCCTTAGGGTGCAACAAGATAAATTTACCAATATGGCAATCTGCCCCCATTTCTTCCGTCTCACCTGCACCTGTCATTTTTTCTGGAGTTGCCTCTGTTACTCTCCCTTCATCTATTTTCCTTGGCTCCGGAGTCTGGCAGAAACATTTCTTTATATTAAGTTGTCTGTCACCCGCGATATTTTGTCTTTTCTTCGGCGGCGCCATAGTTGGTTAGCTAACAAACCTTAAACATCCCAGAATATATGCCCGCGCTCTCAGCAGCGGTACTCGCATCGTTACTAGGCAACGAAGCAGGTTGACTCGCGTTGCGCTGCACAGAGGCGCTCCTAATGTAAATGATTATTGATTTATGAATGAATTGATAGGTGGCTTATTTTTGACATTGATTTTTTTTTTTTTTGGCCTGGCGGCAGGTCTCCTTGGCCTGGCGGCCTGTACAATGGTAGGGGAAACACTGATCTTTATCGCTTGTTTCCATTCATTCTGTATTTCTGTTACTACTTTGCACGGAGCATTGGAACAAAAACAATTTCCCCCTGGTGATTAATAAAGTATTCTAAATCTGAATCTGAGTCTGAAACCACGACAGACCGATACTGCGGTCGCTGCACCGATCCGCCTGTCAATCTCACGTTCCATCCTTCCCTCACTCGTGAACAAGAGCCCAAGATACTTAAACTCCTCCACTTGAGGCAGGAGCTCCCCCCCACCCTGAGGGAGCAGGCCACCTTTTTCCGGTTGAGAACCATGGCCTCGGACTTGGAGGTGCTGATTCTCATCCCAGCTGCTTCACTCTCGGCTGCAAACCGCCACAGAACATGCTGGAGGTCCTGGCTGGAGGGAGCCAACAGGACCACATCATCCGCAAAAAGCAGAGATGAAACCCAGTGGCTCCGAACCAGACCACCTCCGGCCCCTGGCTGCGCCGAGAAATTCTGTCCATAAACGTAATGAACAGAAACGGTGACAAAGAGCAGCCCTGCCGGAGTCCAACATACTCCGGGAACAGGTCTGACTTACTGCCGGCATTCCAAACCAAGCTCCTGCTCTGGTTGTACAGGGACCGTACAGCCCTTAACAGAGGGCCTTTGACCCCGTACTCCCGGAGCACCTCCTACAAAATGCCACGAGGGACACAGTCGAATGCTTTCTCCAAGTCCACAAAGCACATGTGGACTGGTTGAGCAAACTCCCATGAACCCATGAGCACCCTGCGGAGGGTATGGAGCTGGTCCAGTGTTCCGGGACCGGGACAAAAAGCGCATTGTTCCTCCTGAATCCGAGGTTCGACTATTGGCCGAATTCTCCTCTCCAGTACCCTGGAGTAGACTTTCCCAGGGAGGCTGAGGAGTGTGATCCCCCGATAGTTGAAACACACCCTCTGGTCCCCCTTTTTGAATAGGGGGACCACCACCCTGGTCTGCCAGTCCAGAGGCACTGTCCCCGACTGCCACGCGATGCTGCAGAGACGTGTCAGCCAAGACAGCCCCACAACATCCAGAGACTTGAGGTACTCAGGGCGGATCTCATCCACCCCCGGTGCTGTGCCACTGAGGAGCTTCCGGACTACCTCAGTGACTTCGGCTTGGGTGATGGATGGGTCAACCTCTGAGTCCCCAGCCTCTGCTTCCTCTATGGAAGGCGTGTCAGTGGGATTGAGGAGATCCTCGAAGGATTCCTTCTACCACCCGACGATGTCCCCAGTCGAGGTCAACAGCTCCCCACCTCAACTGTAAACACTGTTGGTGGAGGACTGCTTCCCCCTCCTGAGGCGCCGGAGGTTTTGCCAGAATTTCATATAAAATGTATGGATTTATTTATTTATTTGTTTTTTTAAATGTATTTTATTTTTCATATTTTTTAGTTTGGTGTCCATAGTCTGGTACCAGTAAGAATGCCTGTGAATTGTGACCAAGGTGGAAGGACTGTTACTCTACTCTTAAAATGGTGAATACTTTGTTAATGACTCAATAAGTCAGAGTGCAACTTTGAGTTTGAGTGTCACTAATGTATACGTTGAAGTTGAACCTATGGAATTTCATTTGATCTCATAACTCTTTTTGGTTATTATGTACCTGCTTCTTCCTGTAGAGACTAGAAACGGGCATACATGTACAGGTTTTGCTGTCTGTTGCCAACTATGGCTGCCAATAAAAAGTTAAATTTAAAAAAATAAATATTGTCTGTCTTTTGTTGTGTGTCCCTCCAGAGCTCCCACAGCAACATGTCTGTAAGGAGGAGGAGGAGGTTCTGGCTGACCAGCAGCTCTGTAACCAGGAGAGGAACTCCAGTCTGGACCAAGAGGACCCAGAGCCTCCAGAGATTAAAGAGGAACAGGAGGAACTCTGCACCAGTCGGGAGGGAGAGCAGCTTGTACTAAAGGTGGAGACGGATACCGTCATGTTGACTCCAGCTTATGAGGAAAGTGACCACAGTGAAGCAGAACCAACAAGTGACCACCAGCTCCTCTCTAACAACTCTCATGTAGCTGAGAGCCCAGACCAGAAAGGAGGAGAACATGGAGACTCAGGATCAGCTGGAGATGGAGAGCCGAAGCAACAGAAAAGACGTCACCAAAAAAATAAAAACTCTACCTCATCAGACATTCAACATAACACTCACCCAGTTGAAAAGTCTTTCAAATGTGACACATGTGGAAAGACTTTTAAGTTTAAGTCCCTATTGAATGCACACCTAAGAACTCACACAGGTGAGAAGCCGTATTCTTGCAAAACATGTGGGAAAGCTTTCAGGATTCGTAGTCAGTTAACAGTCCACATGAGAAACCACACAGGTGAGAATACGTATTCTTGCAAAACATGTGGGAAGACTTTCAGCCGTAGTGCTCACTTTACAGTTCACATGAGAACCCACACAGGTGAGAAGCCTTTTAACTGTGAAATTTGTGGGAACGCTTTTAGCCGTCATGCTCACTTAACACGTCACATTCAAATCCACACAGACGACAAACCACATTCATGCAAGACATGTGGGAAGACTTTCAGGCATCAGAGTTCCTTACCGCTTCACATGAGAATCCACACAGGTGAGAGGCCACATTCCTGCCAAACATGTGGAAAAACATTCTCTGAATCATCTACTTTGAAAATGCATACAAGAATCCACACAGGTGAGAAGCCGTATTCTTGCAAGACATGTGGGAAGACTTTCAGGCATCAGAGTTCCTTACCACCTCACATGAGAATCCACACAGGTGAAAAGCCGTATTCTTGCCAGACATGTGGGAAGACTTTCAGGTCTTGTGGTGACTTAAAAAAACATACGAGAATCCACACAGGTGAGAGGCCATTTTCTTGCAACACATGTGGGAAAACATTACGTGACTCATCTAGTTTGAAAAGGCACATGAGAACTCACACAGGTGAGAAACCATAACTTCGCCTGGGGAAAGTTTGTCTGATCAGTCTGCTCTGACAAAACTTTTGATGACACGTACAGGCGAGTAGCCTTGTATTTCCAAAACATGTTGGAGGTGGTTCAGTTCTAGTGCTTCATGCATAACTGCAGAACTTTAACTTTAAATGACCTACTTGTAGAGTCCTCAGAGGATCAATATACATAGGAGAAATGATGAGCTGACGCTGAATGTGAACAACTTCCCCTTGAGAAGATGTCAAAATATGTTTATGTGTCCATCTTCATGCTGATTTGACCATATTTGTTAACACGATGATTAAAAAGTCGAGTTAATCGCTCTCATGTGTCCCACTTATCATCGTTCCTCGTGTCCTGCTTTTATATAAACAGTTATATGTTAAATACTTGTAGGTTTTACAGTAGCTTCCATGTATGTAACCAAAACGTCAGCTGTTAGTTTAAAGTAGCAGTTTAGAAAAGAGTCCCACATTTCTTTGTGGAATTAAGCAGAGTAGATCTACACCTTAATACAAGGAGCACACAAACATAGTGTAAACACACTGTGTGAAAAGAGTTTAAAGATGGTGTTAAATATAGTTAATTGCATGAATTTAAATAACATGTAAGAAATGGAAAAAAAGTATTAAAAGTCTTTTGAGTCTGCTTAGCAACTGGAGAACATTTGTTGGCCCAATTATTTTCTTCAAGTTTAAAACTGTAGTCAGATATGTTTTAAACAAGTTCTGAATCAAATGTTTTCAGTCTGAAGCGGAACTAAAAGCCTCCGCACTTCCCCTGTCGGAGCTTTAGAGCGTGACACCCAGCGGAAGTAAACAGTAGCAGCTAGCAGCATTAGCTGACTGTGTGATGAATGAAGTGAAGACGGTACTGAGTCACAGCGCAGCTCATTATTGAATGAGTAATTAAAGAACAATGAGTTCAGTTGAGAGTTTGAGAGAGTTTGTCAACGAGCGACTAACTGCTGCTGCTGAAGAAATATTCAGAGTTTTTAAAACAACTATCGTCCAGTACGAGGAAGAGATCGATCGGCAGCGCGTCATGCTGGATATCTGCTGGAAACCCCAAGTAAAGTTACACAGGATAGGTGAGTAAAAGTTTCTTATTTTAATAACACTAATGTTCAGAGCCCTGGAGTGGCCACAGAGGGGGACATATGCATCGCAGCCACGTTTCACTACATGGAGCGAACATACGAGTGTTTCCCTCGTTTTGGTTCATTCCACTCCGGGACTCCGGAGGTTCTGAGTGTCCGCTGCACGGCTGGGCTCCGTTCTATAGAAGACCGCGGCGAAACTCCGCTCAGAAAATGATGATTTTACACACAAAACGTTCCGAAACATGTGAGGAGCACTAAAACTCAACAGAAAGAGGTGTGTCTCATTCAACCTGTTAGGAAGACATTTCGGCATCGGTTTGGAGTCAGTGGGTCACATGACCTGGAAGCTATTGAAACTTTCTGAGTATTTCTGCTTGTTGTTATTCGGCCTTTGTTCTGTGGGCCTCGATGCCCTTGTAAATGAGGGTTGCCTCTCAATGATCTCTGGAGGATAAATAAAGGTTGATTGGTTGATTAAATATTGTCTGTCTTTTGTTGTGTGTCCCTCCAGAGCTCCCACAGCAACATGTCTGTAAGGAGGAGGAGGTTCTGGCTGACCAGCAGCTCTGTAACCAGGAGAGGAACTCCAGTCTGGACCAAGAGGACCCAGAGCCTCCAGAGATTAAAGAGGAACAGGAGGAACTCTGCACCAGTCGGGAGGGAGAGCAGCTTGTACTGAAGGTGGAGACGGATACCGTCATGTTGACTCCAGCTTATGAGGAAAGTGACCACAGTGAAGCAGAACCAACAAGTGACCACCAGCTCCTCTCTAACAACTCTCATGTAGCTGAGAGCCCAGACCAGAAAGGAGGAAAACATGGAGACTCAGGATCAGCTGGAGATGGAGAGCAGAAGAAAAAGAAAAGACAACACAGAAGCAAAAGTCACAGTGATTATGCAAAAAACTCATCAGACATTCAACATAACACTCACCCAGGTGAAAAGTCTTTCAACTGGGATACATGTGGAAAGACTTTTAAGTTTAAATGCCAATTGAATTCACACATGAGAATCCACACAGGTGAGAAGCCGTTTACTTGCAACACATGTGGGAAAGCTTTCAGCCAACGCGCACACATAGCAGCCCACATGAAAACTCACACAAGTGAGAAACCTTTTACCTGTGAAATTTGTGGGAAGGCTTTCAGGGGTCGTGCTGCATTAATTTACCATATGAGAATCCACACAGGTGAGAAGCCATTTGCTTGCAACACATGTGGGAAGGCTTTCAGGTGGTGTGGTGACTTAAAAAAACATACAAGAACCCACACAGGTGAGAAACCGTACTCTTGCAACACCTGTGGGAAGACTTTCACACTAAACAGTAATTTAAAGGTTCACTTGAGAATCCACACAGGTGAGAAACCGTATTCTTGCAAATTATGTGGGAAGACTTTCAAGCAAACCAATGCTTTAACAGCTCACATGAGAACTCACACAGGTGAGAAACCATAACTTTGCCTTGAGAAAGTTTGTCTGATCAGTCTGTTTTGACGAAACATTTGATGACACGTTCAGGCGAGTAGCCTTGTATTTCCAAAATATGTTGGAGGTGGTTCAGTTCTAGTGTTTCATGCATAATTGCAGAACTTTAACTTTAAATGAGCTACTTGAAGAATCTTCAGAGGATCAACATACACAGGAGAAATGATGAGCTGATGCTGAATGTGAACAATTTCCCCTTGAGAAGATGTCAAAATATGTTTATGTGTCTTTCTTCATGCTGATTTGTCCATATTTGTTAACATGATAATTAAGAAGTCGAGTTAATCGCTCTCATGTGTCCCACTTATTATCGCTCCTCGTGTCCTGCTTTTATATAAACAGTTTTATGTTAAATACTTGTAGTTTTTACAGTAGCTTCCATGTATGTAACCAAAAAGTTAGCTGTTAGTTCAAAGAAGCAGTTTAGGAAAGAATCCCACATTTCTTTGTGGAATTAAGCAGAGTAGATCTACACCTTAATACAAGGAGCACACACACATAGTGTAAACACACTGTGTGAAAAGAGTTTAAAGATGGTGTTAAATATAGTTAATTACATTAATTCAAATAATGTGAAAGAAAATAATTAAAGGTATTTTTAAGTCTGCTTAGCAACTGGAGGACATTTGTCGACCAAATTTTCTTCAAGTTAACAACTGTAGTCAGATATGTTTTTTTTTTGTTTTTTTTAATTAACTTTCTTTATTGAGAGCCATTTCACAGACATCAGCGTGACAGTACAATGTAACAGAGAGGGCTTCTTATTCTTATTATCCCTCCCACAATCCACCCTACCCGAGAGAGAGCAATTCTCAAAGTAATCCAATATTGACATATGAAGAGTATGAAGTGCATAAAACAAAACCGGTACATAAATAAGGAAAATACTTTAAACAAATATGTAAATGAAGTAAAAGTGTAGAATAAATAAATAAAACAAACAAACAAAAACAATAAAACAAATGGATATATAAAAAAAATATATATATATAAAAATTGAAAAAAAATACAAAAAAAGGGGGGGGGGGGCTCAGACGTCACTATCAGGCAGAGATACCAAAGATTCAATATAATTTAAGAGAGGTCTCATGTTGTTTCAAATGAATTTAAGGAGCCATTGAGGGAGAATCTGAGCTTTTCAAGTCTAATGGTCAGTAACACCTCTTTCACCCAACTGCTATAAGATGGAGGTTGGGGGAGTTTCCAGTTGAGGAGTATGAGACGCCTGGCCAACAGGGTGGTAAAGGCAAGAACGGTCCGCATGGCCTTGGAAGCAAGAGGTTGCAAAGGGGCACCAAACAAAGCTAGGAGAGGATCAGGAGAGATCGTAGTGTTATAAGCTGTACTAAGAGTTTTAAAGATTTCCGACCAGAATGTGGCAAGCCTAGGACAGAACCGGAACATATGGGAATGGTCGGCTGGGGATTGTTTGCACCTATTACAGGAGTCAGTTACATTGGGGTAAATCCGAGACAGCCTCAGATTAGTGTAGTGAACTTTGTGTACCACTTTACACTGTAAGAGGCTTTGTCTCGCACAAATTGAAGAGGAATGAACTAACCGTAAGACTTGTTTCCAATAATCATCAGAAAGAGTGGTTCCGAGTTCTCGCTCCCAAGAGTCCTTGGGACCGGACGCTGGGGTGTCAATAGTTGAATTGATAAGGCTGTAAATGCTAGAAATTAGCTGCTTTTGTTCCGGGACAAGAGATTATAAATGAGTCAACCAGAGTTTCCGGGGGTCGACTCGGGAATTTGGGGTTCTGATTCCGAACAAAATGCCTTATCTGAAAAAAATGAAACAGGTGGGATTTAGGCAAATCAAATTTATTTGAGAGCTCAGAAAAGGACATAAAAGTCCCTTTGTTATAAAGGTCCTTAAATTTAGTTATCCCTTTGTCAAACCAAGTCCGAAAAGTCAAATCCGTGCAAGAGGGCAGAAATAGGTGGTTGTCTACAATGGGGGAGAGGTCTGAGGCTCTATGGAGGCCTAGGCTTTTCCTAATTTGAATCCAAGTTTTAACAGAGTGAGCGACCACTGGGTTCGAGGGAAATTTGGAGGCAGACGAAGGGAGTTGGGAGCAACCAGGGAGAGTCAGATATGTTTTAAACAAGTTCTGAATTAAATGTCTTCAGTCTGGAGCGGAACTAAAAGCCATAGACTGGTATTTGCTAGAGGTAAAAAGGAAAGAAAAAGGAAAAGTTGATTTGGTAAGTGCATTCAAATACCATGTCATGAAAGAATATAGTAATTTTACACAGGTTTATACGGACGGTGCTAAGACACCTGAGACAGGAGTGACAGGGTATGGGGTGGCAATACCAGTAAAAAGAATTGGAATCAACAGAAGAAAATCAAATAAATTAGGCGTTTACACAGTGGAGATGTTGGCAGTATTGGTTGCTCTACGGTGGGTGGAAAAAACAAAACAAGATAAGGTGCTGATATGCTCAGATTCAACCTCAACTCTAGCAAGTATAAGGTCATTCCATTCAAACAGTCGTCAAGATGTACTATATGAAGTCCTGCAGTCAGTCACAAGAATAGCAAATCAGGGAGGTCAGGTAAACTTTCTGTGGGTTCCAGCGCATGTAGGAGTGAGGGGGAATGAGAGGGTGGATGAGTTGGCAAAGAGGGCTTTAAAGAAAGGAGATATAGAAATGCAAATTAATATCAGTAAAGCAGAGGTTAAATGTATAATCTGGGAAAAAAACAACCAAATGTGGCAAGAAAGGTGGGACAGAGAAGAGAAAGGGAGACATCTATATCAGATTCAGAAGAATGTCAAAGTAAATAGGGTAGGTAGTGGAAACAGGAGAGAGGAAACTGTGTCAACAAGGTTGAGGTTGGGACATTGTGCACTGAACAAAACACTGAAAATGATAGGGAAACATCAAACAGGTCTGTGTGAGGGATGTCAGGAGGAGGAGTCAGTGGAGCATGTACTTCTACAGTGTAGGAAGTATAGGGCACGGAGAGAGATGATGAGGAATAATCTGAGGGAAATAGGGGTGCAAGAACTCACATTAAAAGGATTACTGAGTATGGGTGAGAGAGCACAGGTCCGGATACTGTTAGCTTTCTTAAGGGATACAGGGATTTTTCAAAGGATATGATGGGTAGTAGTTAGGGTGACTGACTTGGATGTAGCCTCCGCACTTCCCCTGTCGGAGCTTTAGAGCGTGACACCCAGCGGAAGTAAACAGTAGCAGCTAGCAGCATTAGCTGGCTGTGTGTATGAATGAAGTGAAGACGGTACTGAGTCACAGCGCAGCTCATTATTGAATGAGTAATTAAAGAACAATGAGTTCAGTTGAGAGTTTGAGAGAGTTTGTCAACGAGCGACTAACTGCTGCTGCTGAAGAAATATTCAGAGTTTTTAAAACAACTATCGTCCAGTACGAGGAAGAGATCGATCGGCAGCGCGTCATGCTGGATATCTGCTGGAAACCCCAAGTAAAGTTACACAGGATAGGTGAGTAAAAGTTTCTTATTTTAATAACACTAATGTTCAGAGCCCTGGAGTGGCCACAGAGGGGGACATATGCATCGCAGCCACGTTTCACTACATGGAGCGAACATACGAGTGTTTCCCTCGTTTTGGTTCATTCCACTCCGGGACTCCGGAGGTTCTGAGTGTCCGCTGCACGGCTGGGCTCCGTTCTATAGAAGACCGCGGCGAAACTTCGCTCAGAAAATGATGATTTTACACGAAAAACGTTCCGAAACATGCGAGGAGCACTAAAACTCAACAGAAAGAGGTGTGTCTCATTCAACCTGTTAGGAAGACATTTCGGCACTGATTTGGAGTCAGTGGGTCAGATGAGATGGAAACTATTGAAACAAAAATACATTTTAGCCTACATTAAAAACATTAATAACAAATATGAGGAGCACATAAGTCCATATAACAAGGTGTGTCCTAATCACCCAGTGTATTAATACAATCCAGCATCAGTTTGGAGTCAGTGGGTCAGATGAGATGGAAGCTATTGAAACTTTATGAGTATTTGTACTTGTTGTTATTCGGCCTTTGTTCTGTGGGCAGGGCCTTTAACCTAATGTTAGGCCCCGGGGCTGAGAGGTTTTGTAGGCCCTCCATCCCCTCGATTTATAGAGTCTCATTTTAAAAAAGCGTAATATCTAGGTAATCTACATCACAAAATGCAGTAGTTTCTTTCGAGACATACAACAGTGAATTTTCCCTCTTTGAGCCAGAAAACACCATAATATTGTTATTAACATATCACTGAGCCCACTTGAGTAGAAACACAATACACTTTATTTAAGAACCACACACAGCAACTTATGGTGATAATAAAACCAAAATGTGTGCAAATATGATTTCAAACGATATTATGAAAAACATCACCAATCATCACCTGTCTGCACAAACATTGATAATAACTAATAACAGCATAAGCGAAGAACAGCAACAGATCAAAGTTAGTGACCTGTTCTCCGGCCTCAGTGGGCCTGTCAACCAATCACATGCACCTGCACACACACACTCCATTCAGCCCCATGGAGAGCAACATGGCCTAATGCCAGGTGCCAAAAAGATGAAACTGAGCAACATTTATAGAAGGTTTGCAGTGTAATCTAAAAACATAATTTAATTTGCGGAAACAGAAATATATTCTGTGCTCAATAAATGTATTTGCATGTTTGCTTTTATGCATTTTAAGGTGAAATAATAACCCCTGCACTCTCACAGACTCTTGCTGGCTGCGCTGCAGACCGCTCACTCTTGCTCTCAATCTCTCCTTCTGTGCGCTCAACTTCGCCTGCACACTGGCTTAAGTTAGCACTACGTTAACAACAGCTAATCTGAATTTAGCGTCTGATCTCCAAGTCGTTTGTCTTTCAGCTCCTGCGGCAGATGCTTTCTGAGCTGCGCGTGGCCTTCATTTACGCAGCGCACTCGAGCTGCTCCTTTTGCGGATGAACGCAGGCGGAAGGAGTAATCACACACGCCGAGGAGTCCGTGAAAGGAGAAATACGAGAACCGTGTGTAGGGTAAACTCTGGCCGAGTACGAGGTCGAGGTATGCGGTGTCCAGGTGGAAGGGCAGTCCGAGTCGGAGCGCATCCTTGTTGTGCGCTCCGGTCTGGAGAAGTCATGGAGAGCAAGCGTGGACATATGAAACAGGCTCCACTAACGCCTCTCTATTAATTAAAAAGGATAGAACATGTTTGCATGGGGTGTGATCCATCATGTTAGCATCTTTACTTTGACAGGACTCCATTTTCGCCCAATAAGCGCGCACTTTTGCATCAGTATTGTTTCCCCTGCGGCCCGGGTCACTTGGGTCATTTGACTCGTCTCCCCCTGACTGCTTTGCAGCCTGGTCCTTTCTCTGGGACTCGTGTGCTCCCCCCCTCCCTCCCCCCCTCCACTGCTGCGGGCGGTCCCCTGCTCCTCTCCAGCTACATCCACCTGCGTGGCCTGCGCCTCCCCCGCTCCCTCCGGTGTATGAGATAGCGAGCTTTCCCTGCTGCTGGGTCCATCTTCAGCAGCAGCTGGTTTAAAAAAGCATTGGGATGCTCTTCAGTAATTATTTTTCGCCCAACTCTTTCTTAGTTTTTTTCTTTTCTGGGCACCACTCTCAAACGTCCTCCCCGACATTTTCCACTAAATGTCAATCAATCATAGAGGGACACACCCCAAAACTAACTATAGACATTCTGATAGGTCAGCCCACGGGCCATAGGGCCACGTGGGTAACTCCTAATTTGGATCAATCAGCAGCCACGTAAGGTGCGATTAGATTGATTGACAGAAAACCTGACAAGTTACAAAACAATATGATCTTTTCAGCTCATTGTGAACCTGAACACGTGAGGCCCCTGAACGCGTGAGGCCCCTGGGCTTCAGCCCAGGTAAGCCCGTGCATTAAAGCGGCCTTTCTGAAACTTTCTGAGTATTTCTGCTTGTTGTTATTCGGCCTTTGTTCTGTGGGCCTCGATGCCCTTGTAAATGAGGGTTGCCTCTCAATGATCTCTGGAGGATAAATAAAGGTTGATTGGTTGATTAAATATTGTCTGTCTTTTGTTGTGTGTCCCTCCAGAGCTCCCACAGCAACATGTCTGTAAGGAGGAGGAGGTTCTGGCTGACCAGCAGCTCTGTAACCAGGAGAGGAACTCCAGTCTGGACCAACAGGACCCAGAGCCTCCAGAGATTAAAGAGGAACAGGAGGAACTCTGCACCAGTCGGGAGGGAGAGCAGCTTGTACTGAAGGTGGAGACGGATACCGTCATGTTGACTCCAGCTTATGAGGAAAGTGACCACAGTGAAGCAGAACCAACAAGTGACCACCAGCTCCTCTCTAACAACTCTCATGTAGCTGAGAGCCCAGACCAGAAAGGAGGAGAACATGGAGACTCAGGATCAGCTGGAGATGGAGAGCAGAAGAAAAAGAAAAGACGTCACAGAAAAAATAAAAACTCATCAGACATTCAACATAACACTCACACAGGTGAAAAGTCTTTCAACTGTGACACATGTGGAAAGACTTTTAAGTTTAAGTCCCTATTGAAAGCACACCTGAAAATCCACACAGGTGAGAAACTGTTTACTTGCAAAACATGTGGGAAAGATTTCAGGGCTCTTAGTCAATTAACAATCCACCTGAGAATCCACACAGGTGAGAAGAAGTTTACTTGTAAAACATGTGGTAAAGGTTTTGGGATTCTTAGTCAGTTAACAGGTCACATGAGAATCCACACAGGTGAGAAGCCGTATTCTTGCATCACCTGTGGGAAAACATTCTATGATGCATCTGGTTTGAAAAGGCACGTGAGAACTCACACAGGTGAGAAGCCGTTTACTTGCAAAACATGTGGGAGAGCTTTCACAGCAAACAGGAACTTAATAGCTCACATGAGAATCCACACAGGTGAGCGGCCATATTCTTGCAAAACATGTGGAAAAGATTTCAAGATTCATTGTGAATTGAAGCAACACATGAGAACTCACACAGGTGAGAACCCATTTACTTGCAAAACATGTGGAAAGACATTACGTGATTCATCTAGTTTCAATAGGCACATGAGAACTCACACAGGTGAGAAACCGTTCCCTTGCGAAATATGTGGGAAAGCTTACAGCCGGCGTGCACACATGGCAGTCCACATGAGAATCCATACAGGTGAGAAGCCGTATTCTTGCAAAACATGTGGAAAGACTTTCATGCAAGAAGCTAACTTAACACGTCACATGAGAACCCACACCGGTGAGAAACCGTATTCTTGCAAAATATGTGGGAAGACTTTCAGTTCTTGTAGTGACTTAAAAGTACATATGAGAATCCACACAGGTGAGAAACCGTATTCTTGCAAAACATGTGGGAAGACTTTCAGGTCTTGTAGTGACTTAAAAAGACACATGAAAATCCACACAGGTGAGAGACCTTTTACCTGTGAAATTTGTGGGAAGGCCTTTGGGAGTCGTGTTGTTTTAACTCGTCACACCAAAATCCACACAGGTGAGAAACCTTAATCTTGCAAAACATCTGGGATAACATTCCGTGATTCATCTAATTTGAAATGGCACATGAGAAACCATAGTGTTGCCTGGAAAAGTTTGTCTGATCAGTCTGCTCTGACGAGACGTTTAATGACACGTACAGGCGAGTAGCCTTGTATTTGCAAAATATGTTGGAAGTGGTTCAGTTCTAGTGTTTCATGCATAATTGCAGAACTTTAAATGAGCTCCTCTGCCTCTATGGACGAGCCTCCCCTGGTGCATATTTCTACCCACTGAGTTAAAACTATAGACCAATAGTAAAGCTTTTAACAAAGGAATCAAACAGTGGCTAAAATCTAATCAACAGTGCACACATGAATAGTTCTTAACTGGTTACTGCTTGCTCATATTGCCTCTGCTCTGTTGCCTATTATGTCCCTTATTTGAAACTTGCTTGTATTTCTTTGATTTCTTTTTCCTATCGTTTTGTTGCTGTTTTGTTTTATTCTTCTTTTTTTCCTATCTTTGTCTGGTTTTTCCTTTTTCCATTCTTATTTTAATTGCCCCATTTTCTAACTGCTCTATCTTTTCAAAAGCTGCCTATGGACAAGGGTTACAAATTAGCACTTGTGCTAAAACACTTAAACAATGCATATGGTTTGTCCAATGTAATTGCTATGTCCATTTCAAATAAACATAAAAAAAACAATAATAATAGCAGCCTACTTTCTTTTACAATTAAATGTTATTGTTTACATTATCAGATGTTATAATGTTTTGTCATGGAGTTTATCTCTTCACTGCTGCTGCAGTTTCTGATCTTGAGCTGCAGACATTGTTAATTTTTTAGATTATCAAAAATCACTGCATTCATAAAATCGACGTTGGTGCTTTTTATTCTCACAGACATTTACATATCAGGATCTGGTTATTATAGACATATTCAATATTGAACTGTCATGTATCATCACAGTAACAGAGTTACATACATCAGCAGCTGCATTGCCGGCCTTGAGTAATTTAGTGCCCTCGGCAAGATCTTAGCCGGCGCCCTCTTGCATCTTAGTAAATTTCACAATCAATTTTCATACACTGACACAGAAACTGCAAGTATGTATTCATCAAGATTGTATTTCTTTTAAGTCAAAAATATTACAACTAATAAAAACTGAAGAAAGAAACAAGTGTGAAAATACACTATAAATTATAGCTGCTGCGCAGCGATGGGTCGCGTCCGGGCTATTTTGGCAATTCTGAGCAACAAACGGGAGAATAGGAAGACAAGACAGTTGACAACAATGTTCATTTTGGACCACTTGAGGCTTGAACTCACAACTTCTGGAGCTAAAGACTGTCATCTATCACTCTGAGCTAACTGGCAATACAACATTGGCTTCACAAATTGAGTAAGCCATTCACTGTTGTGCAGGCAGATTTGAAACCACTGTAAAAAATTCAGTTATCAAGACTAAAATCTGAAAATACACATATTGCAGCATGGAGATGTTGGTAATTTGTTGTTAACAATGATTGATTTGCTCCATAAGTGGATAACTGATGTTTAAAAATACTGCTTGCATTGACTGCAATATTCACATGAGAGCAGAATTCAAAATGTTCTCAAAAAGGTAGTTTTTTTTTTCATTTTTAAAAAATGTAGGTAAAATTCTGATGTTTGTCAGACATCATCTACCATGACTCTAAAAAATGTTAAATTTTTGTCATAAACATTAAAGATTTATTTATCAATTTGCAGGTATATGTTTACAGTAGTGTTCACAGTCAAACATTTTATGCACTGTAGGAAAAAATTGTGGGAGGAGATCGTTTTTTTTTTATAAGTTTTACAGTTTAAAAAAAACAGAGTGATGGACTTCATTTTAATAGGTTTAAATTGGGGCAGTCAAACGATTAATTTTTCTAATCGCGATTAATCGCATTTTGTCCATAGTTTTGGCACATTTCTTTCTGTTTTAAATGACCTTAATGTATTTTTTAATACTTTTAACAACATAAAAAAATGGCAAATATGCTTGCTTTATGAAAATGTTTATTCATGCATTTCAAATAAAAGGCTCAAAAAATATCCCCTCACCCTAAACGGGATCAAAACATGGTGATGTCTGCTTTTGGCGGTGGGCTCTCTGCATCTGCCGTGTGTTTGGCTTGCAAATGATATCTGAGACTCGACGTACTTCAGTGGTAACTCATTTCATGTTGACAGTACGTGCAGATAACTTTCGTCCTATGGACCGAACCAGTCCACCGTGTTTTTCCCAAACACCAACCCTGCTTCTTCTTCTTCTGATTCCCTTTCTTATTCTTCTGCCGCTCTCTGGATCAAGACTACAGGTGCCACTGATGGCCGTAAATCAAACAATGCACGTTTCTTTTTTTTTAAATACCGAGCGTTAATCGTGCGTTTAAAAAATTACGGCGTTTAGAGGATGTTGCGTTAACGCGTTGACTTACTTTGACAGCCCTAGTTTAAATGTACAAAAGTTTCTTCTTTGTTTTCAACTTGAGATGCTTGCTGTAGCGCCCCAGTCAGGGCCTGTTTCAGGAAGCAAGTTTAACAGACTCTGAGCCTCACCCTGAACTCTGAGCTGACTTACACTGTGAAGTGAAACTCTGAGTTTTCAGTTCCAGAACAGCTGATCTGAGTTCGGTAAGTCGACTCTGAGTATGTTAACTCTGAGTTGAGGTCGTGCCTGGCGACCAGTAAACAGCCATCATCATCAATGGAGCTCCGATACAGTAAATCACCATGGCAACAGGGGAGAAAACAGGAAGCAGACATTTTCTGGGAAAAAAAAAGTAACACGGCTGTGGCCGTAATAAAAATCACTGACAGAGTTTTAGATGTGGTCGTCTTTTCATTTTGGATTTAACATCACTTTCTTTTATATTAGCCTTTGAGGAAGTGGTTAAATGTTGTTCAGTGTTTTATTTTATTTCATTTTATTTTAGGCTATTTTATTTTATTTTATTTTATTTCATTTTATTTTAGGCTATTTTATTTTATTTTATTTTATTTTATTTAGGCTATTTTATTTTATTTTATTTCAGGCTATTTTAGGCTATTTTATTTTATTTTAGGCTATTTTATTTTATTTTATTTCATTTTATTTTATTTCATTTTATTTTAGGCTATTTTATTATATTTTATTTTATTTAGGCTATTTTATTTTATTTTATTTCATTTTATTTAGGCTATTTTATTTTATTTTATTTTATTTCATTTTATTTAGGCTATTTTATTTTATTTTATTTCATTTTATTTAGGCTATTTTATTTTATTTTATTTCAGGCTATTTTAGGCTATTTTATTTTATTTTAGGCTATTTTATTTTATTTTATTTCATTTTATTTTATTTCATTTTATTTTAGGCTATTTTATTTTATTTTATTTTATTTAGGCTATTTTATTTTATTTTATTTCATTTTATTTAGGCTATTTTATTTTATTTTATTTTATTTCATTTTATTTAGGCTATTTTATTTCATTTTATTTTATTTCAATCAGCTGAAATGAAATATAGACTTTGACCTCCAACCACTCATCATTTGAATGTGACTGTTTGTAACTGCGTGTCCTGTGTGGTTGTAATATCTTTTACTCTCCTCAGTTTTATTAGTTTTGTTCATTTGCTGCAGTTTTGGATAATTTTCAACCACTTGTTTTCTGTTTTATTTGCATTCCGTCACGTTGCTTCTTGTCTGTTCTTCTGTTTATTCGCTCAGAGATTATGTTCGATATTTCTGTTTATCACATTTTTGCACCTAGTTACTAGGTGGGTGGCCCTCAAGGACTTCTTAAGATTTAAATAAAGGTTGAATGAATGAATGTGGGAAAAATATCTTTTTCATCTGTGAAACTGCAATTTTATTTTATATTATTGAAAAACATGTGTATGTTTCAATCAAAATATAAAAAATATGTTCATTTGTTTGGGAAAAACTTTCAGATGTATCCTGTTAATCAGTTTCCCATATTCAGAGGAAACAAATGTTTCTTGTCGGTATGTGAAACAAAGTATTTTTTGAGTGAAATGAGATGAAAGAACCAGATGAACGTCTAAGAACCCAAATGTTTTGTCATTAAACTGAATTGCAGGTGGAGTGGACGGTGTGCACGAGTGCTTTTCTTGATTTTGTCGCATTTTTTCTCATCATGTTGGAAAATGAGGAAAGACAAAATTTCAAATGAAAAAAACTTGTCTGTAGTAGGAAAACTACACATGGAGGGAAATGAGTTGGGTGAAATTATCCAGTGTATTTGGGGTTTTTTTGGGATGGTAAAACTTTTCATGTAGAAGAACCTGTTTGTGGTTGTTCTAGTTGTTCTAGAGGGAAATACTTTAAAAGAAGTGACATCTGTCAAGTAGAATTTTCATTCAAGAGGATTTTTTTTCACGTTTGAAATGAACAGTTTTGTTTAGGATGATGGAACTTTTCATGTAGAATTTAGTTTTTGGGGGGGTTGCTCAAATGTCAAAACCAGCAAGCTTTCTTCTCAGGATGCTAACACAGTGAATGTGTAAAACTGAGTGAAAAATAGAATTTTAAAGAAAAAAGTGTGATTTCTTTTAAGAAGCAGCATTTCGGGGGCTTGTGTTAGCCCCTGGTCGAGGAGAACCAGACCATATGTGATGTGCTCCTCCTCCATTCTTCCCACTCCCAGGAAGGCCAGTGTCACAGGGAAGTTATATTTAAGGAAGCACTTTAGTTTTGCTTCAGAGGGAGAGAAGGCCGACACAACAGACAAACATATCTATCTCCCTGCCTTCCTTCCACAAGTTAATAGAAACAAGAAGACAAATTCTTACCTAACTCCTAAATGAGGAGAAACAGGAGAAAAGGGACAAAGAAAAGGCTTCTCTCTCCACTGGGTGACAAAAAAAATTCTATACACAAATTTACAAAATGCTCAGATTGTAGATTTCACAAACACAAAACACCAGTCAGTGCTTCACTCCTGCCTCTGACCAATCCTGGGGCAGCAATCAGGCGGCTCAAGCCAATCAGCAGGTCCAATCGTCTCACAGACACACACTCAGAGAGACTGCTACACACCTGGGGCCTGTTTCAGGAAGCAAGTTTAACAGACTCTGAGCCTCACCCTGAACTCTGAGCTGACTTACCCTGTGAAGTGAAACTCTGAGTTTTCAGTTCCAGAACAGCTGATCTGAGTTCGGTAAGTCGACTCTGAGTATGTTAACTCTGAGCTGAGCTCGTGCCTGGCGACCAGTAAACAGCCATCATCATCAATGGAGCTCCGATACAGTGATTCACCATGGCAACAGGGGAGAAAACAGGAAGCAGACATTTTTCTGGGAAAAAAAAAAGTAAACACGGCTGCGACCATAATAAAAATCACTGACGGAGTTTAGATGTGGTCGTCCTTTTCATTTTGGATTTAACATCACTTTCTTTTATATTAGCCTTTGAGGAAGTGGTTGAATGTTGTTCAGTGTTTTATTTTATTTCATTTTGTTTTAGGCTATTTTATTTTATTTCATTTTATTTTAGGCTATTTTATTTTATTTTAGGCTATTTTATTTTATTTCATTTTATTTTAGGCTATTTTATTTTATTTTAGGCTATTTTATTTTATTTTATTTTATTTATTTTATTTAGGCTATTTTATTTTATTTTATTTCATTTTAGGCTATTTTATTTTATTTTATTTTAGGCTATTTTATTTTATTTTATTTTATTTAGGCTATTTTATTTCATTTTATTTTATTTCAATCAGCTGAAAATGAAATATAGACTTTGACCTCCAACCACTCATCATTTGAATGTGACTGTTTGTAACTGCGTGTCCTGTGTGGTTGTCATATCTTTTACTCTCCTCAGTTTTATTAGTTTTGTTCATTTGCTGCAGTTTTGGATAATTTTCAAGCACTTGTTTTCTGTTTTTTATTTGCATTCCGTCACGTTGCTTCTTGTCTGTTCTTCTGTTTATTCGCTCAGAGATTATGTTCGATATTTCTGTTTATCACATTTTTGCACCTAGTTACTAGGTGGGTGGCCCTCAAGGACTTCTCAAGATTTAAATAAAGGTTGAATGAATGAATGTGGGAAAAATATCTTTTTCATCTGTGAAACTGAAATTTTATTTTATATTATTGAAAAACATGTGCATGTTTCAATCAAAATATAAAAATATGTCATTTGTTTGGGAAAAACTTTCAGATGTATCCTGTTAATCAGTTTCCCATATTCAGAGGAAACAAATGTTTCTTGTCGGTATGTGAAACAAAGTATTTTTTGAGTGAAATGAGATGAAAGAACCAGATGAACGTCTAAGAACCCAAATGTTTTGTCATTAAACTGAATTGCAGGTGGAGTGGACGGTGTGCACGAGTGCTTTTCTTGATTTTGTCGCATTTTTTCTCATCATGTTGGGAAAATGAGGAAAGACAAAATTTCAAATGAAAAAAACTTGTCTGTAGTAGGAAAACTACACATGGAGGGAAATGAGTTGGGTGAAATTATCCAGTGTATTTGGGGTTTTTTTGGGATGGTAAAACTTTTCATGTAGAAGAACCTGTTTGTGGTTGTTCTAGTTGTTCTAGAGGGAAATACTTTAAAAGAAGTGACATCTGTCAAGTAGAATTTCATTCAAGAGGATTTTTTTCACGTTTGAAATGAACAGTTTTGTTTAGGATGATGGAACTTTTCATGTAGAATTTAGTTTTTTGGGGGGGGTTGCTCAAATGTCAAAACCAGCAAGCTTTCTTCTCAGGATGCTAACACAGTGAATGTGTAAAACTGAGTGAAAAATAGAATTTTAAAGAAAAAAGTGTGATTTCTTTTAAGAAGCAGCATTTCGGGGGCTTGTGTTAGCCCCTGGTCGAGGAGAACCAGACCATATGTGATGTGCTCCTCCTCCATTCTTCCCACTCCCAGGAAGGCCAGTGTCACAGGGAAGTTATATTTAAGGAAGCACTTTAGTTTTGCTTCAGAGGGAGAGAAGGCCGACACAACAGACAAACATATCTATCTCCTGCCTTCCTTCCACAAGTTAATAGAAACAAGAAGACAAATTCTTACCTAACTCCTAAATGAGGAGAAACAGGAGAAAAGGGACAAAGAAAAGGCTTCTCTCTCTACTGGGTGACAAAAAAAATTCTATACACAAATTTACAAAATGCTCAGATTGTAGATTTCACAAACACAAAACACCAGTCAGTGCTTCACTCCTGCCTCTGACCAATCCTGGGGCAGCAATCAGGCGGCTCAAGCCAATCAGCAGGTCCAATCGTCTCACAGACACACACTCAGAGAGACTGCTACACACCTGGGGCCTGTTTCAGGAAGCAAGTTTAACAGACTCTGAGCCTCACCCTGAACTCTGAGCTGACTTACCCTGTGAAGTGAAACTCTGAGTTTTCAGTTCCAGAACAGCTGATCTGAGTTCGGTAAGTCGACTCTGAGTATGTTAACTCTGAGTTGAGCTCGTGCCTGACGACTAGTAAACAGCCATCATCATCAATGGAGCTCCGATACAGTGATTCACCATGGCAACAGGGGAGAAAACAGGAAGCAGACATTTTCTGGGAAAAAAAAACTAACACGGCTGCGACCATAATAAAAATCACTGACGGAGTTTTAGATGCGGTCGTCTTTTCATTTTGAATTTAACATCACTTTCTTTTATATTAGCCTTTGAGGAAGTGGTTAAATGTTGTTCAATGTTTTATTTTATTTTAATTTATTTTATTTTATTTTATTTCAGGCTATTTTATTTTATTTTAGTCTATTTTATTTTATTTTATTTCATCTTATTTTAGTCTATTTTATTTTATTTTATTTTATTTCAGGCTATTTTATTTTATTTCATTTTATTTTAGGCTATTTTATTTTAGGCTGTGTCATCTGTGTCCTGACATCCTGCTGAGTAGTTGAACATGAAGTGGTGCTCACCTCCACCTGCAGCACGTCCGACAGAGGCAGAGGAGCTGGTCCTGAGTCAGGTCACAGAGCAGCTGGTCCTGAGTCAGGTCGCTGGGTGAGCAGAGGAGCTGGTCCTGAGTCAGGTCGCTGGGTGAGCAGAGGAGCTGGTCCTGAGTCAGGTCGCTGGGTGAGCAGAGGAGCTGGTCCTAAGTCAGGTCACAGAGGAGCTGGTCCTGAGTCAGGTCGCCGGGTGAGCAGAGGAGCTGGTCCTGAGTCAGGTCGCTGGGTGAGCAGAGGCTGAGGGCGTCACTCACCCCCAGGACCAACATTAGAGGCAGACACACACTTACTGTCTACAGATTCAACTACAAGTCATTTCATCTTATACTCAATGCGGCAGCAAACTAGAAACACAGACTTTGAAATTACGTGGTTGGAAACAATACAATAGGCTCTACTGATGGTTACTGTTGTAGTTATCTGTGGGAAGTAAAGAAAGCCAAATGAAATGTGAGTTGTTTCTTGTTTTTGGCATCTGGAAGGTGATTGATTAACCTACGAAGTGATTAAAAAACAAAAAAATCGAAGAGGATTGTTCAGATGTGAGAGCACGTCAGCGATGACGTGTAGCCTGATATTCGCTGTGCAGCCGGAGAATATAAATGAGGGACTGATGAGAAGCGTCTGCTGTTCGGTTCAGTCCTCGTCAGGGAGTGAGAGCTCATCTAAATGAATCTAAATTCTCCTCCTGGTGTAAAACTATGTGAATTATTTCTGCTTCAACATGACGGACTGAGAAGGGAAGGACAGCCGCTGTCAGACAGCTCCGTCACACTCAGGGTTTCTTCAGGTAAACCTGCAGTGAGCAGGTTCTGTTCACAGACCCAGAGTTTAACTTACCTCTTTCTGGAACTGAACACTCGAAGTTTCTCTCATCTCAGAGTTAACAAACTCAGAATTTTCACAAAACCCGCTTTCTGAAACGGGCCCCACGACTATTGGCTTGGGTTTACAGCTGAGGTATCTGGCATGAGACTGGACCTTAATGCAAAATTTGGTTAGCTTTCACCCATGGTCCGGTCCAAGATATTTGTTTTTATTTAATGTAGAGGCTTGCTGTGATGCCACCATCAGGACAATTGTCTTGTGTTTCATGTCGAGGACATTTTTGATCTGTCATCAACATCATCATCATTTATGCTGGGTCTCGAACCCACAACCCCTGACACCCAGAACCAGCTCCTAACTCACTGAGCTAATTGGCTGGAAGTGAGATCTGCTGTGTAGCTTCATTTGACGACTCAGGGAGTCACTGTCCGGGCAGCTGTTGTCAAGGCAGATTTCAAAAATGGTCGAAATGTCAGAAATTCTGTTACTTGAACAAAAATCTGATAATACATAAATTGCATCTTGACAGCATGGAAATGTTGGTGATTTGTTTCTAACTCTAAGTGTTTTGCTTCATAAGAGAAAATGGTTTTGAAAAAAACTGAGTGATGGACTTCATAATTTGTAATGATTTTATGTGGACAAAACTGTAGCATGTACTGTTGGTTTTGTAGGTATTTCTTATTGTGGTCAGATTCAGGCAGCTCACCTCTCGAACCGCCCCCCCCTCACAGAGGACAGGTACACTGCAGAGAACCGGGAACGTCTTTGCTATGACGTTATATTGCTGTGGGCTTGTATAATATTTCGAAATAATAGCAGTAATGGCACTGGTAAAATAAATTAAAAAAATAAATAAAAACAATTATATATATATATAGATATATAGATATATATATATATAGATATAGATAGATAGATAATTATTATTATTATTATTATTATTATTATTATTATTATTATCATTATTATTGTTAATTTAAACCCGGGAAAAAAAGACAAATACCTCATTCAGACAAGGGATAAATGGGACTTAAACAGTGTTTACAATTTTAACAATTTTGACTGGGTAGTAAACTGATGATACACTTGATTTCTGTCTTTCCCTTCAGTTCAAAATCATTGCAAGAAATCAGTCATTGTATTATTGATGCAGACTCCCTGTCAGGGTTACCACAGGGGGGTCCGGACTCAGAGTTACACACTGGCCCCTGTTGGCCCCCCTAGAACTGCCCCTGCCCCCGTGGATGACGGCGCCCCTAGTATTTGCCTATGCCCAGGGCCAGACACCGGCAACAACAGGAGGGAGCGCAGAGCGCTTCAATGTTGAAATTGAACCTATGGAATTTCATTTGATCTCATAGCTCTTTTGGGTTATTATGTACCTGCTTCTTCCTTTAGAGACTAGAAACAGGCATACAAGTACAGGTTTTGTTGTCTGTTGTACAACATAGCTGCCGATAAAAAGTTAAATAAAAAAAAAACATTCTCTGTCTTTTGTTGTGTGTCCCTCCAGAGCTCCCACAGCAACATGTCTGTAAGGAGGAGGAGGTTCTGGCTGACCAGCAGCTCTGTAACCAGGAGAGGAACTCCAGTCTGGACCAAGAGGACCCAGAGCCTCCAGAGATTAAAGAGGAACAGGAGGAACTCTGCACCAGCAGGGCCGTTTCAAGGAATTTGGGAGCCCCAAGCAAAATGGACATGGAGAACCCTATTTTATCCAGTGTAATGTATCACTTACCACTATCTTGTTTTTCTTATCCTCCTCTTCCTTTCTCTTCTTTCTTTTCTGGCTTCCTGATGCATTATTACGCTTCATGTGACGACTGCCGAGGAAAATTTATTAGTAGAACTCCAACAGGAACCTTTACACACGTAAATTAAGTTTACTTCTTTGAAATTAATCAGGTTTTAATTATCATGCCCGTTGAGAACCCTAGACCGCGTTAAAACCTAAACAGGATATAGCGGGAGGACACATATGTAATTTAAAGTTATCATTTCAGTGGATTCAGGATGGCTCTGCACGGGTTAGCAGCCTTCTAGCACTAAACGCCCAACGAGTCCTCTCCCAGGTGTAGGAACACAAGCCTTTGTCTCTGCATCTTAAAGTGATCTCACTTCGGCCACGATTACCTTTAACCCATATTGACTTCTTTTTCCAGCATCATCATAGTCACCATCTCCTCACCTGGCAGATTTTCTCCTCTCCACAGAGGGGGAAGATGTTGTTTTTCTTGCTGTAAGCCGATCACCAGAGACCTTCTTTTAGTAATTTACAACGACTAAGCACATCTGGTCCACCCTCCCCCAAAGAAGATGAACCCCTTTTCCTCAGGTCAAACGAGGTCAAGCACGATAGAGTCTTCTTTCTCCACATCAGAAGGGAGAACTGGTTTTTAACACAGATTGTGATTTAAGGTGTGTTACTAATCTACATGTCTCTCCTTCTGGAACATTCTCCAGTGGGAGAAGGCTTAATGGGAAACCTAATCTGTGTGTTCTTCTACCTCACATGTCCAACTGTGAGTTACGACCGTTGTTGTTCCTGGGTCTGACATACCAATCCCACTGCAGTTTCTATCCTGACCCAAATTCAAATACGGCCTAAATAAATAATAAACTACAATCTCAATTTCTTAATTTTAGTAGATTCCAATAGCCTACAAAATGCCATACAATCGTTCTTTCCCATGTTGTTGTCAAGCCCAAATGAAGTTTATTACTTAATGAGTTTGAGGTCAACTGAAACCAGCCCCTCCCCTTGGTGATGTAGGAGAGACTTGCAGACATCATTCCTTCTGAAATACTTGTGTTATTTACCAGTTAAATGTCTGATATGTTTTGTTAAGATAGAACTACAAGGAAAATGTAGGAAAGGAAAACTCCTTGGTCCTACTGTGTATTGCTTTATTGTTTTATGTTGTATACTTTATTGCTTCATGTCTTAATCAGGTTATAATTCTTTTGAATGATTTTTCTTTTGAATGAAATTATCATGTTGCATCTTTTCACGAAGGCAAAAATTCGACTTCTAAGATGGTGACGTTTTGGGAAGGTTAAACATGATTTCAAAACATTAAATACAATAGTGTAGTTAGATTAAACTTTTGGGAGCCTAAACTCTGTGATCTCACAGAAGGAGGGACACTCTGCCTCCACCCATTGTGGTCCATCTGCTGCAGGTCATAAAACAGACACTCTGCCCTTCTCTACTCTTCTGCTTCTTCTCCTGACTTCTTCTCTTTACTTCTCCCACTTCTCCTCTCTATTCTCTTTCTTTTCTTTTTAAAAGTAATCTTTACTTTTATTTTTGCAACAAGCTCTAAGACAAGCAAATTAATTCCATGCTTTAAATGTTTTACTTTTATCCAAGTTTTTAATGGAACAAATTATTTTCTTTTTGATTTTTGATTTTAATATACTGTTAAAGTATCACCGCCTGATCCAGAAGAAGTTGAATTAGTTTCAGAATCAGCACTTAAGAACCACTACTTGAAACAACAAAGAAAACGTCTTTTTCAAGACTGTGATCATTTGATGAAGAACGTTGCAGTCAGTGTCTGCTTAAGAAGCCTTGCAAGGAGTCTCAAACCAAAGAGAATTTGTGTGCTCCCAGCCGAAACCGACTCTGCCCCCAGCGCTCCCAAGGCGGAAACCACGCTGGGCCTTCGGACCAAGAGTTCTTCAACAGAGTACCGGCCTTCCTTCTGGCTACTGAACCAACGCACCGTGCCATAATCCAACCCAGAACTCTCAAGGACACCAAACTTCAGTGCCTCCTGACTCCCAAACAAAACAGGCTGAACGTCTTCATACAGCTGGAACAACACGTGTGAGAATGAGTGGTGTCTAAAGTTCTGACTTCTGTCTGAAGTTCTGACTTCTATCTTATGAATTTAAGAGAATTGAGATTATGGTCTCGTTAGTATTAAAAATTACTGTTTCAGTGTGAGTATATTCTGAGTAGACTTTTAAGAATATATCACATGGCAAACATGACTTCAAGGTTGCGTTGATCACTCCAGATAAGGGCTGAATGATATAATACATTTTACAATGTTTTACCAACTGCTTCACTGCTTTCATTGTAGTTAAATCTGTCATATTTAAGTAAAAAGGGCCAAAATGTGCACTGAGGAAAGTGACTGCTTACTCTTGTCAGCTGTTTGAAAACATTTTCTCCTTAACAGAGTGGAACTCCCATAGAGACAACTAGAGAAGTTGTCATCCGATGTCTCATTGTTCACCTTGGTAAAGATGTGGGTGGAGTTTGAGGTGAGTGCAATAGATGACTTTCAATATTCTCCCTGCTGTAATCTGTAAATTTGAAAGCGTTTCCGCTGAATACATCGTCAGCTTAAACAACTATTAATTGGCACTTTGACTTTTTGTGTCTAATGGAAAGACTGCAACATCAGTCATGTAGCTCACATCCAATCAGTTTGGATTTTGCAAACCTAATACACCAAATATTATGTCAATTTAAAGTAATTCCATATTGGCATGAGGTTCAATTCAGATCTATTTTGTTTATATAGTGCCACTTAACAACAGAAACAATCTTCAGAGAGGATTTATTTTCACAGATTATGTTTCATTTCAATAGTTTCTATTGGTTAAAAAAACACTGGCATTGTCACAAAACTATTTGTTTCCCCTTTCATACACCTGCTGGTCATCACCTGTGTCTCACCTGTATGTTGTTTGCTATCATAATGCCTCACCTAATTTATGGCCCCCCACTACATTATGGCACCAACAGACATATCGCGAAGTCCAGTTATGACCTGGATGAATGAGAATGTGCATGGATATCTTAATTAGTGGTAAAGTCAGTATTATTATTGTTATTATTGTTGTTATTTTCATGTGTCTGTTCACATCACTCAAATTTGTCATATATGTTTGTTAAAATAATACACATCTTACAACATGATGTTTGTGTAGCTGATTTATGTAGTTAGTTTGGATTGTTCTTCTTTTGGTGACATCCTGCCTGCTATAACCAGTTTCCTCTACAATGTCTACAGAATTTTGGGTTAGGGTTAGTCATTGATTCAGCCGTGTGGAAGAAGAGCTGGCAGCAGAGACGATGGCTCTGTAGCTTGTGCCTAATGAAGATAGACAAGTCAGGGATGTAGGGATCCTCATTGAAGGCTCCATCGTACTCAACCAGCTTTGGGATCTCAGCAGAGCCTGCTGCTACTTGCTTGGACCTCAAATACCCCAAAACTCTTAAATACATTTTGAAGTATTTTAAAAGATGCTTGTTGAAGTGGATGCTGGAAACCTGTCAACAAAGGTGAAATGACTGAAAAACAATGTAATGATATAGTTGTCTGTGGGGTAGATGAGCAAAGATGAGACTCAACCACAACTGAATCATGCATGTAAGGCAAAAAACAGACTGTACCCGCAGTAATTAGTGAGGTTCTTCTGGACAGAAACTTGGACAATCTATGGCTTAATTTCATCAAACCACCTCCAGGTGTTGTCTGACTGATTGCAGGATATAAAGGGTTTTTTTTTATCGTACATTTACATTTTGCATTAATATGCATTTTATTTTTTTCTTTGATCATTCTTGTGAGGCGTGAGGCATCCAATAGTTGAAATAGTGTAGTTTCTGGGCTGTCTTCATCAAAGGTATTGGCGTGTAGAATGTTGATAAAAGGATTCTGCAGAAGATGGGCTGGCTGGAATCTAGAGCAATCTTTATTGAAACAGTATTCAAGCCAGCGTCCGAACAGAGTGTGGCCGCACATCTGGTTTTCTCAAATCTCTGGCAAAAGCAATGCCAAAATGCTTCGCCCTCTGCATATCAGAACTCCTATCAAGCCTTAGATCTTAGGAGATCTACCAATTGCCACCCCCCTTTCTCTGGTGTGGGGTCTTTTTTTAAAGTCCATTTCCATAAGCGCCTGCTTCTCCTAATTGGTCACTTTGATAGATTAAAGGTACATCTATCCAATGGGAGAAAAGAAGGATGGGTCTGCCTCACACCCTCTATGCAGTAACTCTTATGTGTTACTTAACTTAGAACCCAGGATGAGTAAGAAAAACACAAACACTACGATAGTTTTTGTGAAAAACAGTTGAACCCCTCTGCTGTTGTTATATAGCTCTAGTTCTTATGGAGAAGTTGCCAAACTAAGTATTTTTAAAAAATCTTATTAAAAGGCACTTTTATGTATTAGAAATGTGAGAAAAATGTTTGAAATACAGTTTGTTTTGTGAGATCTTGGTCTTATTTGAATATAGTACTGAATATCCTCAAATCAATTACAGCATGTAGTGAATTAAGTTTAAAAGGGTTAGTAAATCAGTTATTACAGCAAATTGTTTAGTAAGTCATTAGAACATTTGCAATTATCCCCTACAAATGTTTTCAATTATATTTACTTAGTTTCTTTAGTGTTTTTTACTCTCCCATCTTTATCCTCTTTTCACACAGTGTGTTTACACTATGTTTGTGTGCTCCTTGTATTAAGGTGTAGATCTACTCTGCTTAATTCCACAAAGAAATGTGGGACTCTTTCCTAAACTGCTACTTTGAACTAACAGCTAACTTTTTGGTTACATACATGGAAGTTACTGTAAAATCTACAAGTATTTAACATAAAACTGTTTATATAAAAGCAGGACACGAGGAGCGATAATAAGTGGGACACATGAGAGCGATTAACTCGACTTTTTAATCATCATGTTAACAAATATGGACAAATCAGCATGAAGATAGACACATAAACATATTTTGACATCTTCTCAAGGGGAAATTGTTCACATTCAGCATCAGCTCATCATTTCTCCTGTGTATATTGATCCTCTGAGGATTCTTCAAGTAGCTCATTTAAATTAAAGTTCTGCAATTATGCATGAAACACTAGAACTGAACCACCTCCAACATATTTTGCAAATACAAGGCTACTCATGAACGTGTCATCTAATGTCTCGTCAAAACAGACTGATCAGACAAACTTTCTCAAGGCAAAGTTATGGTTTCTCACCTGTGTGAGTTCTCATGTGAGCTGTTAAGGCACTGGTTTGCTTAAAAGTTCTCCCACATGTTTTGCAAGTAAACCTCTCACCTGATCAGACACATTTTCTCCATGTCTTGCAAGGTTACCTGTTTCTCACCTGTGTGGATTCTCATGTGCCTAATCAGATTAGATGAATTACGCATTTTTTTCCCACATGTTTTACATGAATATGGCTTCTGACCTGTATGGATTCTCATGTGATATTCTAGAGCACAGTGTTGCTTGAAAGTCTTCCCACATGTTTTACATGAATATGGCGTCTCACCTGTGTGGATTCTCATGTGAACGGTTAAGTTTCCACGAATCCTGAAATCTTTCCCACAGGTATTGCAAGAAAAGGGCTTCACACCTGTGTGAGTACTCATGTGAGTTTCTAAGTGTCTACGTGCAGTGAAAGACTTCCCACATGTTTTGCAAGTAAATTTCTTATCACCTGTGTGGGTTCTCATGTGACAAGTTAAAGAAGCACGAATCCTGAAAGCCTTCCCACAAATATCGCAGGTAAAAGGCTTCTCACCTGTGTGAGTTCTCATGTGACCTGTTAAGGTACTCAGATGTGTGAAAGCCTTCCCACAAATTTCACAGGTAAAAGGCTTCTCACCTGTGTGAGTTCTCATGTGGACTGTTACGTTCGTACGCTGTCTGAAAGCTTTTCCACATGTGTTGCAAGTAAACGGTTTCTCACCCGTGTGGATTCTAATGTGATTATTCAATTCACCATGAGTCCTGAAAGTCTTCCCACAGGTTTGGCAAGAATACTTTTTCCCATCTGTGTGGATTCTTAGGTGTGAAATCAGTTGGCACTTATACTTATAAGTCTTTCCACATGTGTCACAGTTGTAAGTCTTGTCACCTGGGTGAGTGTTATGTTGAATGTCTGATGAGACAGAATTTTTTGCACTGTGACTTTTGCTTCCGTGATGTCTATTCAGGTCTGGGCTCTCAGCTACATGAGAGTTGTTAGAGAGGAGCTGGTGGTCACTTGTTGGTTCTGCTTCACTGTGGTCACTTTCCTCATAAGCTGGAGTCAACATGACGGTATCCGTCTCCACCTTCAGTACAAGCTGCTCTCCCTCCCGACTGGTGCAGAGTTCCTCCTGTTCCTCTTTAATCTCTGGAGGCTCTGGGTCCTCTTGGTCCAGACTGGAGTTCCTCTCCTGGTTACAGAGCTGCTGGTCAGCCAGAACCTCCTCCTCCTTACAGACATGTTGCTGTGGGAGCTCTGGAGGGACACACAACAAAAGACAGACAATATTTAATCAACCAATCAACCTTTATTTATCCTCCAGAGATCATTGAGAGGCAACCCTCATTTACAAGGGCATCGAGGCCCACAGAACAAAGGCCGAATAACAACAAGTAGAAATACTCAGAAAGTTTCAATAGCTTCCAGGTCATCTGACCCACTGACTCCAAACCGATGCTGAATTGTATTAATACACTGGGTGATTAAGAAAGGTGTTACTTGTTTTCTTTACTCCATCCCGTCTTTAAATTTGGCTTTTAAAATCCTCTGTGAGAAATGTTTTTAACAAGTTCAGAAATGTTAGACCGATCAGAGTATGTTTTCCTCTAGGTCTTGCAAAGGAATAGCTTCTCACCTGTGTGGATTCTCTTGTGATCTTTCAAGTTCTTCAAGGATCGGAAAGTTTTCCCACATTTTTTGCAAGAATGCAGCTTCCCACCTGTGTGAGTTCTCATGTGTTGATTCAAATCACCATGAGACTTGAAATTTTTTCCACATGTTTGGCAAGAATATGGCCTCTCATCTGTGTGGACTCTCATGTGAGCTGTTAAGTTACTGTTTAGTGTGAAGGCTTTCCCACAAATTTCGCAGGTAAAAGGCTTCTCACCTGTGTGGCTTCTTAGGTGTGAATTCAATTGGGACTTAAACTTAAAAGTCTTTCCACACGTGTCACATTTGAAAGACTTTTCACCTGGGTGAGTGTTATGTTGAATGTCTGATGAGTTTTTTGCATAATCACTGTGACTTTTGCTTCCGTGTTGTCTATTCTGTTGCTTCTGCTCTCCATCTCCAGCTGATCCTGAGTCTTCAGGTTCTCCTCCTTTCTGGTCTGGGCTCTCAGCTACATGAGAGTTGTTAGAGAGGAGCTGGTGGTCACTTGTTGGTTCTGCTTCACTGTGGTCACTTTCCTCATAAGCTGGAGTCAACATGACGGTATCCGTCTCCACCTTCAGTACAAGCAGCTCTCCCTCCCGACTGGTGCAGAGTTCCTCCTGTTCCTCTTTAATCTCTGGAGGCTCTGGGTCCTCTTGGTCCAGACTGGAGTTCCTCTCCTGGTTACAGAGCTGCTGGTCAGCCAGAACCTCCTCCTCCTTACAGACATGTTGCTGTGGGAGCTCTGGAGGGACACACAACAAAAGACAGACAATATTTAATCAACCAATCAACCTTTATTTATCCTCCAGAGATCATTGAGAGGCAACCCTCATTTACAAGGGCACCGAGGCCCACAGAACAAAGGCCGAATAACAACAAGTAGAAATACTCAGAAAGTTTCAATAGCTTCCATCTCATCTGACCCACTGACTCCAAACCGATGCTGGATTGTATTAATACACTGGGTGATTAAGAAAGGTGTTACTTGTTTTCTTTACTCCATGTTTTGGAAGTGAGGGAGCACATTTTGGTTGCAGCAGCTCACTCCAACAAAATGTCAGGATGGGAGGCCGCACATCATCCACTCTCATCCTGAATACTGGCACACTACAGGGTTGTGTCTTCAGCCACCTCCTCTACTCCCTCTTCACCCATGACTGCTCCCCAATCCACCTCGCCCGCACAATCATCAAATTTGCGGATTACATGACCATTGTAGGACTAGGACTGATAACAAATAACAACGAGTCAACTTACAGGGAGAAAATTCAGCATCTGACCGAATGGCATTCGGAGAATAACCAAGGAACCAATTGTGGATTTCTGGAAAATCAAAACGGAGCGCTCTGCCCTCTATATGCACGAACCTTCAGTATCACATGTCAGTCAACCTCACCTGGAGCACTCACATCTTTCATCAGGTGGGGAAGGCCCCAAAGAGACTTTACTTCCTCAGGAAACTAAAGCACACTCGCCTCACTCTTCTATCGGTCAACGATGGTAACCTATGGAAACCTCCTGACCTACTGCTGCATGGTGTGGTTCTCCAACTGCACAGCACAGGACAGGAAGGACCTGCAGCAAGTGGTGAGGGCAGCGAAGCTCGTCATCGGGACGACACTACCCCCTCTCTAAGACATCTATTCTGGCCCACTACAAAAGAAAGCCAGCTGTATCATTGAAGACCCAACACACCCCGGACATTACCCGTTCTCCCACATGTCCTCTAGGAAGAGATTTAGAGGCCGTCCACGTGGAAATACTCTATTGTGTAAACACACATGTATTGCATCATTTTGGCCAATCGTCCACATGGATCCTGAAAACGCACTTTTTTGAAACCTGGTCTCAGGGTGAAAAAATCCATAAACGCAGCACTCGTGTTTCTGTGTGGATACTACATACTTTCTGAAATGATGACGCCAACGCCCCAGGTTGAGCATTGCCCGTGCCCTACAGAATGACCTCCAGCAGGCCACTGGTGTGAATGCCAAACAATCAGAGATAGACTTCATGAGGGTGGCCTTTGGGCACGATGTCCTGTAGTCGGCCCCATGCTCACCACCCAGCACTGTGGAGCTCAATTGGTATTTGCTGGAGAACACCAGAATTGGCAAGTCCACCATGGGTGCCCTGTACTTTTCACAGATGAGAGTAGGTTCACCCTGAGCACCTGTGATAGACGTGAAAGAGTCTGGAGAAGACAAGGAGAATGCTATCCTGCCTGCAACATCATTCAGCATGACAGGTTCTGTGGTGGGTCAGTGATGGTCTGGAGAAGCATATCCATGGAGGGACACACAGACCTCTACTGGCTAGAAAATGGCAGTCTGACTGCTATTAGGTAAAGGGATGAAATCCTTGAACCCACTGTCAGACCCTATGCTGGTGCAGTAGGTCCTAGGTTCCTCGTGATGCAGGACAATGCCCGGCCTCATGTTGCAAGAGTATGCAGGCAGTACCTGGTAGATAAAGGAACTGATATAACAGAATGGCCCTCACGATCACCTGACTTAAACCCGATAAAACACCTTTGGGACATTATGTTTCGGTCCATCAGGCGCCGCCAGGTTGCTCCTCAGATTTTACAGAAGCACAGTATACCCTTACACAGATCTTGGAGGACATCCCACAAGACACCATCTGTCGTCTCATAAGGAGCATGCCGCAACGATGTCAAGCATGCATACAAGAACATGGGGGTCAAACGAGATATTGAGAAGCATTTTGAGTTGCAGAAATTACATTTTGGCAAAATGGACTAGCCTGCCACATCATTATTTCACATGAATCTTTGGGGTGTCTATACAATTAAGCCCTCTGTAGGCTGAAAACTTTTATTTCCATTAAAAGACGTGGCATCCTTTATTTCCTAAGACATTGCCCTGTCCATATCCATATAGATGTCCAACATATTTTTTTTCACATTGAGATCTGATGTGTTTTCAAATTGTTCCTTTAATCTTTTTGAGCAGTGTATTTTACCACTGCTGTATATATTCTACTATTGCTGTTTAAATGTTCTTATATCTATTTTTGTCCATATTTTACATTTGTCAAACAAAGAGCTGCTAGCTATGTTTCGTTGTTCTCCTCTGAAAACAATGACAATTAAAGCTGCAAGCAGCGATGAATGGGCCCACGTGTGTCAGGGCATGCTGCGTCGGGACGTGCCGCATACCCAGCCCCATTACGCAATTATTGTGTAGGCATCTCTTGACTGTCCATTTTTTGGACAGTGCAGGAAGGAGTTAAATGTAATTTCCTGTTTCCAACATGTGGTTCTTTGAACTCTGTTGAGGGAGTTGTTCTGTTATGATTTGGTTGCCTTCTCCTGGCGGAATTCAATAATTTAGGCTGACGTCAAAATAAGTTCCTACGGTCTACATGAAGAACAGATAATGAGAGGATTTCCTTACAGATCTTTAAACAGAGGTTTGTATCCATTAGCGAGGCAGCACTGCCCTCTGGTGGAGAAAGCCTGAATGTAGGCCATAGTAGAAACCATGTCAACCGAGAATCAAGTGAGAATCCTGAATAAGAGGGCTTTTGTACTGGGTAATGGGCCTCTTTTGCTTGAGACTAAGTATGCAAACTGAGAGTGAACTCCATCTCAGCTTGTTCTCACAACTTTCAAATTTTTGTGGGATTTTTTGCTAAGCGCTAAAAGTGACAACTAAATTGACAATATCTGGCTTCCTGTTGGATTTAGGTTATTGATCCAATAGGATTTTTTTGTGTATCTGGTCCTGATATACATGCTCCTTGATTTTTTAAAATGTATTATTATGTTTTATTTAATTTTGGCTTTTCAATCCTCCGTAAGAAATGTTTTAAACAAGTTCTGAAATTAGAATTTAGACCGATCAGAGTATGTTTTCCCACAGGTCTTGCGAAGGAACAGCTACTCTCCTGCAGTGTTGCCACAGATACCTTGAAAAAGTAATCTGATTACTGATTACTCCTTTAAAAAGTAACTAAGTTAATTTACTGATTACCTTTTTTAAAAGTAACTAAGATTACAAGTTATTTTAAGAGTTACATTCAGAGCGGCCTTCAGATTTCTCTCCATCTCTGCATACCCTTCTATAGCTGTGAGACAGCTAACGCGAATCCGTTCTTTCTTCTCTTCCACTGACCTGGAGAAGGTTGTCCATGCTTTTATCTCTTCCAAGACTAGACTACTCTAATGCCCGGTACTGGGATCAGCAAGGGAAACATCTGTAGATTGCAACTTATTTAGAATGCTGCTGCCAGGCTTTTAACGGGTGCAAAGAGAAGTGACCATATCTCTCCAACCCTTGCTGCTCTCCACTGGCTGCCGGTGAGATTTAGAATTGATTTTAAGGTTTTACGAATTGTTTTTAAAGCCCTGGATGGTCAGGCTCCTGCCTATATCTGTGACTTGCTTTTACCCTACGAGCCTGAGATCTGCCGGCACAGCTTTATGGTCCTGAGGTTCCGTCTCATCTCAAAAGGTGACCGGGCCTTCGCTGTCCACAGATGTGGAACTCCCTGCCTGGCGATCTCAGGCCAATCGATTGGCCTGCAGGCATTCACACTATTGTTCTTCTGGAGTTTCTTATTATTCTTCTTCTGTACGTTTTTTTGCTCGCTTCTCCTCCTTCAAATCTTCAAACCATTCAAATATCAAAATGTTCAGCTTTTTGAGGACATTAGCGCGTATATTTTACTCGTTTCTATCTTTTATACTCTTGGAAATATTAAGCTTTAAATGCAAAATGTTTCCCATTCATCCATATGGGGATTTTTTCAAATTTCATTCTGCTATGACTTTAGCATACCTTCAGCTATAGAAACCATTCAACTATTAAAATGTTTGGCTTTTTCAGTCTTGTTACTTTCAGCTTTTCAACTTTTTCAGAAATTCAGCTTTTTCCCCAAAAAATTTAACATTGAATCAAATGGGAAAAGCTTCAAATCCTCTTCAAAACTCATCAACTTTCAGCCTCTTCTTGTTACTCATACGTTGAGCGAGAGACACCATTCAAACTTTAAATGAATCAGAAAACCTTGAACTATTGACCCTGTATTCAGTTTTTTAAAAATCTTGTACGGTTTTGAAATGGTCGCAGTTTTAGTTTTAAGGATTTTAAGCCCGTCTTCTGAGTTTATAATGGGTGTGTATTGCGTGAGCTAGAGTGCGTGACATCATCAACTGCCGCACCCCAGAGTGAGGAGCAGCTCCGAAAACGGGATTTTTTTTTGCTTCAGCTTGATTTGGATCCCACATCTTGTACTTGACATAGACGATATAGACATATAAATGTAGGAAATCTTGTTGGGTTTCAGCTGATGTTCTCATTTCAGCTGTAGGACTTACGGTTCTGGATTTAGAAGCCAGAGAGCTACAAGCACACCTGAATGTTCCCCATAAGCGGCAATGTTAATTTTGAGCCCAAATTTCTGGAGGATCGCAGACGGGACATGTTTTGTCTCTCGCTCCTGTGCCCTCATTATGCACTCTACAGAAATATAAATGACATGAGTGCGTTCAGCAATGTCTCCTGTTACTCAACATGTACATATTTTGGCAATAACTATTATATTTTTCTCAAGAATCGCTGGGGTTTTGGAGGCATTTTCCCATTCATTCCTTCTGGGGACATTTTCGTGTTTCTGCTCCTGCTGCAGCATGTCTGCAGCAATTTTAAGATCTTTCTGCCTTTAACTTCTCACCTTTCAGACTTTTTTCACCTTTTTAACCTCTTTCTGCCCTCTTACTCTACAACTTTTTGGGCTTTTCAGTGTTTTTTCACCTTTTTAAGCTCTTTCTGCCCTCTTACTCTACAGCTTTTTAGCCTTTTCAGACATTGATTTTTCTGCCTTTTCAGCTTTTTAAAATATTCATCTTTCTTTTGAAATACAGACACCATTCCAACTATATAAT
This sequence comes from Sparus aurata, assembly GCF_900880675.1. Lineage (NCBI taxonomy): Eukaryota > Metazoa > Chordata > Actinopteri > Spariformes > Sparidae > Sparus > Sparus aurata. The sequence continues at coordinate 29,036,177 of NC_044198.1, read as the reverse complement.
ATATAAATATTTTGGTGATAATCGTTACAGTTTTTTCAAAAATTGCAGGGGTTTAGGAGGCATTTTCCCATTCATTCTAATGAGGACATTGTCATCTTTGGCTGTGCTCCAGCTCCACCATGTGTGCAGCCATTTTAAGCTCTTTCTGCCTTTAACTTTTCTCCTTTCAACCTTTTTTCACCTCTTTTTACTATAACTACTACCAATACTAATAGTAGGCCTACTGCTGCGACAATTGGTATTACTTTTGTAGAGAAACTGTTCAGCAATGAAAATGTTCACATTTTTGACCCATTCAGCCAATTAGTTTTAATCTTTTCAGCTTCTTTAAACTTTCAGCTTCATGTTAAGCTATCGTCGTTCAACACTTTTTTAGCCCATTAGGCCTATTACTTTTCAGCTTTTTCAAACGTTCAGCTTCATGTGCAGCTAGAGAAACTGTTCGGCTATCAAAATGTTCACCCTTTAAAGCTTTTCCTGCCATTTTACTTTTCAGCTTTTCCAGCTTTTCAAATATTCAGCTTTCAAGTCTTTCCAGCTTTTTCAAATACTCATCTTTCTGCCTTTTCAGCTTGTTCATACATTCAGCTTCATATTCAGCTGGAGAAACTGTCCAGCTATCAAACTCCTCACCTTTTCATGGTCTTTCAGCCCTATTACTTTATTGCCTATTGCTTTTTCAAATATTCATGTTCAACTAGAGAGAATGTTAAGCTACGAAAATGTTCAACATTTTGAAACCATTCAGCCGATTACTTTTCAGCCTTTGTTCCTTTTCAGCTTTTGAAAATTTCAACTTTTTCTGCAAATTCCCGCCCATGCAACCTTATAGTTTTCTGCATTTTCTGCAGTACATTCAGCAGATTTCCAAAATCACTTCAGTCTTTAGCATTCACACTGTATTTTCGTAGGTAATGCAAATGTTTCTAGTTATTATTATTATTATTATTATGTTTCACATTTGAAAGACTTTTTACCTGGGTGAGTTTGAGCTGTGAGACGTCTTTTCTTTTCCATTGGCTCTCCATCTCCAGCTGATCCTGAGTCTCCATGTTGTCCTCCTTTCTGGTCTGGGCTCTCAGCTACATGAGAGTTGTTAGAGAGGAGCTGGTGGTCACTTGTTGGTTCTGCTTCACTGTGGTCACTTTCCTCATAAGCTGGAGTCAACATGACGGTATCCGTCTCCACCTTCAGTACAAGCAGCTCTCCCTCCCGACTGGTGCAGAGTTCCTCCTGTTCCTCTTTAATCTCTGGAGGCTCTGGGTCCTCTTGGTCCAGACTGGAGTTCCTCTCCTGGTTACAGAGCTGCTGGTCAGCCAGAACCTCCTCCTCCTTACAGACATGTTGCTGTGGGAGCTCTGGAGGGACACACAACAAAAGGCAGACAATATTTAATCAACCAATCAACCTTTATTTATCCTCCAGAGATCATTGAGAGGCAACCCTCATTTACAAGGGCATCGAGGCCCACAGAACAAAGGCCGAATAACAACAAGTAGAAATACTCAGAAAGTTTCAATAGCTTCCATCTCATCTGACCCACTGACTCCAAATCAGTGCCGAAATGTCTTCCTAACAGGTTGAATGAGACACACCTCTTTCTGTTGAGTTATAGTGCTCCTCACATGTTTCGGAACGTTTTGTGTGTAAAATCATCATTTTCTGAGCGGAGTTTCGCCGCGGTCTTCTATAGAACGGAGCCCTGCCGTGCAGCGGACACTCAGAACCTCCGGAGTCCCGGAGTGGAATGAACCAAAACGAGGGAAACACTCGTATGTTCGCTCCATGTAGTGAAACGTGGCTGCGATGCATATGTCCCCCTCTGTGGCCACTCCAGGGCTCTGAACATTAGTGTTATTAAAATAAGAAACTTTTACTCACCTATCCTGTGTAACTTTACTTGGGGTTTCCAGCAGATATCCAGCATGACGCGCTGCCGATCGATCTCTTCCTCGTACTGGACGATAGTTGTTTTAAAAACTCTGAATATTTCTTCAGCAGCAGCAGTTAGTCGCTCGTTGACAAACTCTCTCAAACTCTCAACTGAACTCATTGTTCTTTAATTACTCATTCAATAATGAGCTGCGCTGTGACTCAGTACCGTCTTCACTTCATTCATTACACACAGCCAGCTAATGCTGCTAGCTGCTTCCGTTTACCTCCACTGGGTGCCACGCTCTAAAGCACCGACAGGGGAATTGTGGAGGCTTTTAGTTCCGCTCCAGACTGCAGACATTTAATTCAGAACTTGTTTAAAACATATCTGACTACAGTTTTAAACTTAAAGAAAATCATTGGGCCAACAAATGTTCTCCAGTTGCTAAGCAGACTCAAAAGACTTTTAATTCGTTTTTTCCATGTCTTACATGTTATTGAAATTCATGTAATTAACTATATTTAACACCATCTTTATCCTCTTTTCACACAGTGTGTTTACACTATGTTTGTGTGCTCCTTGTATTAAGGTGAAGATCTACTCTGCTTAATTCCACAAAGAAAAGCGGGACTCTTTTATAAACTGCTACTTTGAATTAATAGCTTACTTTTTGGTTACATACATGGAAGCTACTGTAAAAACTACAAGTATTTAACATATAACTGTTTATATAAAAGCAGGACAGGAGGAGCGATAATAAGTGGGACACATGAGAGCAATTAACTCGACTTTTTAATCATCATGTTAACAAATATGGACAAATCAGCATGAAGAAAGACACATAAACATATTTTGACATCTTCTCAAGGGGAAATTGTTCACATTCAGCATCAGCTCATCATTTCTCCTGTGTATATTGATACTCTGAGGATTCTTCAAGTAGCTCATTTAAAGTTAAAGTTCTGCAATTATGCATAAAACACCTCCAACATGTTTTGGAAATACAAGGCTACTCGCCTGACTGTGTCATCAAATGTCTCGTCAATGCAGACCGATCAAACAAACTTTCCCCAGGCAACATTATGGTTTCTCACTTGTGTGAGTTCTCATGTGAGCTGTTAAGTTACCGGTTCGATTAAAAGTCTTCCCACATGTGTTGCAAGAATACGGTTTCTCACCTGTGTGGATTCTTACGTGTGTTTTTAAGTCACCACAAGACCTGAAAGTCTTCCCACATGTGTTGCAAGAATACGGTTTCTCACCTGTGTGGATTCTCATGTGATAAGTTAATTCAGCACGATGCCTGAAAGCCTTCCCACAAATTACACAGGTAAAAGGTTTCTCACCTGTGTGGATTCTCATGTGTGTTTTTAAGTAACCACAAGAGCTGAAAGTCTTCCCACATGTTTGGCAAGTAAATGGCCTCTCACCTGTGTGGAGTCGTATGTGGACTGTTAAGTGTGCACGATGGCTGAAAGATTTCCCACATGTTTTGCAAGTAAACGGTTTCTCACCTGTGTGAGTTCTCATGTGACCTGTTAAGGCACCACCTTGCTTGAAAGTCTTCCCACATGTTTGGCAAGCATACGGCCTCTCACCTGTGTGGACTCTCATGTGATCTTTCAAACTCTTTGAAAATCGGAAAGCTTTCCCACATGTTTTGCAAGTAAACGGTTTCTCACCTGTGTGGATTCTCATGTGGACTGTCATGTTCTCATATCGGCTGAAAGCTTTCCCACATGTTTTGCAGGAAAACATCTTTTCACCTGTGTGGATTCTTAGGTGTGAATTCAACTGGGACTTAAACTTAAAAGTCTTTCCACATGTGTCACAGTTGAAAGACTTTTCATCTGGGTGAGTGATATGTTGAATGTCTGATGAGGTAGAGTTTTTATTTTTTCTGTGACATCTTTTCTTTTTCTTCTGCTCTCCATCTCCAGCTGATCCTGAGTCTCCATGTTTTCCTCCTTTCTGGTCTGGGCTCTCAGCTACATGAGAGTTGTTAGAGAGGAGCTGGTGGTCACTTGTTGGTTCTGCTTCACTGTGGTCACTTTCCTCATAAGCTGGAGTCAACATGACGGTATCCGTCTCCACCTTCAGTACAAGCTGCTCTCCCTCCCGACTGGTGCAGAGTTCCTCCTGTTCCTCTTTAATCTCTGGAGGCTCTGGGTCCTCTTGGTCCAGACTGGAGTTCCTCTCCTGGTTACAGAGCTGCTGGTCAGCCAGAACCTCCTCCTCCTTACAGACATGTTGCTGTGGGAGCTCTGGAGGGACACACAACAAAAGACAGACAATATTTAATCAACCAATCAACCTTTATTTATCCTCCAGAGATCATTGAGAGGCAACCCTCATTTACAAGGGCACCGAGGCCCACAGAACAAAGGCCGAATAACAACAAGTAGAAATACTCAGAAAGTTTCAATAGCTTCCAGGTCATGTGACCCACTGACTCCAAACCGATGCCACATTGTATTAATACACTGGGTGATTAAGAAAGGTGTTACTTGTTTTCTTTACTCCATCCCGTCTTTAAATTTGGCTTTTAAAATCCTCTGTGAGAAATGTTTTTAACAAGTTCAGAAATGTTAGACCGATCAGAGTATGTTTTCCTCTAGGTCTTGCAAAGGAATAGCTTCTCACCACATGTTGCTGTGGGAGCTCTGGAGGGACACACAACGAAAGACAGAGAATTAATAATATAAACTCACACACGCCCGACCGATTTATCGGCCGATATTAGGCATTTTCCAAACTATCGGTATCAGCATTTATAATGGTCGATAAATGAATATTAAAAAACGGACAAAACAGCCTTTAACCATGTTATGAGCATCCACCAGAGAGCACTCTACAACAGGTCGAGTCTATAGCTTAAATTGGGGGTCTGTCTTGGTCCATCAATTTGATGCCTCGAAAGGTTACACTTATTTCTACCTACATTGCTGTAAATCCAAGTTGTCTATGTGCCGGCAATTGCATGAGATGGGTGGAGGTGTCGATGACCTTCATTGTTGTGCGTATCCACAGCCTGGGTGTTTTAAAACCAGGAAACAGCTGATCACAGCAGTCAGTCCATCACTTCATCCGCAGACGTCAAGATGACTAAGTTTCAGTCCCCAGAGGTCGATCAAGTGATCAAGATCTGATAATGCTGCTGGTGATTAGCTGTAACATTACACGTGATTGCAGCATGCAGAAAAAATACAGACGTTGTTATCACAGACGTTTTGTGGTTACGCCCACAGACGGGGTTCACAGGTATCTGTGTTGTGAACTGTAGTTTTGTGTGTCACTGAACTGGTTAAAAATGCCACCGAGGTCAAAAGCGTGACTCCATTTTAGCAAGGTTGATGCCAGTTGCAATACAGTTCCAGTTCTGATGCAATACATGCAAAAATGTCATTGTTGCTAAGGCTGGCAACACGACTAATTTGATGAAGCACCTGACTGTGCATGGAATCAATTTAAGAGCAGAAAGTTGCTCAGTGTTTGACTACAAGAAGAGCGAACCACAGCCATCATTCTCTCAGCATTTAAGTCCCCAGGTTGAGGTTACAGAGCCTGAGCGGCCTGATTCAAGATGTCCACCACCGTACTCCAGTGTGTAACGTTACCTAAAGTGTATAGCTTTATTTTATGGCTATATAGCTAGCTAAATCAAAAGCTTACTAGAGGTTGACAGTAACAGATACAGCTTAGCTTGTAGGGTCGGCTGGTTAAACAGCTCACCTTACGTTCACTGGTTTGTCTAGCTTCTCCTCACAGTTAGACACCATCAGCCAGGAGTGGGCTTGTCTGTGTCCTCAGAAAGCAGACATGTTGATTTTTCTGAAGAAAAACTGCAAAGGTCCTCACTATGTAGCAGTGAGCATTAGACATTGACTTGTCACTTGTTTGCAAGTGTTCTTTTACACTGGAAATTATTCGTTGTTGTATTTTTTCTGTAAAAAAGTTGGTTGCAGTGGAAAAATACTAAAGCTGAAAAGTAAAACTCAAGATTTGTACTGTAATGTGTTATGTCATTTTCTTTTTGTTAGACTTGATATTATAAAATTGGTTATAAAAAAGTATCATTCAGGAACCGGTATTGAAGTGAAAGCATTGGTATTAGTACCAGTATCAAACATTTTTAAATTATAACCAGCCCTAGATACAAGGTGGGAAAACAAGATCAAGAGTGTGGAGCCCCTGAGGTATCAGGCAGCTGCAGTGAGGGAGGCACTGATGGAGGTGAGGGACAAAACCGAAGACCCTGTAACAAAGATCGAGGCTCAATCTCTGTAAGAGGAGGTGGGGTCATACCGCTTCACCATTTGTTCAGTGGTGTGGTATGACCTGTTGTGCGAGATACAGCATGTGAGCACGCAGATGCAGACTCCTAGTAGGCATGTTGACGTTGCGGTCAATCTCCTCAACAAAACCAAGAGAGGTCTCCGCATTTACAGGGCAACAGGCTTTATGGCTGCACAAATGGCAGCCAAAGATATCTGTGAACAAATGAATGTGGAGGCTGTCTTAAGACAAAAGCAGCACTTCTCCTATGAAGCATTTGATGAGCCCTTGACGGATGCTTTGAAGAAACTGGAGGTGACATTTTTCAATGCAGTCGTTGTTGCTGCAACATCAGCCATTCAGGAAAGATTTTCCACAATGGAAAAAGTGGGAGAGAAGTTTGGAGTGTTGCCACATTTCCAAAGTCTCACAGATGAGGAGTTGACAGAACAATGTGTGACCCTACTACACTGCACTTTAAGGGACAATCTGACTTGGATGGCAGAGAGCTTGCACAGGAGCTGAAGAACTTGCCTGACTTGCCATCAAAGACCATATCCTTGCTTGAGCTGCTGACATTTGTCCAAGAAGGGGAGCTTTCTGAAACATGAGTATAGTGGCGCTGAACTAGCGGTATAGCTGCGCAGCGCCGCTGTTCCACCATCTGGGGAGAACCCTGTTGTTGAAGCAGAGAGGAGCTTTTCAAAGCTGAAGTTCATCAAAACATACCTCAGGTCAACCATGTCATCAGTATCAATCTTACAGTTGCTGTGCAGATTTCATATGATGATTTGATTGATGACTTTGCATCAAGAAGGGCAAGAAGAGTCAGGCTATAGATGGCAGTTGTGCTATTTTTTTTGTGGAACAATCAATAAACTTGCTGTGATCTGCACACTGCAGAAAAGAGTTTTTATTTCACCGAAGCACCTCAAGCACTAACCATCATCTCAACGCAAAGCATGTATGTGTCAGGGCTTCAACCTCAGGTGCAACGTCTGGCTGGTGGCAGACCACCCTCACCGAACACAGGGAATTAAGTAAGTCTACCTCTGTAGACAGAGTGATATCGTCAAGGACATGAGCTGCAGTGAAGTTGTGAAAGTTGCACCTCATGACGTGTTCTGCAAGCCACCGTCAAGAGGCATAGGATTGACTAAAATCCACAAAATCTATGGGTACATTCAGCTTTACATTGAGAAAATGTTAACCAGTTAGTTTGCCTCAGCAACTGGCTAGAAGAAGAACAGGGAAAAGGGCAACATTTAATTATGTGAAAGTGCAGTTGTTAGTTGAATTAAAAAGAAAAAAGGTTCTTCCAACCCATACTTGCTAAAACGTGTTTTTAAAGAAAATAGGGTAATGGTTAAGAATGTACTGTATTGTTAAGAATGAAGGTTATCTTTGAGTTTGATTTAAAAAATTAACTTATTGTTCAATCTCAGTAATAACATAATTTGGATTTGTTATAAATAAAAAGCAAATGTTACACATGATATCTGCCTCCTGTCATTTATCTTTCCATTAACACAAAATACAGACAAAATGTGAAATCTTCGGTCATATTTAGGAATGTTGATTATTCGTTATTAACTCACAGATAACCCTATGATTAAACAGATAACATTTTTTAATCGTTTAACAGCCCAGGTTCTCTTGTTTCCTCCACCATCAAAAACATGTACATGAGGTCGATTCTCCAGTCTGTATCCTTGTCTGGGCACTGGCTAACACCTGGAGTTGGTTCTTGGGCCTGACACGTGCTGCCCACTGCTGCCTCAGGATGGGTTGAATGCAGAGTTCCAACTTCACCTTATTGTATATTGTATGATACAGGATCGAGTAAATACTGAGAGAGTAAAAACAGTCCAACAACAGGCTGGTAAAAAAAAAAAAAAAAGCTAAAGCCATATAAAGAAGTTGGGTTGGGAGATAAATCATGAAGTTCAATAAAATAAAACTGATAAAACTTTGCAGTGAAGCCAGCTGATTTAATAAATATAATAATTTAAAACTCTGAGGCAAGATAAAACGACACCTCGTGTTGGCAGAGACATAGATTACTGTCTGACTCAAACAAAAAGAATTGTGTTGAAGTTAAATATGATACTGAATTGTTTTCATATAACTTTCCTCTTTTGAGGTGAAATGTGATTGTGTGTGATTCTGAAATGACTTCATTAAATGACCTGAATTAATTGTGCAGGTCATGTGACTCATTGACTCCAAACCGATGCCGAATTGTATTAATACACTGGGTGATTAGGACACACCTTGTTATATGGACTTTATTGCTCCTCATATCTGTCATTAATGTTTTTAATGTAAAATATATTTTTCCCCAATAGCTTCCATCTCATCTGACCCACTGACTCCAAATCAGTGCCGAAATGTCTTCCTAACAGGTTGAATGAGACACACCTCTTTCTGTTGAGTTTTAGTGCTCCTCACATGTTTCGGAACGTTTTGTGTGTAAAATCATCATTTTCTGAGCGGAGTTTCGCCGCGGTCTTCTATAGAACGGAGCCCAGCCGTGCAGCGGACACTCAGAACCTCCGGAGTCCCGGAGTGGAATGAACCAAAACGAGGGAAACACTCGTATGTTCGCTCCATGTAGTGAAACGTGGCTGCGATGCATATGTCCCCCTCTGTGGCCACTCCAGGGCTCTGAACATTAGTGTTATTAAAATAAGAAACTTTTACTCACCTATCCTGTGTAACTTTACTTGGGGTTTCCAGCAGATATCCAGCATGACGCGCTGCCGATCGATCTCTTCCTCGTACTGGACGATAGTTGTTTTAAAAACTCTGAATATTTCTTCAGCAGCAGCAGTTAGTCGCTCGTTGACAAACTCTCTCAAACTCTCAACTGAACTCATTGTTCTTTAATTACTCATTCAATAATGAGCTGCGCTGTGACTCAGTACCGTCTTCACTTCATTCATTACACACAGCCAGCTAATGCTGCTAGCTGCTACTGTTTACTTCCGCTGGGTGTCACGCTCTAAAGCTCCGACAGGGGAAGTGCGGAGGCTTTTAGTTCCGCTTCAGACTGAAAACATTTAATCCAGAACGTGTTTAAAACATATCTGACTACAGTTTTAAACTTGAATAAAATTATTAGGTCGACAAATGTTCTCCAGTTGCTAAGCAGACTCAAAAAGACATTTAATCATACTTATTTATAAACACCTTTTTTATACTTTTTGTTTGTCTGCTTCTTGTATTAAGGTGTAGATCTACTTTGCCTAATTCCACAAAGAAATGTGGGACTCTTTTCTAAACTGCTTCTTTGAACTAACAGCTAACTGTTTGGTTACATACATGGAAGCTACTGTAAAAACTACAAGTATTTCACATAAATGTTTACATAAAAGCAGGACACGAGCGATAAGTGAGACACACGTGACTGATTAACTGGACTTTTTAATCATCATGTTAACAAATATGGACAAATCAGCATGAAGAAAGACACATAAACATATTTTGACATCTTCTCAAGGGGAAATTGATCACATTCAGCGTCAGCTCATCATTTCTCCTGTGTATATTGATCCTCTGAGGATTCTTCAAGTAGGTCATTTAAAGTTAAAGTTCTGCAATTATGCATGAAACACTAGAACTGAACCACCTCCAACATATTTTGGAAATACAAGGCTACTCGCCTGTACGTGTCATCAAATGTCTCGTCAGAGCAGACTGATCAGACAAACTTTCCCCAGGCAAAACTACGGCTTCTCACTTGTGTGAGTTCTCATGTGACGTTTTACGTTACAAAGATGCCTGAAAGCTCTCCCACATGTTTGGCAAGTAAATGGTTTCTCACCTGTGTGGATTCTCATGTGTATCTTCAATTCAACATGAGACTTGAAATCTTTCCCACATGTTTCACAAGAATATGGCTTCTCTTCCGTGTGAGTTCTCATGTGAACTATTAAGTTACTGGTTTTACTAAAAGTCTTCCCACATGTTTGGCAAGAATACGGTTTCTCACCTGTGTGGATTCTCATGTGAGCTGTTAAGGTACTGTCATGCGTGAAAGCTTTCCCACATGTTTTGCAAGTGAACGGTTTCTCACCTGTGTGAGTTCTCATGTGCCTTTTCAAACCACCTGAATCACGGAATGTTTTCCCACATGTTTGGCAAGGATATGGTTTCTCACCCGTGTGGACTTTCATGTGAACTGTTAAGTTACCTTTTACCATGAAAGTCTTCCCACATGTTTGGCAAGAATATGGTTTCTCACCAGTGTGAGTTCTCATGTGACAAGTCAATCGAGTACGAAGCCTGAAAGCCTCCCCACAAATTCCACAGTTAAAAGGTTACTCACCTGTGTGGATTCTCATGTGTTCTGCTATGTGTGTATGTTGTCTGAAAGCTTTTCCACATGTTTTGCAAGTAAATGGTTTCTCACCTGTGTGAGTTTTCATGTGGAATGTTAAGGATCTGTTTAGCCTGTAATTCTTTCCACATGTCTTGCAAGAATACGGCTTCTCACCTGTGTGAATTCTCAGGTGGCCTACCAAGCGTGTACGTCTGCTGAAAGCTTTCCCACACGTGTTGCAAGAAAAGGGCCTCTCACCCGTGTGGACTCTCATGTGAATTGTTAATTCATTAGGTTTCCTGAAATCTTTACCACATGTTTTGCAAGAATACGGTTTCTCGCCCGTGTGGATTCTCAGGTGTGAATTCAAGCGGGACGTAAACTTAAAAGTCTTTCCACACGTGTCACAGTTGAAGGACTTTTCACCTGGGTGAGTGTTATGTTGAATGTCTGATGAGTTTTTTGCATAATCACTGTGACTTTTGCTTCTGTGATGTCTATTCTGTTGATTCGGCTCTCCATCTCCAGCTGATCCTGAGTCTCCATGTTGTCCTCCTTTCTGGTCTGGGCTCTCAGCTACATGAGAGTTGTTAGAGAGGAGCTGGTGGTCACTTGTTGGTTCTGCTTCACTGTGGTCACTTTCCTCATAAGCTGGAGTCAACATGACGGTATCCGTCTCCACCTTCAGTACAAGCTGCTCTCCCTCCCGACTGGTGCAGAGTTCCTCCTGTTCCTCTTTAATCTCTGGAGGCTCTGGGTCCTCTTGGTCCAGACTGGAGTTCCTCTCCTGGTTACAGAGCTGCTGGTCAGCCAGAACCTCCTCCTCCTTACAGACATGTTGCTGTGGGAGCTCTGGAGGGACACACAACAAAAGACAGACAATATTTAATCAACCAATCAACCTTTATTTATCCTCCAGAGATCATTGAGAGGCAACCCTCATTTACAAGGGCATCGAGGCCCACAGAACAAAGGCCGAATAACAACAAGTAGAAATACTCAGAAAGTTTCAATAGCTTCCAGGTCATGTGACCCACTGACTCCAAACTGATGCTGAATTGTATTAATACACTGGATGACTAGGACACACCTTGTAATATAGACTTTACCGCTCCTAATATTTGTCATTAATGTTGTTAAGTGAAATGTCATTTTCCCAATAGCTTCCATCTCATCTGACCCACTGACTCCAAATCAGTGCCGAAATGTCTTCCTAACAGGTTGAATGAGACACACCTCTTTCTGTTGAGTTTTAGTGCTCCTCACATGTTTCGGAACGTTTTGTGTGTAAAATCATCATTTTCTGAGCGGAGTTTCGCCGCGGTCTTCTATAGAACGGAGCCCAGCCGTGCAGCGGACACTCAGAACCTCCGGAGTCCCGGAGTGGAATGAACCAAAACGAGGGAAACACTCGTATGTTCGCTCCATGTAGTGAAACGTGGCTGCGATGCATATGTCCCCCTCTGTGGCCACTCCAGGGCTCTGAACATTGGTGTTATTAAAATAAGAAACTTTTACTCACCTATCCTGTGTAACTTTACTTGGGGTTTCCAGCAGATATCCAGCATGACGCGCTGCCGATCGATCTCTTCCTCGTACTGGACGATAGTTGTTTTAAAAACTCTGAATATTTCTTCAGCAGCAGCAGTTAGTCGCTCGTTGACAAACTCTCTCAAACTCTCAACTGAACTCATTGTTCTTTAATTACTCATTCAATAATGAGCTGCGCTGTGACTCAGTACCGTCTTCACTTCATTCATTACACACAGCCAGCTAATGCTGCTAGCTGCTACTGTTTACTTCTGTTACCTCGTGAGTGATCTGAAGATCAGACAGAGCCGCTACAAACCACGCCCCCTACAAACCACGCCCATACGACACTACGGTGGCTGTGGAGGTCCAGAGCACTTAGAAGGCAAACAGAAAGGAAACAATTTCAACAACTTTAACGGTTGATTCACAACAATAAATGTCTTTCAATGCAAACAATGCGCCTGAAACCATAGATTAATACAAAAATACAAAGTAATGTACTCAGAAAGATTATATAGGACTGACAAAAAATATATGTGCACAAGATTATTCTAAACCCTAATAAAATAAAATATTTACAACAATAATAATTTAGTAGTAGTTATTTCGATTAAAATAGGTTGTTTCCACTGGCCGTTTTGTCAAGAGCCACACTGTCACAGAGCTTGGTCTCCTACATCAGATGCCATAAATATCACTCTAAGGTGGTGATTTCTTCTGGGTCAACAGAAAAGGTTGCTCGCCCTTTGACACAAACAAAATGTATTTATTTATTTATGAATATGACCATACACAGGTCTTTAAAATATGTACCTTAAAACACAAAAGTTGAGACTAATGAAACAGCCAGCAGCAACTTTTATCGGCAATAAAATAAAACATTCTTATCTTACATATTCATATATATTTATACTAGACTTGAGACTTTTTTTTTTATTCATCCGACATAGATAATACAGCCTCTTCAAAAACTCCTCAGAGTCCAGAGCTTTTCTGAGTTTTTCAGCATGGTTTCTAGTTGCTGTTTTTCTTAAAATACATATTTTTGCTTTTGAGGTATCTTGATGGCAACACATTTTGATTTTTGAATTTACTAAGGGTAGATTAAATGATGACTAATTGTTTCTCCTCATGTGAGTTAACAAATGCAGACAGAGTAAGCTCACAGCCCCAGGGGTCCTAAAGTAGTTTTTCAACGGATGAAGGCCAAAGGTTAGCAGACGGAAGGCCATCATAAAGTACTAAAAAACTGAGGTTGGCCCCGCCAAATGGTGGGAGATGCCCAAACGTGTATGTTCCCCTAGAGGGGTGGGGAACCCATTTGGGTCATTTTTGGGACAAGCCCTACAGTTGACCGCAGCCAGGTCAGATGAGTTAGGGGAGAAGAGTAGAGAAACAGGTCAACTCCTCTTTTAGGCTATTGGATAATATGCCAAAATGACCAATTAGAAGAAGTGGGTGTTTACTGGGAAAGGGACTCTAAAGGCCGGTGCAGGGAAAGAAACGGGGGGTGGCACTTGGAAAACCTCCTAAGAGAAGAAGCTGAGGTTTTGAGGGAGCAGAGGGCAGAGCATTTTGGCATTGTTTTGTCCACAGATTTGATAATATCAGAATGTGGCCACTTCTGATCAGGATTCAAGGCGCTAGATTTTGTCTCAATAAAGATTGCTTCTTCATTCCACCCGCCTTGACTCCACAGACTCCTTTTATGATCAAACTACATGCCGACACCTTAAAGAAGGGAAGCCCAGAAACCACACTTTCTTCTAGCCTCTTTGTCGTTTTCCTTAGTAAAAATATCATTTTTAGTAAAACTATTATTTTAAATAAATAAATTAAAACCCTCAAATTTGGCTTCATCAATATTAGATCACTGTCAACCAAAGCCTTACTGATTAATAATTTGATCACTGAGCATAAGCTGGACATGATTTGCTTATGTGAAACATGGCTGAAACCTGATACCTTTCTGCCATTAAATGAAGCCTCTCCTCCTGACTATAACTACAGCCATGATGCTCGGCCTCTAAACAGGGGGGAGGTGTTGCTTTACTCTAAAATTCTATTCTCAACCTAAGCTCCAACCAGGATATTAAATTTACTTCATTTGAGGCTCTGGTTTTAAAACCATCCTCATCAATTAGTAACAGCCTTGTCCAGGGAACAGGCTTTCACCTGGTTGTACTGTACAGACCTCCATGGCCTTACTCCCAATTCCTAGAAGAATTTGGTGAATTTATTGCAGATCTTGTGACTCGTTCAGATAAAATCCTAATCATTGGGGATTTCAATATTCACTTAAATAAGCCCTCTGACCCTCTAGGGAAAGCTTTTTTGAGACTTCTTGATATTTCCAACTTTACTCAGCTTGTCCATGAACCCACTCATTCCAGTGGAAACACTGTCGGACCACTTTCTCATCACATTTGAAGCGTCACTAGCCTGTCCCTATGTCAATGACTCAAATGTTTTTACTTCTCGTCGTATCAGCCCGGCAATCACAGCGACGCTCAGTGATAAAGTGCCTGGGGTCCTGGCTCCTCTTGCGACTGTGACAATACCTGTGGAAAGCCTCACAAATGACGTGAACTCAGTACTTGTTTCGCTCCTCGATTCTGTGGCATCGGTCTCTACCAGGACAAGGCGACCAAAGAAATCTACTCCCTGGTTTACAGACGAAACCCGAGATCTCAAGCAGGCCTGCAGGAAAATGGAACGAGCATGGCGTAAATCTAAACTGGAGGTTTTTCATCTTGCCTGGCATGATAGTGTACTAAACTATAAGCGTGCTCTAAATACTGCTAGAACTGCATATTTCTCCAGCCTAATAAACAATAATAAACACAATCCTAGATTTCTCTTTAACACTGTGGCTAAACTTACTCAAAAGCCACAGTCGGTGAGCTGTGCAAATGATTTCTTAGATTTCTTTTGCAATAAAATCGATGAGATCAGATTTAAATTAACTCATCTCTGGCCTCCTCGTCAAACTCTGCCAAAAAATCGTCTGCTGCCTATTCTCAGTTAGTCTCAGCTCTAAGCACTTTTGAAAATATCTCCCTTGAGATACTGTCTAAAATTGTCTCATCCTCTAAACCAACTACCTGCATCCTGGACCCCTTTCCGGCAAAACTGTTTAAAGAACTATGGCCAGCACTGGGACCTACGATGTTAAATATTGTTAACTCATCTCTCATGACTGGTGTTGTCCCTTCTAGTTTTAAGTCTGCTGTGGTTAAGCCTCTACTTAAGAAACCACATCTCGACCCAGGGTCACTAAATAACTATCGACCAGTATCCAACCTTCCCTTCTTCTCGAAAGTCTTAGAAAGAGTCGTGTCCCAACAACTTTCAGGCTACCAACTCAATAATAATCTCCTGGAACCTTTTCAGTCAGCGTTCAGAGCCTGTCACTCCACTGAAACCGCCCTTACTAAAGTGGTAAATGACATTCTACTTACCTTAGACTCTAACTCGACCTCAGTGCTCATGCTACTGGATCTCAGCGCTGCATTTGATACTATAGATCATGGCATACTGTCAGACAGACTTGAAAGTCAATTTGGCATCTCTGGCCTGGCCCTAGCCTGGCTAAAATCGTACCTGTCCGAAAGAACACAATGTGTTTCCTACAACGGTACGTCATCAATTTTTACTCCTGTAAAGTATGGAGTTCCCCAGGGCTCTGTTTTGGGCCCTTTGCTCTTCTCTTTATATATTTCACCTCTCGGCCAAATTATTCGGAGCCATGGAATACATTTCCACTGCTATGCGGACGACACTCAGCTGTATGTGCCCTTAAAAGCTGAGGACAAATCGCAAATCACGAAGCTAGAGACCTGCCTATGTGCAGTGAAGAAGTGGATGTCAGAAAACTTCCTGCTCCTAAATTCGGAAAAAACTGAGATGCTGGTCATCGCCCCCGCCAGACAGAGACACCATGTTGACCAGGTGACTGTAACTCTCGACAACTGCGTTATTTCTCAAAGCTCAACCGTCAAGAATCTAGGTGTTGCTTTCGATTCTACACTCTCCTTTGATCAGCACATCAAAAAAATTACCAAGATCGCCTTCTACCACCTGCGCAATATAGCTAAAAGTAGATCCTTTCTGTCCACCGCGGATGCAGAGATCCTGATTCATGCCTTTGTTTCCTCAAGGCTTGATTACTGCAATGCCTTATTTTCAGGTCCTCCACATGAGAGCACTAAAAGTCTTCAAATGGTTCAGAATGCTGCAGCCAGAGTCTTAACACGTACAAGAAAATTTGATCATATTACACCAATCTTAGCATCTCTGCCCAGTGCATCTAAGATCAGACTTTAAGGTGCTGCTGATGACATACAAAACTGTACACGGCCTTGCCCCGTCGTACATGTCAGATCTCATTACACCATATATTCCAACTCGGGCATTACGCTCTCAAAATTCAGGGCTCCTGATGGTTCCCAGGATCAAAAAGAAGTCAGCTGGCTGCAGGGCTTTTTCCTATCGGGCTCCTTTCCTCTGGAATAACCTCCCAGCTGACATCAGACAATCTGGCTCTGTTGACGCCTTTAAATCTAAACTCAAAACTCACTTCTTCGACTTAGCCTTTAATTAGCCCTGATATCAATTGTAAGCTTCTCAGTGGGTCGGTGTCAGTCTCAATGCGTTCCTATAATACTAGATTACACTGTGCTGCCGACGAGAAACAATCTGTTTATTCTGATCAATATTGCATTTCTCTAACCCTTGTTTTTGTTTTCTGTTCCTGCAAGCTGTGTCACTCTCTATAGCCTTCTCCCCCCCCCCCTCCTCCTCTTCTGTCTCCTCCCTCTCTTTCTCCTACTCCCATCTTTCTTTCAGGCTCCCTTCTGATGGACCACGGCCCCCTGGGACCATCTACCATTTCCGGGCTCCTGCTGCCTTGAAATATTGACTGATCTGGATCGTCACACCCCGGGCTCTCGTGGATCATTGCTCTCCTCTGCTTCATCAACTCCTCATATCTATATTTCTGTTAACCTTGATGCCTCTCTCTGTCTGTTACTAATGATCTTGTGTGTCCTGCCCTCTTCCAGGTCAGCATGGTGGACAGGAGGTCGTCTGGCTGGGCACGACTGGGTGATGCCTCGTCCTGCTCGATCGTCTCCTGGATCCACTAACTTTACATAACTTGTATCAGATTTTCTGTTGATGTAACTTGTAAACTGTGAATTGTTGCCCTTTTCTGTACACGCAACATCTATTGCATGTCTGTCCATCCTGGAAGAGGGATCCCTCCTCTGTGGCTCTTCCTGAGGTTTCTTCCATTGTTTTTTTTTTTATCCTGTTAAAAGGTATTTTTTCCATCAACAAGTTTTTCCTCACTCGAATCGAGGGTCTAAGGACAGAGGATGTTGTTCACTGTACAGATTGTAAAGCCCACTGAGGCAATGTGATTGTGATTTTGGGCTATATAAATAAAATTGATTTGATTTGATTTGATTTGATCTTATTCTTTCGGTCATGACCCAAAGTTCATGGCCGTAGGTGAGGGTAGGAACATAGATTGACTGGTAAATCGAGAGCTTCGCCTTTCGGCTCAGCTCTCTCTTCACCATGACAGACCGATACAACGACCGCATTACTGCGGCTGCTGCACCGATCCGCCTGGCAATCTCACGCTCCATCTTTCCCTCACTCGTGAACAACACCCCAAGATACTTAAACTCCTCCACTTGAGGCAGGAACTCTCCCCCAATCTGGAGGGAGCAAACCACCTTTTTCCAGTCAAGAACCATGGCCTCGGATTTGGAGGTGCTGATTCTCATCCCAGCCGCTTCACACCTGGTTGCAAACTGCCCCAGGACATGCTGGAGGTCCTGGCTCGAAGGAGCCAACAAGACCACATCATCCGCGAAAAGCAGAGATGAGATCCAGTGGCTCCCGAACCAGATCCCCTCCGGCCCGTGGCTGCGCCTAGAAACTTTCCCAGGGAGGCTGAGGAGTGTGATCCCCCGATAGTTGGAACACACCCTCCGGTCCCCCTTTTTAAATAGGAGGACCACCACCCCGGTCTGCCAGTCCAGAGGCACTGTCCCCGACTGCCACGCGCTGCTGCAGAGACTTGTCAGCCAAGACAGCCCCACAACATCTAGAGACTTGAGGTACTCAGGGCGGATCGTATCCACCCCCGGTGCTTTGCCACTGAGGAGCTTCCGGACTACCTCAGTGACTTCGGCTTGGGTGATTGATGGGTCAACCTCTGAGTCCCCAGCCTCTGCTTCCTCTATGGAAGGCATGTAAGTGGGATTGAGGAGATCCTCGAAGTATTCCTTCCACCGCCCGACGATGTCCCCAGTTGAGGTCAACAGCTCCCCACCTCCACTGTAAACAGTGTTGGTGATGGTCTGCTTCCCCCTCCTGAGGCGCCGGATGGTTTGCCAGAATTTCTTCGAGGCCGACCGGTAGTCCTCCTCCATGGCCTCCCCGAACTCTTCCCAGACCCGAGTTTTTGCTTCCGCGACTGCCCGTGCTGCAGCATGCTTGGCTGGTACCCGTCAGCTGCCTCAGGAGTCCCCTGGGCCATCCAGGCTCGGTAGGACTCCTTCTTCAGCTTGACAGCAACCCTTACTTCCGGGGTCCACCACCGGGTTCGGGGATTGCCGCCGCGACAGACCCCGGAGACCTTACGGCCACAGCTCCGGACAGCCGCATCAAAAATGGAAGTGGAGAACATGGTCCATTCGGACTCAATGTCCCCAGCCTCCCTTGGGATCTGGACAAAGTTCTCCCGGAGGTGGGAGTTAAAGATCTCCCTGGCAGAGGGTTCTGCCAGACGTTCCCAGCAGACCCTCACAATACAATTGGGTCTGCCAGGTCTGTCCAGCTTCCTCCCTCGCCAGCGGATCCAACTCACCACCAGGTGGTGATCAGTTGACAGCTCAACAGTTAAGAGCTTTCTATACTTATATTACCATATAAGTATAGAAAGACCTGCTGGTCCACTTCAGATGACATCATCGCAGTCACGCAACACACACACTTGAGTGATATTTCACCAGTGGTGTTAGGCAGACCCGTCTTGTTCTTCCCTCACTGAATGGAGGGGCCCTCAGTCCCCACAAGTAAACAACTCGAGGAAGTAGGCGGGTATGAACGAATGGACTTAAAAAAGGACCCGCGCACCAGGGAACAGGGTGGTACTTGGCTTCTCAGCTAACAAGTCTGCCTCATTGTGGAGAGGTGTGAGCTGGCTGACGACCTGAATGTCTTCTACTGCAGGTTTGAGAAGCCAACATTCACACCCAACACCCACTCCAGCATCAAACAACCCTCATCACCCCCTGCACCACCCTCATCCCTCCCTACTGACCCCGCACCATCACTCAGTATCCGTGAGGATGTTTGCCAGCTCTTCAGGAAACAGAAGACCAGGAAACTTCCAGGTCCAGACAGCATCTCACCCTCCTGTCTGAACATCTGTGCTGACCACATAGCCCCCCTCTTCACCTTCAACAGATCACTGGAGCTGTGTGAAGTCCCCTCCTGCTTCAAAAGCTCCACAATAATCCCGGTCCCCAAGCAACCACCAATCTCAGGACTCAATGACTACAGGTCTGTGTTCCTGATGTCTGTGGGCATCAAGTTGTTTGAGAGACAGGTGTTGAGCTACCCAAAGGACATCACAGGCCCCCTGTTGGACCCCATGCAGTCTACATATCGGAGTCAGAACAGGTCAGTGGATGATGCAAACAACATGGGACTGCACTACATCCTGCAACACCTCGAGCCCCCTGGACACATGCTAGGATCCTGTTTGTGGACTTCAACTCAGCGTTCAACACCATCATCCCAGACATCCTCCACTCCAAACTCACCAAGCTCACTGTCCCAGCCTCCATCTATCAGTGGATCACAAACTTCCTGACAGACAGGAGGCAGCAGCTGAGGCTGACACAACAGTTGTCAGCCTCGTGCTTACAGACGAGAGGTGGTACAGCTGGCCCTCTGGTGTGGTCAGAACAATTTGGAGCTTAACACACTCAAAAATGTGGAGATGACAGTGGAGTTCAGGAGTAGCCCCCCTACACTGCCCCCATCACCATTTTCAATAACTCCCTGTCTGTTGTGGAAACCTTCAGGTTCCTGGGAATATCCCAGGACCTAAAGTGGGTCCCCAACATAGATTTCATAATCAAAAATGCCCAGAAGAGGGTGAACTTTCTGCCCCAGGAGCTGCTGATGCAGTAGTAGTATGCAATAGTCCAGTCTGTTCTCTGCACATCCATCATCGTCTGGTTTGGATCAGTCACCCAACAGGACAGGAACAGACTGAAACGGACAATCAGGACTGCAGAAAAAATCACTGGTGCTAAACTGCCCCCCATCCAGGACCTATACACATCCAGAGTCAGGAAACATCTCTGCAGACCCATCAGACCCTGGACACAATCTGTTTGAACTTCTCCCCTCCGGCAGGTGCTATAGAACTCTGTACGCCAAAACAGCCAGACACAAGAACAGTGTCAGGGGGTGTAGTACAGTCGTCAAATCCGTGAGCCGGGGGACGGACCGACGCTAATCACCGTCAATGTGCGGGCAGGCACTTCTTTTACGAAAAGACCATGGCAGCTCTCAAACACTCGCTATAAAGAAGCCAACATTGAAAATGAGTACAGTGGCGCTGAGCTAGCAGTATAGCGTCACAGCGCCGTTGTTCCACCGTCTGGGGAGAACCCTGTGTCGTTAATGATGTTTTTGTTTTTACCCGCAGGTACCCAAACCCGTGCAGGACTCTGCCAGGTAGGATCAGCTCCAGGCATCATAAATCTGTATACAGAATTTGCCTCCTTGTACTTGGCAAATATGCAATGTAAAGCGGTTCTAGATACTGTGAAACGCTTGGAATTAGCCTTCTCCCTTATTATGAGCCTCCACGATCTTCTTTCTGAGCTCAAGACTGATTTCCTTTGTCTTTTGTATGGTTAGTAAAAGTAGTCCCTCTCAATAATGTGAACAAGTGCCTTGTTCCTAGGAGCCCTTTTGTGCTCATTGAAGGCTCAGAATTTTAGGAAAATGTTCCATAATTCCTGGAGGCGAATGATGTTGGCCTCAACTGTGCATGGAAGCTACTCTAAAATCTATAAGTATTTAACATAAAACTGTTTATATAAAAGCAGGACAGGAGGAGCGATAATAAGTGGGACACATGAGAGCGATAAACTTGACTTTTTAATCATGTTAACAAATATGGACAAATCAGCATGAAGATAGACACATAAACATCATTCACAAACAACACTCATTTAAAGTTAAAGTTCTGCAATTATGCATGAACCACTAGAACTGAACCACCTACAAAATATCACTCACTGGTGACGGTGGCAGAAAGGAGGACACTGGACAAACTGCTGGACATTGTTGACAATGCCAGCCACCCCCTGCACACCGTCATCAGCAACCAGAAGAGCCTGTTCAGTGGAAGGCTGCTCCTTCCCAAGTGTAGGACCAACAGACTCAAGAACTCCTTTGTCCCGACATGACCACAAACATTATCACAGAGAAGTAATTCAATGAATCGCTCTGGATAACCAGCTCATCTCCGTGGTAGAGGATCAGGGTTTTTGAATCCCCGGTATGCCCTTATCACCTCGGCATTACATCCCATTGACTCAACTTTCGCGGTACAACATGCCGTATGCGTACTAGTTTCATGGGTCTCATACAGCAGAGCATGTAAAACAGCAGATACAGGAGATACTGAACGCTGTGAAATAGACAAGCAACACGTCCACGTCATTTAACATGACAACGTAAAGAATATGAAAAAAGCAGTGATGATATGGACGCACCAAGCGTGTGCTGCCTCTCACACACTTCATCTGCTGTACACGAGGGTCTGCTGTCACAGTGCAGCGTCACACACTCACCTGCTAACACAAGGAAGGTGGAGGACAATACTGTAATAGCATATGCAGAATAAGACAGAGCCGTATGAAAGTATGTACTTTGTTTCAACAAAATAAAAACAATATAAAGGAACAGCTTGGATGCAGGTACTTTTTTTCTTGATGCAGCTGTATTATCCAGGAAAATATTAGTTCAGGGAGTTTATTTGTTTACTGTTTATTGTTTAACTTCCTATATTTAGTTTTGTAACTCCGTTTTTCTACTTGTCGGCTGCTGGAAATCCAATTTCGTTGTGGGAATCATTCCAAAAGGATCAATAAAGAGAAGTCTAAGTCTAAGTCTATACTTTGGAAATACAAGGCTACTCGCCAGTGGGTGTCATCAAATGTCTCGTCAAAGCAGACTGATCAGACAAACTTTCCCCAGGCAAAACTATTGTTTCTCACCTGTGTGAGTTCTCATGTGAGTTGTTAGGTTACTGGTTTGAGTAAAAGTCTTCCCACATGTTTTGCAAGTAAACGGTTTCTCACCTGTGAGTTCTCATGTGAGTTGTTAAGTGACTGGTTTTAGTAAAAGCCTTCCCACATGTTTTGCAAGTAAACGGTTTCTCATCTGTGTGAGTTCTCATGTGTTTTTTCAAAGCAGATGAATCAGAGAATGTTTTCCCACAGGTGTTGCAAGAATACGGCTTCTCACCTGTGTGGATTCTCGTATGTTTTTTTAAGTCCCCACAATACCTGAAAGTCTTCAAACATGTTTTGCAAGAATACGCCTTTTCACCTGTGTGGATTCTCATGTGAATTTTCAAAACAGATGAATTGGCGAATGTTTTCCCACAGGTGTTGCAAGAATGCGGCTTCTCATCTGTGTGGATTCTTGCATGCATTTTTAACCCACTACAAAACGTGAAAGTCTTGCCACAGGTGTTGCAAGAATATGGCTTCTCACCTGTGTGGGTTCTCGCATGTTTTTTTAAGTATCCACAATACCTGAAAGTCTTCGAACATATTTTGCAAGAAAACGCCTTTTCACCTGTGTGGATTCTCATGTGAATTTTCAAACCAGATGAATCGGCGAATGTTTTCCCACAGGTGTTGCAAGAATACGGCTTCTTACCTGTGTGGACTCTCGTATGTTTTTCTAAGTCACTCCAAGACCTGAAAGTCTTCCCACATGTTTGGCAAGAATATGGCTTCTCACCTGTGTGGATTCTTGTATGTATTTTTAACCCACCACTAAACCTGAAAGTCTTCCCACAGGTGTTGCAAGAATACGGCTTCTCACCTGTGTGGACTCTCATGTGGATTGTTGCCTGACTAAGAGTCTTGAAATCTTTGCCACATGTTTTGCAAGAATACGGTTTCTCGCCTGTGTGGATTCTCAGGTGTGCATTCAATTGGGACTTAAACTTAAAAGTCTTTCCAAATTTGTCAAAGCTGAAAGACTTTTCCCCTGGGTGAGTGTTATGTTGAATGTCTGATGAGCTTTTTGCATAATCATTGTGACTTTTGCTTCTGTGATATATATTCTGTTGTTTCGGCTCTCCACCTCCAGCTGATCCTGAGTCTCCATGTTTTCCACCTTTCTGGTCTGGGCTCTCAGCTACATGAGAGTTGTTAGAGAGGAGCTGGTGGTCACTTGTTGGTTCTGCTTCACTGTGGTCACTTTCCTCATAAGCTGGAGTCAACATGACGGTATCCGTCTCCACCTTCAGTACAAGCTGCTCTCCCTCCCGACTGATGCAGAGTTCCTCCTGTTCCTCTTTAATCTCTGGAGGCTCTGGGTCCTCTTGGTCCAGACTGGAGTTCCTCTCCTGGTTACAGAGCTGCTGGTCAGCCAGAACCTCCTCCTCCTTACAGACATGTTGCTGTGGGAGCTCTGGAGGGACACGCAACAAAAGACAGACAATATTTAATCAACCAATCAACCTTTATTTATCCTCCAGAGATCATTGAGAGGCAACCCTCATTTACAAGGGCACCGAGGCCCACAGAACAAAGACCGAATAACAACAAGTAGAAATACTCAGAAAGTTTCAGTAGCCTCTTTCACACTGCCGTTTGCATGCGGGGATCCTGCGCCAATTCTCCGCACCCTCCTCTGTGTGAAAGTTTCAGATGTGGAGAGGGGGGAAATTTCGCTCCGGCGCTGATCCGCCTCTGGAGGTAGTATCAGGGCCGCATTTTTGGTGAGCCGTCCCAGTGTGAACAGATAATCCGGAGCCGCGGAGCGAGGGCGTGTCGGCCTGACAGTCTGATAACTGCACAGGTCCTTCACTCAACTAAATACAGAGAAATGTCCCTCAAAGCAACGTTACAGGACCGAACGAAAGTAACGTAGTAACTGTTCTGTCTTTAGCAACTTATATGAGGAAAAGAAATACAACAGCTGTACGTGGAGAAGCGTCTGTCCTCCTGCCTGTCCTCCTGTCTGTCCTCCACCTGTCCTCCCGACTCTTCCTCACATTTTTGCTCAGAAAACAGCGTTTGTCACCGGCAAAAAACTTTAACTCACCGAGTGTTTGTGATGAAAATAAATCACTGCGACCGTGAGCCCTTCTGCCCTCCATCCCCACGAGTGACAGAGTCAGATAGCGTCCTGTTTACTGATGTAAATTAGCGTAAAAAATGTAACTCTGTCACTTTCCAGAATGTTTGGTGGGTCAGGATCTCAATCACTACACATCATAACAGCATCCATATGATTATAAACTGTCCGCGGATTTTGGATTAACAGGGGGACACCTGGGAAACACCGACGTCATCAACATGACGTGTACCATCACGCCTCTTTAGGAGCCGCAGCGCCGGCTTTCTGTGTGAATTAGACCTGAAGGCGGAGATGCTTCTCTGTGTGATTACATCGACAGAGAATTGCCGAACCACCGCTCCGGAGATAATGCGGAGAGGCTGTTTAAAAACGGCTAGTAGCTTCCAGGTCATGTGACCCACTGACTCCAAACCGATGCTGAACTGTATTAATACACTGAGTGATTAGGACACACCTTGTTATATGGACTTTACTGCTCCTAATATCTGTTATTCATGTTTTTAATGTGAAAATATATTTTTTCCCAATTGCTTCCATCTCATCTGACCCACTGACTCCAAACCAATGCCGAAATGTCTTCCTAACAGGTTGAATGAGACACACCTCTTTCTGTTGAGTTTTAGTGCTCCTCACATGTTTCGGAACGTTTTGTGTGTAAAATCATCATTTTCTGAGCGGAGTTTCGCCGCGGTCTTCTATAGAACGGAGCCCAGCCGTGCAGCGGACACTCAGAACCTCCGGAGTCCCGGAGTGGAATGAACCAAAACGAGGGAAACACTCGTATGTTCGCTCCATGTAGTGAAACGTGGCTGCGATGCATATGTCCCCCTCTGTGGCCACTCCAGGGCTCTGAACATTAGTGTTATTAAAATAAGAAACTTTTACTCACCTATCCTGTGTAACTTTACTTGGGGTTTCCAGCAGATATCCAGCATGACGCGCTGCCGATCGATCTCTTCCTCGTACTGGACGATAGTTGTTTTAAAAACTCTGAATATTTCTTCAGCAGCAGCAGTTAGTCGCTCGTTGACAAACTCTCTCAAACTCTCAACTGAACTCATTGTTCTTTAATAACTCATTCAATAATGAGCTGCGCTGTGACTCAGTACCGTCTTCACTTCATTCATTACACACAGCCAGCTAATGCTGCTAGCTGCTACTGTTTACTTCCGCTGGGTGCCACGCTCTAAAGCTCCGACAGTGGAAGTGCGGAGGCTTTTAGTTCCGCTTCAGACTGAAAACATTTAATTCAGAACTTGTTTAAAATACATCTGACTACAGTTTTAAACCTGAAGAAAATTATTGGGTCAACAAATGTTCTCCCGTTGCTAAGCAGACTCAAAAAGACTTTTAATAATTTCCACATTTCTTTCATGTTATTTAAATTGATTTTATTAACTATATTTAACATCATCTTTATAATCTTTTCACACAGTGTGTTCACACTATGTTTGTGTGCTCCTTATATTAAGGTGTAGATCTACTCTGCTTAATTTTGGTTACATACATGGGCGCTACTGTAAAAACTACAAGTATTTGACATATAACTGTGGCATATGTTTATGTCAGGTGTCATGTAATGTGTATGTGGGTGTTATGAATGCTAGTGTATACTCTCTTCAAATGAAGTGTTGTTTTGTTGGTTTGTGGTTGTTCTCATGAGGTAGTGATTTGTTGGAAATCTGTGGAGTGAAGAGGTATGGTTAGGGAAGAGTTACCTGGGGTGTTCAGTGCTGCTCAGAAGCTTATATCTGAGCTGGAATTCTGGTCTCCCAAGGAGGTAAGTCCATCATCCACTCAGTAGGACCATGTGCATATGGCTGTATGGTACTGAAGTCTGGGTACTGAGGTCTACAATTATTCTGCAGTTCCTTGTCCAAGTGTCCTATATCTGCTCTTCCCTTTTCAGGATTTTAGCTCGTCTTGCAATGTCACCATTTTAGTTTTAGCACCTTATTTTTGTATTTTTTACTACATTTCGAATGATGATGTTGGGCCTGTTGGGCCTGTTGTCTCATCTTTGGGGTATAGTCGGGCAAGCAGCTATCTTTTTACACCCACAGGAATGTCTTTGTTGTTGAAGAAGTTGATGGCTTGCTGCTCAAGTGTGTGTAGTTACCTCTTGGTGCATCCTCACCCTCCTTGTCCCCTGCTGTGATGCGACGTCGGGTTGTCTCAAGTCCAGATATCACAAGATCTTCCATCCTTGTGTATTGCACCAAATCATCCACTCATCTTTCAAGCTCTTCAATTTTCTTTTTCTTCTTCTTTGATCACAGCCTTCAGTTGTTTCCCTTTTTCAGATAATTCCAGTTGTCCCATCTGTTGCTTTACCACCTTATTTAGCTCCTCTGACATGAAGTTCAAAGATTTTTTAACCTCCTCCATGTCTTCTCCTAGTTTCTTTGTAGCCATGTCTTTAGTTGATTAAGACAGTCAAATACTTCAAACACTAGGAACAAAAGGCAAGGACGCTATGCACAGAGACACAAGACAAACGTGCAATAGACAGGGGAAACACAGGGACTATACATACACACACAGACTATACATACACACACAGAGGGAACAGGTGAAAGTAAAAAAGAGAGGAAAAATACATACAACAAAATAATACGGGAAGAAAACTATAACATGGAGCGAATCCCCCTCTAGGGACGGCACCTGACATCTAAGGCTGGCAGCGGCGGAAATCCTGGATGAGAGTGGGGTCCATATTGTAGCTGGACGAGACCCAGCAACTCTCTTCAAGGTTCGTATCCTTCCCAATCCACCAGGTACTGTGACCACAACCACGCCGACGAACCGCGTCATGGTCACCGCCCCCACCAGGGGGCAGTGGTGGTTTGGGGGCTGGTACCAGAGAGCTTTCCATCGCCGGCTTGATCCGGGCCACGTGAAACGTTGGATGCATTCTCACGGACCTCAGAAGCTTGAGCCACTCGGCTGCCGGATTAACCACTTTGGAGATGGGGAAGGGACCTACGAAGCAAGGACCCAACTTGTGGTATTCCATTTGCAAGGGGAGATCCTTAGCAGAAAGCCACACCATCTGCCCAGGCTTGTAGGAAGGAGCTGGGATTCGCCAGCGGTCAGCTGCCCTTTTGGTCCTGGCTGAGCTCCAAAGAAGCTCCTGACAAGCTCCCGTCCAGATTCTGTGGCAACAACGAATGAGGACCTGTGCTGAAGAAACGCTGACTTCTTCCTCCAGGACTGGAAACAATGGCAGCTGATAACCGTAGGTGCACTGGAAGGGGGAAAGACCAGAGGCAGAACAGGGCAGGGTGTTGTGGGAAGACTTAACCCAGATGAGGTGTCTGCTCCATTTAGACGGATTCTGGGAAACCAGACAATGTAGTCCGGTCTCCAGCTCCTGGTTAAGATGTTCATTCTGGCTGTTTGACTGGGGATGTTATCCAGAGGTAAGGCTGACTGTTGTGCCTAGGAGAGAGCAAAAGGCCTTTCAGACCCGGGAGGCGAACTGCGATCCTTGATCTGACACGTCCTTAGAGAACCCACGTGAGTGGAAAACAAGCCGCAGTATTACCTCTGCCGTTTCCTTGGCGGGGGGCAACTAAGGAAAAGGAACAAAGTGAACCATTTTAGAAAATCTGTCCACTACAGTTAGAATGGTTGTGTTACCTTCAGAGGGGGGCAACCCAGTGACAAAGTTCTGGGAGATGTCAGACCAGGGGCGATGGGGCACCGGAAGAGGACAGAGAAGCCCTGCTGGAGGGGGACGAGAGACCTTGTTCCTTGCACAGACCTGACAGGCGGTCACATACTTGCCCACCCCCTTTTCCATGGCAAGCCACCAGAATTGATGTGTGATGACCAAGCATGTTCTCTTGACACCTGGATGGCAGGACAGGAGGGAGGTGTGAGCCTAGTGGATTACCTGAGATAAGAGAGAGACATTAACAAACAACCAGTTATGGATCGGGTATATTAGAGTTAGAGGTGGCCTGTCTGACCTTCTCCTTGATTCCCCATGTGACTGCCCCAACCGTGCAGGAAGGAGGCAGGATATAGCTTGGGGATTTTGGACTAGAATCAAACAGGCGGGACAGAGCATCAGGCTTAACATTCTTTGAGCCAGGGTGATAAGCAGGGAAAGTCAAAGCGATTAAATAAAAGTGCCCATCTGGCTTGCCTTGAGTTGAGTCGCTTAACGGACCGAATCTACTCCAGGTTTTTGTGACCGATCCATACCAGGAATGGGTATAGCGGAGGTTAGATGCCTCGCCTATGTGCTGAGACCCTATTTGGACTGTTGCTGAAGTTTGGTGTTGTTCTGAGCATTATTTGTAGCTTTTTGGTGGCAGTTTATATTTGGATCCATTTACTGAAGTGTATTGTTGTTGTGCGGTCGTTTCTGAGGTTGATAAAACTCTGTAAATTTGCGGTCTACTAACTTGATCTCTCGAGAGGGAGTCTAACACAGTTTCACAGTGATTTAGACCATGGATTAAATTTACACCGGAATATCCCTTTAAGGCATGCAGAGGGGAAGCAATGGCACTTGAAATTGTGAATAAATCATCTGTAAAAGTTTCCAAACCTCAGGAAGCGTTGGACTAGCTTGCAGCTAGTGGGAATGGGTCAATCCACCACCGCACTGACCTTAGCAGTGTCCATCTGGAAGCTGTTGCCCGAAACAACTAAATCCAAAAATGACACAGTTGGGACATGAAATTCACACTTTTCAGCTTTCACAAAGAGCTGGTGATGGAGGAGACGCTTCAACACCTGTCACAAGCTGGATGTCCGTCTGCTCATCAGAAAAGAAAATAAAAATGTCATCCAAATACACAAAACCAAACTGGTCCAGTCACTAGGAGAACTAAAAGCAGTCTTTCACTCATCCCCTTCTCTTATTCTGACCAGATGATAAGCATTATGGATATCTAGTTGGGTGAAAAATGTAACATCTTATAAAATTTCAAAAGCAGATGAAAAAAGAGGAAGGGCATACCTGTTCCGAATGGTGATGTTGTTCAGGCCTCGGTAGTCAATGCGGGGACGGGGAGTCTTATCCTTTTTATCGACCAAGAAAGGTGTACAGGTAGAAGAGCGGGGGAGAAGGAACGCAGCCCTAGGGGAATCTGGTGCTGATGGTCTGGGATTCAGAGAAACGTTTCCCCAACTTCATGCGCTGACAGGAAGTCTGTGATCCACCTGCAGGTGGAGTCAGGCACATGGAGCTGGGAGAGTTTGTACTGTCCTGAAGTCCACAAACAGGATCCTCCATATGTTCCTGGGGAGTCCAGATGCTGGGTGTAGTGCAGGGCCGTCTTTACTGCATCGTCTACAGACCTGTTGGCTCTGTAGGCGAACTGCAATGACTCCAGGAGTGGGTTGGTTAAGGATGTATTGTCCACAGAGGTCAGGGCAACAGGTCTGTAGTCATTCAGTCCTGTAGTCCTTGGCTTTTTGGGGATGGGGATGATGGTGGAGACTTTGAAGCAGGCTGGCACATGACACGTCTCAAGTGAGGTGTTGAAGATGCCTGTGAACACTGGAGACAGCTGGTCAGCGCAGTGCTTCAGGGTGGATGAGAGATAGAAGCCCAATTCACACTGCCGTTTGCATGCGGGGATCCTGCAATTCTCCGCACCCTCCTCTGTGTGAAAGTTTCAGATGTGGCGAGGGGTGAAATTTCACTCTGGCGCTGTTCTGCCTCTGAAGGTAGTATCAGGGCCGCTTAATTGGTGAACCCAACCAGTGTGAATGAATAAGCCGACGGTGTTGAGTTGGGGCGTGTCGGTCAGATGGACGGTTAACTACACAGGTCCTTCACTCAATTGAATACAGAGAAATGTCCCACAAAGCAACATTACAGGACCAAACAAAAGTAACGTAGTAACTGTCTTTGGCAACTTATGTGATAAGAACAAATACTACAACTGTACGTGGAGAAGCGTTCATCCTCCTGTCTGTCCTCCCGCCCGTCCTAACAACTCTTCTACACATTTCTGTCTGAAAAACAGCATCTGTCACCAGAAAAAAAGAGTGTTTGTGATGAGAATAAATCACTGCTACCGTCAGCCCTCGAGATTAAGATGTCAGTGAACCCCAGAGAACAGCCTCCGTCCCCGTGAGTGACAGAGTCAGACAGCTTCCTGTTTGCTGATGGTGATTATGTATAATTATGTAATTTAGTGCAAAAAATTTAGCTCTGTCACTTTTCAGGATGTTTGGTGGGTCAGGATCTCTATCACTACACATTATAACATCATCCATCTGATTATAAACTGTCCACGATATTAGATTGACAGGAGGACACCTTGGAGACACCTTAAAAACACACCGATGTCATCATCATGACCGTCACACCTCTTCAGGAGCCGCAGTGCTGGCTTTCTGTGCAAGTCACACAGCTGCTGCTTTACGGGGTTCTGTCTCCTGAGCTCCCTCCTGCAGACTGAGAGATGTCAATCAGTATGTTAAGCATGCACATCTTAGTCAGATTACAGCCATGCTACTCAATCAGACAACTGCAGTTGTCGAGTATACATGCTGGTGAGAAAATCGAATTATTGGCCGAAGCATGTCATAACCAAGTACGATGGGTGGCGCTGTGCCCATTTCAACTAGTGGTAACAGAGCCACCTCCGGCTGACCTCTTTACATCACCAGCAACAACAAACTGCTTCGGCATTCGAGAAAGATGGCGTACAAAGAGGGAGACGAAACTACATCTCTGTACACTTCGAATATTGTGTACATGATAATTAAAGACAGTAGATGCACAATGGCGCTCTTTCTTACGGTGATTTTGGAAGAAAGACGATGCGGTCGCCATCCTACTTCGAATTTAGTCAGACTAAGGTGTATACATGCATCTTAAAGATCCGATCATAGTCAGACTAACGCAGTAATTCGGTTTTCTTGAGTGTCATGTAAACGCACTGTTTGTCTCTCAAAGCAACAGTCGACCTCATTCAGTTCATTGCAAGTCACAGGTCGTTGACGGAGTGGGGGGGTTTGGGTTTGGGATTTGTAATCTGTCTGAACCCCTTCCAAACAGAACCAGAGTCGTTACCTGAGAACTGGTGTTGGAGTTTCTCAGAGTACTGTTGTGAGGCTTCTCTCACCACCTTGCAGAAGCTGTATTTTGACTTCTTAAACCTGTCCCTGTCCCCACTTCTGAATGCATCCTTCTTTCGCAACCTTAGCTGTCAGAGTTTGGCTGTGAACCAGGATTTGTCAAGATGCAGACTGTAGAGCTGTCCTTTAATGTCAATCCTGTTTGTGACGCCAATTATGTTGTGGAGAAATCTCTCAGAATAATCACCCAGAGACAAGGCTTGCAGATAGTGGGTTCCTGTTTATTTATTGGACTGACCTAAAATTTCATACCTCAAATTCCCTCCATCTGGTTTAACAGCGTGTGTGTCTGTGTGTGCTTATTCAACATTATCTCATTCGTATTTCCTGATGTTCTGTTCAGGATATTTACGGTACATTCGTATTAAAAGGTCAGTACATGTCACATAGCCAGGCCACATTCCCAATAATTACTCATTCAATAATGAGCTGCACTGTGACTCAGTACCGTCTTCACTTCATTCATTACACACAGCCAGCTAATGCTGCTAGCTGCTACTGTTTACTTTCGCTGGGTGTCACGCTCTAAAGCTCTGACAGGGGAAGTGCGGAGGCTTTTAGTTCCGCTTCAGACTGAAGACATTTAATTCAGAACGTGTTTAAAAAATACCTGACTACAGTTTTAAACTTAAAGAAAGTTATTAGGCTAACAAATGTTCTCCAGTTGCTAAGCAGACTCAAAAAGACTTTTAAGTAGGACAAGAGGAGCGATAATAAGTGGGACACATGAGAGCGATTTACTCAACTTTTTAATCATCATGTTAACAAATATGGACAAATCAGCATGAAGATGAACACAAACATATTTTGACATCTTCTCAAGGGGAAATTGTTCACATTCAGCATCAGCTCATCAGTTCTCCTGTGTATATTGATCCTCTGAGGATTCTTCAAGTAGCTCATTTAAAGTTAAAGCTCTGCAAATGTGCATGAAACACTAGAACTGAACCACCTCCAACATGTTTTGGAAATACAAGGCTACTCGCCTGTACGTGTTATCAAATGTCTTGTCAAAGCAGACAAACTTTCCCCAGCCAAAATTATGGTTTCTCACCAGTGTGAGTTCTCATGTGAGCTGTTAAAGCACTGGTTTGCTTGAAAGTCTTCCCACATAATTTGCAAGAATACGGTTTCTCACCTGTGTGGATTCTCATGTGATTTGTTAAGTTACAGGTTTGAGTAAAAGTCTTCCCACATAATTTGCAAGAATACGGTTTCTCACCTGTGTGGGTTCTCATGTGGACTGTCATGGTTTCATGTCGGCTGAAAGCTTTCCCACATGTTTTGCAAGTAAACGGTTTCTCACCTGTGTGAATTCTCATGTGGACTGTCATGGTTTCGTGTCGGCTGAAAGCTTTCCCACATGTTTTGCAAGTAAAGGGTTTCTCACCTGTGTGAGTTTTCATGTGAGTTCTTAAGTTAACACTTTGGCTGAAAGCTTTCCCACATTTTTGGCAAGAATACGGCTTCTCACCTGTGTGGCTTCTTGTATGTTTTTTTAAGTCACCACGCCACCTGAAAGTCTTCCCACATGTGTTGCAAGCAAATTGCTTCTCACCTGTGTGGGTTCTCATGTGATAAATGAATGCAGCATGACTCCCGACAGCCTGCCCACAAATTCTACAGGTAAAAGGTTTCTCACCTGTGTGGCTTCTTGTATGATTTTTTAACCCACCACTAGAACTGAAAGTCTTTCCGCATGTTTTGCAAGAATACAACTTTTCACCTTTGTGGATTCTCATGTGGACTGTCAAGTTTTCTTGTCGGCTGAATACTTTCCCACATGTTTGGCAAGAATACGGCCTCTCACCTGTGTGAATTTTTAGGTGTGAATTCAAGTGGCAGTTAAACTTAAACTTCTTTCCACATGTGTCACAGTTGAAAGACTTTCACCTGGGTGAGTGTTATGTTGAATGTCTGATGAGGTAGATTTTTTATTTTTTTCCGTGAGGTCTTTTCTTTTCCTTCTGCTCTCCATCTCCAGCTGATCCTGAGTCTCCATGTTCTCCTCCTTTCTGGTCTGGGCTCTCAGCTACATGAGAGTTGTTAAAGAGGAGCTGGTGGTCACTTGTTGGTTCTGCTTCACTGTGGTCACTTTCCTCATAAGCTGGAGTCAACATGACGGTATCCGTCTCCACCTTCAGTACAAGCTGCTCTCCCTCCCGACTGGTGCAGAGTTCCTCCTGTTCCTCTTTAATCTCTGGAGGCTCTGGGTCCTCTTGGTCCAGACTGGAGTTCCTCTCCTGGTTACAGAGCTGCTGGTCAGCCAGAACCTCCTCCTCCTTACAGACATGTTGCTGTGGGAGCTCTGGAGGGACACACAACAAAAGACAGACAATATTTAATCAACCAATCAACCTTTATTTATCCTCCAGAGATCATTGAGAGGCAACCCTCATTTACAAGGGCATCGAGGCCCACAGAACAAAGGCCGAATAACAACAAGTAGAAATACTCAGAAAGTTTCAATAGCTTCCATCTCATCTGACCCACTGACTCCAAATCAGTGCCGAAATGTCTTCCTAACAGGTTGAATGAGACACACCTCTTTCTGTTGAGTTTTAGTGCTCCTCACATGTTTCGGAGCGTTTTGTGTGTAAAATCATCATTTTCTGAGCGGAGTTTCGCCGCGGTCTTCTATAGAACGGAGCCCAGCCGTGCAGCGGACACTCAGAACCTCCGGAGTCCCGGAGTGGAATGAACCAAAACGAGGGAAACACTCGTATGTTCGCTCCATGTAGTGAAACGTGGCTGCGATGCATATGTCCCCCTCTGTGGCCACTCCAGGGCTCTGAACATTAGTGTTATTAAAATAAGAAACTTTTACTCACCTATCCTGTGTAACTTTACTTGGGGTTTCCAGCAGATATCCAGCATGACGCGCTGCCGATCGATCTCTTCCTCGTACTGGACGATAGTTGTTTTAAAAACTCTGAATATTTCTTCAGCAGCAGCAGTTAGTCGCTCGTTGACAAACTCTCTCAAACTCTCAACTGAACTCATTGTTCTTTAATTACTCATTCAATAATGAGCTGCGCTGTGACTCAGTACCGTCTTCACTTCATTCATTACACACAGCCAGCTAATGCTGCTAGCTGCTACTGTTTACTTCCGCTGGGTGTCACGCTCTAAAGCTCCGACAGGGGACGTGCGGAGGCTTTTAGTTCCGCTTCAGACTGGAGACATTTAATCCAGAACTTGTTTAAAACATATCTGACTACAGTTTTAAACTTGAAGAAAATTATTGGGTCGACAAATGTTCTCAAAAAGACATTTAATTATACTTATTAGTTAATAATTATTTATAAACATTCAACCTTTTTTATACTTTTTGTTTGTCTGCTCCTTGTATTAAGGTGTGGATCTACTCTGCTTAATTCCACAAATAAATGTGGGACTCTTTTCTAAACTGCTTCTTTGAACTAACAGCTAACTGTTTGGTTACATACATGGAAGCTACTGTAAAAACTACAAGTATTTAACATAAATGTTTACATAAAAGCAGGACACGAGGAGTGATAAGTGAGACACACGTGACTGATTAACTGGACTTTTTAATCATCATGTTAACAAATATGGCAAATCAGCATGAAGATAGACACATAAACATATTTTGACATCTTCTTAAGGGGAAATTGTTCACATTCAGCATCAGCTCATCATTTCTCCTGTGTATATTGATCCTCTGAGGATTCTACAAGTAGCTCATTTAAAGTTAAAGTTCTGCCAATATGCATGAAACACTAGAACTGAACCACCTCCAACATATTTTGCAAATACAAGGCTACTCGCCTGTACGTGTCATCAAATGTCTCGTCAGAGCAGACTGATCAGACAAACTTTACCCAGGCAAAATTACGGTTTCTCACCTGTGTGAGTTCTCATGTGACGTTTTACGTTACAATGATGCCTGAATGCTCTCCCACATGTTTGGCAAGTAAATGGTTTCTCACCTGTGTGGATTCTCATGTGTATCTTCAATTCAACATGAGACTTGAAATCTTTCCCACATGTTTCACAAGAATATGGCTTCTCTTCTATGTGAGTTCTCATGTGACGTGTTAAGTTACAATGATGCCTGAAAGCTCTCCCACATGTTTGGCAAGTAAATGGTTTCTCACCTGTGTGGATTCTCATGTGTTGATTCAATTCAGCATGAGACTTGAAATCTTTCCCACATGTTTGGCAAGAATATGGCTTCTCACCTGTGTGAGTTCTCATGTGAACTATTAAGTTACTGGTTTTATTAAAAGTCTTCCCACATGTTTGGCAAGAATACGGTTTCTCCCCTGTGTGGATTCTCATGTGAGCTGTTAAGGTACTGTCATGCGTGAAAGCTTTCCCACATGTATTGCAAGTAAACGGCTTCTCACCTGTGTGAGTTCTCATGTGCCTTTTCAAACCACCTGAATCACGGAATGTTTTCCCACATGTTTGGCAAGAATATGGTTTCTCACCCGTGTGGACTTTCATGTGAACTGTTAAGTTACCTTTTACCATGAAAGTCTTCCCACATGTTTGGCAAGAATATGGTTTCTCACCAGTGTGAGTTCTCATGTGACAAGTCAATCGAGTACGAAGCCTGAAAGCCTCCCCACAAATTCCACAGTTAAAAGGTTTCTCACCTGTGTGGATTCTCATATGTTTTCTTAACTCACCACAAGACTTGAAAGACTTCCCACATGGTTGGCAAGGATACGGTTTCTCACCTGTGTGGATTTTCATGTGTTCTGCTATGTGTGCATGTTGTCTGAAAGCTTTTCCACATGTTTTGCAAGTAAACGGTTTCTCACCTGTGTGAGTTTTCATGTGGAATGTTAAGGATCTGTTTAGCCTGTAAGTCTTTCCACATGTCTTGCAAGAATACGGCTTCTCACCTGTGTGAATTCTCAGGTGGCCTACCAAGCGTGTACGTCTACTGAAAGCTTTCCCACACGTGTTGCAAGAAAAGGGCCTCTCACCCGTGTGGACTCTCATGTGAATTGTTAATTCATTAGGTTTCCTGAAATCTTTACCACATGTTTTGCAAGAATGCGGTTTCTCGCCCGTGTGGATTCTCAGGTGTGAATTCAAGTGGGACGTAAACTTAAAAGTCTTTCCACATGTGTCACAGTTGAAGGACTTTTCACCTGGGTGAGTGTTATGTTGAATGTCTGATGAGTTTTTTGCATAATCACTGTGACTGTTGCTTCCGTGATGTCTATTCTGTTGCTTCTGCTCTCCATCTCCAGCTGATCCTGAGTCTCCATGTTTTCCTCCTTTCTGGTCTGGGCTCTCAGCTACATGAGAGTTGTTAGAGAGGAGCTGGTGGTCACTTGTTGGTTCTGCTTCACTGTGGTCACTTTCCTCATAAGCTGGAGTCAACATGACGGTATCCGTCTCCACCTTCAGTACAAGCTGCTCTCCCTCCCGACTGGTGCAGAGTTCCTCCTGTTCCTCTTTAATCTCTGGAGGCTCTGGGTCCTCTTGGTCCAGACTGGAGTTCCTCTCCTGGTTACAGAGCTGCTGGTCAGCCAGAACCTCCTCCTCCTTACAGACATGTTGCTGTGGGAGCTCTGGAGGGACACACAACAAAAGACAGACAATATTTAATCAACCAATCAACCTTTATTTATCCTCCAGAGATCATTGAGAGGCAACCCTCATTTACAAGGGCACCGAAGCCCACAGAGAAAAGGCCGAATAACAACAAGTAGAAACACTCAAATGTTTCAATAGCTTCCAGGTCATGTGACCCACTGACTCCAAACCAATGCTGAATTGTATTAATACACTGGGTGATTAGGACACACCTTGTTATTTATATGGACTTTACTGCTCCTCATATCTGTCATTAATGTTTTTGATGTGAAATGTAATGTTTCCAATAGCTTCCATCTCATCTGACCCACTGACTCCAAATCAGTGCCGAAATGTCTTCCTAACAGGTTTAATGAGACACACCTCTTTCTGTTGAGTTTTAGTGCTCCTCACATGTTTCGGAACGTTTTGTGTGTAAAATCATCATTTTCTGAGCGGAGTTTCGCCGCGGTCTTTAATAGAACGGAGCCCAGTCGTGCAGCGGACACTCAGAACCTCCGGAGTCCCGGAGTGGAATGAACCAAAACGAGGGAAACACTCGTATGTTCGCTCCATGTAGTGAAACGTGGCTGCGATGCATATGTCCCCCTCTGTGGCCACTCCAGGGCGCTGAACATTAGTGTTATTAAAATAACAAACTTTTACTCACCTATCCTGTGTAACTTTACTTGGGGTTTCCAGCAGATATCCAGCATGACGCGCTGCCGATCGATCTCTTCCTCGTACTGGACGATAGTTGTTTTAAAAACTCTGAATATTTCTTCAGCAGCAGCAGTTAGTCGCTCGTTGACAAACTCTCTCAAACTCTCAACTGAACTCATTGTTCTTTAATTACTCATTCAATAATGAGCTGCGCTGTGACTCAGTACCGTCTTCACTTCATTCATTACACACAGCCAGCTAATGCTGCTAGCTGCTACTGTTTACTTCTGTTACCTCGTGAGTGATCTGAAGATCAGACAGAGCCGCTACAAACCACGCCCCCTACAAACCAAGCCCATACGACACTACGGTGGCTGTGGAGGTCCAGAGCACTTAGAAAGCAAACAGAAAGGAAACATGTTTAACAACTTTAACGGTTGATTCACAACAATAAATGTCTTTCAATGCAAACAATGCGCCTGAAACCATAAATTAATACAAAAATACAAAGTAGTGTAATTAAAAAGATTATATGGGACTGACAAAAAATATATGTGCACAAGGTTATTCTAAACTTAATAAAAATAATATTTACAATAATAATAATTTAGTAGTAGTTATTTCGATTAAAATAGGTTGTTTCCACTGGCCGTTTTGTCAAGAGCCACACTGTCACAGAGGTTGGTCTCCTACATCAGATGCCATAAATATCACTCTAAGGTGGTGATTTCTTCTGGGTCAACAGAAAAAATTGCTCGCCCTTTGACACAAACAAAATGTATTTATTTATTTATGAACATGACCATACACAGGTCTTTAAAATATGTACCTTAAAACACAAAAGTTGAGACAAATGAAACAGCCAGCAGCAACTTTTATCGGCAATAAAATGAAACATTCTTATCTTACATGTTTATATATATTTATACTAGACTTGAGACTTTTTTTTAATTCATCCGACATAGATAATACAGCCTCTTCAAAAACTCCTCAGAGTCCAGAGCTTTTCTGAGTTTTTCAGCATGGTTTCTAGTTGCTGTTTTGCCTCCTAGCTCATGTTTATTGTCATGTAATGAGTCAATGTCTGTGTGTTTCTTAAACAGCCCTGAGCTTTAAGTGAGTGTGTGAACGTAAAGGTTCCATGTCCAGTAGAGCTTAGATCCTCTGCCCGAGCCAATATTTCCTGTTACTATCCTCGGGCCGGGTCGGGCCCTTGATCAAGCATTTGTGTGTGTGTGTGTGTTTTTTAATAACTCAAAATAATGACTGTATTTCCAACTAAAAAAACACGCATCTCTCTCCTCCCTCCATGTTGTTTGTGTGGCTGTGTGGTGTTACACGTGAGTGTCCTCATGAAGAAAACGTGACTTCTCGAGCACGTGATGTTACTCCCCAAGACGCAAGAAGAAAGCAAAAATATATATTTCTTAAAATACATATTTTTGCTTTTGAGGTATCTTGATGGCAACACATTCTGATTTTTGAATTTACTAAGGGTAGATTAAATGATGACTAATTGTTTCTCCTCATGTGAGTTAACGAATGCAGACAGAGTAAGCTCACAGCCCCAGGGGTCCTAAAGTAGTTTTTCAACTGGTGAAGGCTAAAGGTTAGTAGACGGCAGGCCATCATAAAGTACTAAAAACCTGAGGTTGGCCCCGCCAAATGGTGGGAGATGCCCAAACGTTTATGTTCCCATAGAGGGATGGGGAACCCATTTGGGTCATTTTTGGGACAAGCCCTACAGTTGACCGCAGCCAGGTCAGATGAGTTAGGGGAGAAGAGTAGAGAAACAGGTCAACTCCTCTTTTAGGCTATTGGATAATATGCCAAAATAACCAATTAGAAGAAGTGGGTGTTTACTGGGAAAGGGGCTCTAAAGGCCGGTGCATGGAAAGAAACGGGGGGGGTGGCACTTGGAAAACCTCCTAAGAGAAGAAGCTGAGGTTTTGAGGGAGCAGAGGGCAGAGCATTTTTGCATTGTTTTGTCCACAGATTTGATCATATCAGAATGCGGCCGCTTCTGATCAGGATTCAAGGCGCTAGATTTTGTCTCAATAAAGATTGCTTCTTCATTCCACCCGCCTTGACTCCGCAGACTCTTTTTATGATCAAACTACATGCCGACACCTTAAAGAAGGGAAGCCCAGAAACCACACTTTCTTCTTGCCTCTTTGTCATTTTCCTTCGTAAAAATATCATTTTTAGTAAAACTATTATTTTTACTAAGTATTTTTACTAAGTAATTATTTTTACGAAGCGGTGCGTCAGAACTGAAGGTAGCCGCAGTTAAGAGCCCATCCATCCATCCATCCATTTTCGTCCTCTTATCCGGGTCCGGGTCGC
Source organism: Sparus aurata (assembly GCF_900880675.1). Taxonomy (NCBI): domain Eukaryota; kingdom Metazoa; phylum Chordata; class Actinopteri; order Spariformes; family Sparidae; genus Sparus; species Sparus aurata. The sequence goes on along the minus strand of NC_044198.1, from coordinate 28,996,065 downwards.
AGGGGCAGCTGCCTGAGCAGGGACACCCAGACTTCCCTCTCCCCGGACACTGCCTCCAGCTCTTCCGGGAGGATCCCAAGGCGTTACCAGGCCAGCTGGGTGACATAGTCACACCAGCGTGCCCTGGGTCTTCCTCGGGGTCTCCTCCCGGCGGGACATGCCAGGAACACCTCCCGAGGGACGCGTCCCGGGGGCATCCGAAACAGATGCCCAAGCCACCTCAGCTGGCTCCTCTCGATGTGGAGGAGCAGCAGCTCTACTCCGAGCTCCTCCCTGGTGACAGAGCTCCTCACCCTATCTCTAAGGGAACGCCCTGCCACCCTGCGGAGGAAACTCATTTCGGCCGCTTGTATCCGGGATCTTATTCTTTCGGTCATGACCCAAAGTTCATGGCCGTATGTGAGGGTAGGAACGTAGATTGACTGGTAAATCGAGAGCTTTCAGCTCAGCTTTCTCTTCACCACGACAGACCGATACAACGACCGCATTACTGCGGCTGCTGCACCGATCCGCCTGGCAATCTCACGCTCCATCTTTCCCTCACTCGTGAACAAGACCCCAAGATACGTAAACTCCTCCACTTGAGGCAGGAACTCTCCCCCAACCTGGAGGGAGCAAACCACCTTTTTCCGGTCAAGAACCATGGCCTCGGATTTGGAGGTGCTGATTCTCATCCCAGCCGCTTCACACTCGGCTGCAAACTGCCCCAGGACATGCTGAAGGTCCTGGCTCGATGGAGCCGATAAGACCACATCATCCGCGAAAAGCAGAGATGAGATCCAGTGGCTCCCAAACCAGATCCCCTCCGGCCCATGGCTTCGCCTAGAAATTCTGTCCATAAAAATAATGAACAGAACTGGTGACAAAGGGCAGCCCTGCCGGAGTCCAACATGCACTGGGAACAGGTCTGACTTACTGCCGGCAATGCGAACCAAGCTCCTGCTCTGGTCGTACAAGGACCGTACAGCCCTTAGCAGAGGGCCTCCGACCCCGTACTCCCGGAGCACCTCCCACAGTATGCCACGAGGGACACAGTCGAATGCTTTCTCCAAGTCCACAAAACACATGTGGACTGGTTGGGCAAACTCCCATGAACCCTCGCGCACCCTGCGGAGAGTATAGTGCTGGTCCAGTGTTCCACGGCCAGGACGAAAACCGCATTGTTCCTCCTGGATCCGAAGTTCGACTATCGGCCGAATTCTCCTCTCCAGTACCCTGGAATAGACTTTCCCAGGGAGGCTGAGGAGTGTGATCCCCCGATAGTTGGAACACACCCTCCGGTCCCCCTTTTTAAATAGGAGGACCACCACCCCGGTCTGCCAGTCCAGAGGCACTGTCCCCGACAGCCACGCGATGCTGCAGAGACGTGTCAGCCAAGACAGCCCCACAACATCCAGAGACTTGAGGTACTCAGGGCTGATCTCAGCCGCGACAGGCACCGGAGACCTTACGGCCACAGCTCCGGACAGCCGCGTCAACAATGGAAGTGGAGAACATGGTCCATTCGGACTCAATGTCCCTAGCCTCCCTTGGGATCTGGACAAAGTTCTCCCGGAGGTGGGAGTTAAAGATCTCCCTGGCAGAGGGTTCCGCCAGACGTTCCCAGCAGACCCTCACAATACGTTTGGGTCTGCCAGGCCTGTCCAGCTTCCTCCCCCGCCAGCAGATCCAACTCACCACCAGGTGGTGATCAGTTGACAGCTCAACAGTTAAGAGCTTCAGAGTTAACTCAATGTATACATTCCCATATAAGTATAGAGAGACCTGCTGGTCCACTGGACATCATCACAGTCACGCAACACACACACACTTGAGTGATATTTCACCAGTGGTTTTAGGCAGACCCGTCCTGTTCTTTCCTCACTGAATGGAGGGGCCCTCAGTCCCCACAAGTAAACAACTAGAGGAAGTAGGCGGGTATGAACGAATGGACTTAAAAAAGGACCCACGCACCAGGGAACAGGGTGATACTTCTCAGCTAACAAGGCTGCCTCATTGTGGAGAGGTGTGAGCTGGCTGACGACCTGAATGTCTTCTACTGCAGGTTTGAGAAGCTAACATTCACACCCAACACCCACTCCAGCATCAAACAACCCTCATCATCCCCTGCACCACCCTCATCCCTCCCTACTGACCCCCCACCATCACTCAGTATCTGTGAAGAGGATGTGTGCCAGCTCTTCAGGAAACAGAAGACCAGGAAACCTCCAGGTCCAGACAGCGTCTCACCCTCCTATCTGAACGTCTGTGCTGACCAGCTGGCCCCCCTCTTCACCCAGACCTTCAACAGATCACTGGAGCTGTGTGAAGTCCCCTCCTGCTTCACCCAAGAAACCACCAATCTCAGAACTCAATGACTACAGGCCCGTGGCCCTGACATCTGTGGGCATCAAGTTATTTGAGAGACAGGTGTTGAGCTACCCAAAGGACATCACAGGCCCCCTGTTGGACCCCATGCAGTTTGCATATTGGCGTCAGAACAGGTCAGTGGATGAGGCAATCAACATGGGACTGCACTACATCCTGCAACACCACGATTCCCCAGGGACACATGCTAGGATCCTGTTTGTGGACTTCAACTCAGCGTTCAACACCATCATCCCAGACATCTTCCACTCCAAACTCACCCAGCTAACCGTCCCAGCCTCCACCTGTCAGTGGATCACAAACTTCCTGACAGACAGGAGGCAGCAGATGAGGCTGACACAACAGTTGTCAGCCTCATCTGCTTACAGACGGGAGGTGGAACAGCTGGCCCTCTGGTGTGGTCAGAACAATTCGGAGCTGAACACGCTCAAAAATGTGGAGATGACAGTGGACTTCAGGAGTAGCCACCCTACACTGCCCCCCATCACCATTTTCAATAACTCCCTGTCCGTTGTGGAAACCTTCAGGTTCCTGGGAACTTCCCAGGACCTAAAGTGGGCCCCCAATGTAGACTTCATAATCAAATAGGATGAACTTTCTGCCCCAGGAGCAGCTGATCCAGTTCCCAGCAGGACAGGAACAGACTGAAACAGACAATCAGGACTGCAGAAAAAAAACATTGGTGCTAAACTGCCCACCATCCAGGACCTTTACACATCCAGAGTCATGAAGAAGAAGATGATGGATGAGAAGACTCGGATGCCGTTCCGGAGCTGTTTGCCGTAGCAGGAGGAGATGCTACAGACCCGTCCTCCCGTCTTTCATCGTGGGGAATGTGAGATCTCTACCCAATAAGATGGATGAGCTAACGGCACTGACCTGGCATCAGAGGGACTACCGAGACTGCAGCATCATGGTGCTCACTTAGACGTGGCTAACGGCGCTGACCCCGGACACGGATGCTAACCTGGACAGTTTTCAACTGTGGCGGGCAGACAGGACGGCAGACAACTGCCCCATTCTCACCTCTACCTCCCTCTCCACTGCTTTCATGTCGCAGACTCCCCCCACTGCCCCCCTGACATTCACCCTCCCCCCTCATCCGACACTCAGCCCCCCTGCTCCACTCTGTCCCTCTCGTCTCACCAGGTGACAAATGAGTTGAGGAAGATGAAGGTAAAGAAGGCTACGGGTCCAGATGGAATCAGCTCCAGGCTTCTCAGGTCCTGTGCAGACCAGCTGTGCAGGATTGTGAAATATATATTCAGCCTGAGCCTGAAGCTGGGGTTAGGGTTAGAACCAAGATGTCAACATCTTGACTAACATCAACTTTTTCCATTTGCTTATCATTAATCTGCTTACAGAATTTTTCTCCATGTACTTGGCAAGTATGCAACGTAAAGTGGTTCTAGACACTGTGAAACGCTTGGAAATAGCAGTATAGCCTTCCCCCTTAATATGAGCCTCCACCATCTTCTTTCTGAGCTCAAGACTGATTTCCTTTGTCTTTGGCATGGTGAGTAAAAGTAGTCCCTCTCAATAATGTGAACAAGTGCCTTGTTCCTAGGAGACCTTTTGTGCTGATTGAAGGCTCAGGTGTTGTTAGGAAGCCAGCTGACTGCACAGGTGTGTTTTGAAAGCAAAAAAAATCACGAGGTCTAACATTTTTGACTATATTTGATATAAAGCATTCCTAAAACTGATACCAAAAAAAATGATACTAATACCAAAAGTGACTAAATAGCACTAGTGAATATTTGATAATATCAAGTTTTATCAATGCTGCAATCAATGGGAAGAATTTTATGAAAATGTTCTATAATTCCTGGTGGCTAATAATTTTGGCCTCAACTGTACATGGAAGCTACTGTAAATTCTACAAGTTTTTAACATAAAACTGTTTATATAAAAGCAGGACACAAGGAGCGATAATAAGTGGGACACATGAGAGCGATTAACTCGACTTTTTAATCATCATGTTAACAAATATGGACAAATCAGCATGTAGATAGACACATAAACATAATTGACATCTTCTCAAGGGGAAATTGTTCACATTCAGCATCAGCTCATCATTTCTCCTGTGTATATTGATCCTCTGAGGATTCTTCAAGTAGCTCATTTAAAGTTCTGCAATTATGCATGAACCACTAGAACTGAACCACCTCCAAAATATCACTCACTGGTGACGGTGGCAGAAAGGAGGACACTGGACAAAGTGCTGGACATTGTTGACAATGCCATCCACCCCCTGCACACCAGCATCAGCAACCAGAGGAGCCTGTTCAGTGGAAGGCTGCTCCTTCCCAAGTGTAGGACCAACAGACTCAAGAACTCCTTTGTCCCGACATAGCCACAAATATCACAGAGAAGTCATTCAATTAATCGCTCTGGATAACCAGCTCATCTCCGTGGTAGAGGATCAGGGTTTTTGAATCCCCGGTATGCCCTTATTGACTCCACTTTCGAGTTACAATGTGCGCACTAGTTTCGTGGGTTTCATACAACAGAGCATGTAAAACAGCCGATAGAGATGCTGAACACTGTGAAATAGACAAGCAACACGTCCACGTCATTTAACATGACAACGTAAAGAGGCACCAAGCGTGTGCTGCGTCTCACACACTTCAGCTGCTGTACACGAGGGTCTGCTGTCACAGTGCAGCGTCACACTCACCTGCTAACACAAGGAAGGTGGAGGACAATACTGTAATAGCATATGCAGAATAAGACAGAGCCGTATGAAAGTATATACTTTGTTTCAACAAAATAAAAACAATATAAAGGAACAGCTTGGATGCAGGTACTTTTTTTCTTAATGCAGCTGTATTATCCAGGAAAATATTAGTTCAGGGAGTTTATTGTTTACTGTTTATTGTTTTACTTCCTATATTTAGTTTTGTAACTCTGTTTTTCTACTTGTCGGCTGCTGGAAATCCAATTTCGTTGTGGGAGTCATCCCAAAAGGATCAATAAAGAGAAGTCTAAGTCTAAGTCTATACTTTGGAAATACAAGGCTACTCGCCTGTACGTGTCATCAAATGTCTCGTCAAAGCAGACTGATCAGACAAACTTTCCCCAGGCAAAACTATGGTTTCTCACCTGTGTGAGTCCTCATGTGAGTTGTTAAGTTACTGGTTTGAGTAAAAGTCTTCCCACATGTTTTGCAAGTAAACGGTTTCTCACCTGTGTGAGTTCTCATGTGAACTATTAAGTGACTGTTTTTAGTAAAAGTCTTCCCACATGTTTTGCAAGTGAACAGTTTCTCACCTGTGTGAGTTCTCATGTGAACTATTAAGTGATTGTTTTTAGTAAAAGTCTTCCCACATGTTTTGCAAGTAAACAGTTTCTCACGTGTGTGAGTTCTCATGTGCCTTTTCAAACCACATGAATCAGAGAATGTTTTCCCACAGGTGTTGCAGGAATACGGCTTCTCACCTGTGTGGACTCTCGTGTGGATTGTTAACTGACTAAGAGTCCTGAAAGTCTTCCCACATGTTTTGCAAGAATATGGTTTCTCACCTGTGTGAGTTCTGATGTGACTTTTCAAACCAGATGAATCGGAGAATGTTTTCCCACAGGTGTTGCAAGAATACGGCTTCTCACCTGTGTGGGTTCTCGTATGTTTTTTTAAGTCACCACAATACCTGAAAGTCTTCAAACATATTTTGCAAGAATACGCCTTTTCACCTGTGTGGATTCTCATGTGAATTTTCAAAACAGATGAATTGGCGAATGTTTTCCCACAGGTGTTGCAAGAATACGGCTTCTCATCTGTGTGGATTCTTGCATGCATTTTTAACCCACCACAAAACGTGAAAGTCTTGCCACAGGTGTTGCAAGAATATGGCTTCTCACCTGTGTGGGTTCTCGTATGTTTTTTTAAGTCACCACAATACCTGAAAGTCTTCAAACATATTTTGCAAGAATACGCCTTTTCACCTGTGTGGATTCTCATGTGAATTTTCAAACCAGATGAATCGGAGAATGTTTTCCCACAGGTGTTGCAAGAATACGGTTTCTCACCTGTGTGGACTCTCGTATGTTTTTCTAAGTCACTCCAAGACCTGAAAGTCTTCCCACATGGTTTGCAAGAATATGGTCTCTCACCCGTGTGGATTCTTGTATGTATTTTTAACCCACCACAAAACCTGAATGTCTTCCCACATGTGTTGCAAGAATACGGCTTCTCACCTGTGTGGACTCTCATGTGGATTGTTAACTGACTAAGAGTCCTGAAATCTTTACCACATGTTTTGCAAGAATACGGTTTCTCGCCTGTGTGGATTCTCAGGTGTGCATTCAATTGGGACGTAAACTTAAAAGTCTTTCCAAATTTGTCAAAGCTGAAAGACTTTTCACCTGGGTGAGTGTTATGTTGAATGTCTGATGAGTTTTTTGCATCATCACTGTGACTTTTGCTTCTGTGATGTCCATTCTGTTGCTTCTGCTCTCCATCTCCAGCTGATCCTGAGTCTCCATGTTTTCCTCCTTTCTGGTCTGGGCTCTCAGCTACATGAGAGTTGTTAGAGAGGAGCTGGTGGTCACTTGTTGGTTCTGCTTCACTGTGGTCACTTTCCTCATAGGCTGGAGTCAACATGACGGTATCTGTCTCCACCTTCAGTACAAGCTGCTCTCCCTCCCGACTGGTGCAGAGTTCCTCCTGTTCCTCTTTAATCTCTGGAGGCTCTGGGTCCTCTTGGTCCAGACTGGAGTTCCTCTCCTGGTTACAGAGCTGCTGGTCAGCCAGAACCTCCTCCTCCTTACAGACATGTTGCTGTGGGAGCTCTGGAGGGACACACAACAAAAGACAGACAATATTTAATCAACCAATCAACCTTTATTTATCCTCCAGAGATCATTGAGAGGCAACCCTCATTTACAAGGGCATCGAGGCCCACAGAACAAAGGCCGAATAACAACAAGTAGAAATACTCAGAAAGTATCAATAGCCTCTTTCACACTGCCGTTTGCATGCGGGGATCCTGCGCCAATTCTCCGCCTCCTCCTCTGTGTGAAAGTTTCAGATGCAGCGAGGTTTGAAGTTTCTCTCCGGCGCTGATCCGCCTCTGGAGGTAGTATCAGGGCCGCATTATTGGTGAGCCGTCCCAGTGTGAACAGATAATCCGGAGGTGCAGAGCGAGGGCGTGTCGGCCTGACAGTCTGATAACTACACAGGTCCTTCACTCAACTAAATACAGAGAAATGTCCCACAGAGCAACGTTACAGGACCGAACGAAAGTAACGTAGTAACTGTTCTGTCTTTAGCAACTTATATGAGGAAAAGAAATACAACAGCTGTACGTGGAGAAGCGTCTGTCCTCCCGACTCTTCGTCACATTTCTGCTCAGAAAACAGCGTTTGTCACCGGCAAAAAACTTTAACTCACCGAGTGTTTGTGATGAAAATAAATCACTGCGACCGTCAGCCCTCCTGACCGAGACTTCAGGGAGCAATTCCCCCAGAAAACAGCCTCCGTCCCCGCGAGTGACAGTCAGACAGCGTCCTGTTTACTGATGGTGATTATGTATAATTATGTAATTTACCAAGAACAACTTCACTCCGTCACTTTTCAGAATGTTTGGTGGGTCAGGATCTCAATCACTACACATTATAACAGCATCCATATGATTATAAACTGTCAGCGGATTTTGGATTAACAGGGGGACACCTGGGAAACACCGACGTCATCAACATGACGTGTGCCATAACGCCTCTTTAGGAGCCGCAGCTTTCTGTGTGAATCACCATCGGCAGAGAATTGCCGAACCACCGCTCCGGAGATAATGCGGAGACGCTGTTTAAAAACGGCTAGTAGCTTCCAGGTCATGTGACCCACTGACTCCAAACCGATGCCGAATTGTATTAATACACTGGGTGATTAGGACACACTTTGTTATATGGACTTTACTGCTCCTAAAATGTTTGTTATCAATGTCTTTCATGTAAAATGTATTTTTCCCAATAGCTTCCATCTCATGTGACCCACTGACTCCAAATCAGTGCCGAAATGTCTTCCTAACAGGTTGAATGAGACACACCTCTTTCTGTTGAGTTTTAGTGCTCCTCACATGTTTCGGAACGTTTTGTGTGTAAAATCATCATTTTCTGAGCGGAGTTTCGCCGCGGTCTTCTATAGAACGGAGCCCAGCCGTGCAGCGGACACTCAGAACCTCCGGAGTCCCGGAGTGGAATGAACCAAAACGAGGGAAACACTCGTATGTTCGCTCCATGTAGTGAAACGTGGCTGCGATGCATATGTCCCCCTCTGTGGCCACTCCAGGGCTCTGAACATTAGTGTTATTAAAATAACAAACTTTTACTCACCTATCCTGTGTAACTTTACTTGGGGTTTCCAGCAGATATCCAGCATGACGCGCTGCCGATCGATCTCTTCCTCGTACTGGACGATAGTTGTTTTAAAAACTCTGAATATTTCTTCAGCAGCAGCAGTTAGTCGCTCGTTGACAAACTCTCTCAAACTCTCAACTGAACTCATTGTTCTTTAATTACTCATTCAATAATGAGCTGCGCTGTGACTCAGTACCGTCTTCACTTCATTCATTACACACAGCCAGCTAATGCTGCTAGCTGCTACTGTTTACTTCCGCTGGGTGTCACGCTCTAAAGCTCCGACAGGGGAAGTGAGGAGGCTTTTAGTTCCGCTTCAGATTGAAGACATTTGATTCACAACGGCCCTCATTTATCAATCTTGCGTGAAAACGGGTGCAGATCTGAGCGCAGAATTGGTCGTACGACAGGACACAGCAGTGGCGGACTGGGACAATAATTCAGGCCGAGAATTTGATGCCATTCCAGGCCACCCTTCTCATGCAGACCACTATATCTCTAGTTGTGTATTCTAACCCTATTTGATAGTTAAAAGAATTTTCCCCTGCGCTGGACTCTGAACCTCTCTCTCTCTCTCTTCCTCAACTTCTACTTCTGGTTGCTCTGCAGAATGAGATTGATGTTGCAAGTATAGCCTGATCATAAACTTGTATTATGCAGTCATCAATTGTATACCTCTTGATTACACTCCTACTTATAGTTTCATTAATAAATCACCTATTGATCTAAAAGCATACTCTGTGTGCTCTAAGTGGTACCTGGAGGTCCTGCTCTGTTTCTGACTGTGTATCGACACACTCCAGTTCTGCAGGAGCACCTGTGGTACCAGTGCTCCTGCTGCTTCCTTCTTCACCTTTGCAAGGAAAAACCAAAGAGCAGGCCATGTTTTAAGTTTATTTCACTGCTGTTTACATTTGAGCAATGTGTAAAAAACTACTGTAAAAACTACAAGTATTAATAAAATAAGTGTTTATATAAAAGCAGGACACGAGGAGCGATAATAAGTGGGACACATGAGAGCGAATAACTTGACTTTTTAATCATCATGTTAACAAATATGGACAAATCAACATGAAGATAGACACATAAACATATTTTGACATCTAAAGGGGAAATTGTTCACATTCAGCATCAGCTCATCATATCTCCTGTGTATATTGATCCTCTGAGGATTCTTCAAGAAGCTCATTGTTCTTCTGGAGTTTAATATTATTCTTCTTCCGTACGTTTTTTGTCCATTTTAAACTCCTTCAAATTGAGCTATTGAAACCATTCAACCATCAAAATGTTCAGCTTTTTAAGGACATTACTGCTGTTACTTTTGGAGATATTCAGCGTTTTCTGCAAAATTTCTCCCATTCATCCATATGGGGAATTTTTCAAATTTCATTCTGCTACAACTTCAGCATAACTTCAACTATAGAAACCGTTCAACTATCAAAATGTTCAGCATTTTAAGCTCCTTCAGCCTAGAGATTTTCAGCTTTTCAACTCTTCAACTTTTTCAGCAATTAAGTTTTTTCAAAAAAACAATTAACATTGCAGCAAATGGGAAAATCTTCAAATCCTCCTCAGAACTCATCAACTTTTAACCTCTTCTTCTCCCTCATACCTTGAGCTAGAGACACCATTCCAACCTTGAACTATTGACCCTGTATTCAGTTTTTAAAAATCTTGTACGATTTTGAAATGGTCGCAGTTTTAGTTTTAAGGATTTTAAGCCCGTCTTCTGAGTTTATAATGGGTGTGTATTGCGTGAGCTAGAGTGCGTGACATCAACAACTGCTACACCCCAGAGTGAGGAGCAGGTCCAAAAATGGGAGAAAAATTATCTTCAGCTTGATTTGGATCCCACACATTTTACTTGACATAGACAATATAGGCATAGAAATGTAGGAAATGTTGTTGGGTTTCAGCTGATGGTCTCATTTCAGCTGTAGGACTTACGGTTTTGCATGTAGAAGCCGGAGAGCGACAAGCACTCCTGAATCTTTCCCATAAACCGCAATGTTAATTTTGAGCCTACATTTCTGGAGGATCGCAGACAGTACCTGTTTTTATCTGTCGCTCCTGTGCCCTCATTATGCATTGTACAGAAATATAAACATCATGAGTGCGTTCAGCAATGTCTCCTGTTACTCAACATGTAATATTTTGGCAATAACTATTTTTTTTTTTCTCAAGAATCGCTGGGGTTTGGGAGGCATTTTCCTATTCATTCCTTATGGGGACATCTTCGTCTGTGTTTCTGCTCCTGCTGCAGCATGTCTGCAGCCATTTGAAGCTCTTTCTGCCTTTAACTTCTCACCTTTCCGCCTTTTTTCACCTTTTTAACCTCTTTCTGCCCTCTTACTCTACAACTTTTGGGCCTTTTCGTTCTTTTTTCACCTTTTTAGGCTCTTACCGGCCTCTTACTCTACAGCTTTTTAGCCTTTTCAGACATTCATTTTTCTGTGTTTTCAGCTCCTTCAAACATTCAACTTCATGTTCAGCAATTAAAATTTTCAACTTTTTCAACTCTTTCAGCCCTCCTAAGCTTATCTGCCTTTTCAGCTTTTTAAAATATTCATCTTCCTGCCTTTTCAACTCCTTCAAACATTCCGCTTCATGTTCACCTATGAAAATGTTAAACTTTATGAACTCTTTTAGCCCTCCTAAGCTTATCCCCCTTTTCAGCTTTTTAAAATAATCATCTTTCTTTTGAGCTACAGACACCATTCCAACTTTATAATATATAAATATTTTGGTGATAATGTTACAGTTTTTTCAAAAATCACAGGGGTTTGGCAGGCATTTTCCCATTCACATTGGGGACATTTTAATCTTTGGCTCTGCTCCTGCTCCACCATGTGTGCAGCCATTTTAAACTTTTTCTGCCTTTAAATTTTCTCCATGTCAACCTTTTTTCACCTCTTCAAGCTCTTTCATCTCTCTTTCTCTACTGCTCTTTAGCCTTTTCAGCCTTTATTCACCTTTTTAAGCTCTTTCAGCCCTCTTACTCTACAGCTTTTTAGCCTTTTTAGATATTCATCTTTCTGCCTTTTCAACTCCTTTAAATATTCAACTTCATGTTCAGCTAGAGAAACTGTTCAGCTATCCAAATGTTCCACTTTGTTAGCTTATTAAACCTATTACTTTTAAGCCTTTCTGCCTTACCAGCTAAATTTTGCTTTTCTGCAAATTCCTGACCATTCAACCTATAGTTTTATGCATGTTCGGCAGTACGTCCAGCAGAGTTCGCTTCAGCCTTCAGCATTCACACTGTAATTAATGCATGAAACACTAGAACTGAACCACCTCCAACATATCACTCACTGGTGACGGTGGCAGAAAGGAGGACACTGGACAAACTGCTGGACATTATTGACAATGCCAGCCACCCCCTGCACACCGTCATCAGCAACCAGAGGAGCCTGTTCAGTGGAAGGCTGCTCCTTCCCAAGTGTAGGACCAACAGACTCAAGAACTCCTTTGTCCCGACATGGCCACAAATATTACAGAGAGGTAATTCAATTAATCGCTCTGGATAACCAGCTCATCTCCGTGGTAGAGGATCAGGGTTTTTGAATCCCCGGTATGCCCTTATCACCTCGGCATTACATCACATTGACTCCACTTTACAATGTGCCGTTTTCGCAGCTGGAGAGGAGATGCTGAACGCTTCCTATATTTAATTTTGTACCTACGTTTTTCTACTTGTAGGCTGTTAAAAATCCAATTTCCCTGCAGGAGTCATCCCAAAAGGATCAATAAAGAGAAGTCCAAGGGTGTTTTCACACTGAACCGTAGTACCGTTCGCTAAAATCAGTGGTACGGTTTGCCTAATCTGCGCATTGTGAACACAAAGCACACCGGTTTCTTCTTCGCCTTCTTCACCATATTGTAACCTCCTTCGCTTGCTGTTGATCGGTAACGTGACTGAAGCCAGGAAACTCAAAAGTGTTACTAGAATCAGATGTTGTCTGATCATTTTTTGTTGCGACAAAGTTGTGCTCCGCAATGCAGTCTTCTTTTTAGGCTCCTCAATTGCTATCTCTATCTCTATCTCTCTATATATATACATATACATATACACACACCAGCTCTGGCCACCCGGTTGAAGAGATACACCAAGGAGGGAGAGGCCAGGAGAATAAACAAGCTGTTCTCCACTAAACCAGCCAAGGTGTACTCTCAGTGGCACAACCAAACAACAACAGCTAGTCAGACCCACCAAGAGTTGAGGTGGAAAAATACTGGAAAGACATATGGGAAAGAAAGGCATCACACAACACTGATGCCCAATGGTAAGTTGACCTAAGAGTTGACCACAGCAACCTCCCAGAACAAGAACCAGTAACCATCTCAATGGCAGACATCCAAGAAAGAGTGTCAAAGATGAAGAGCAGGATCTACAGCGATGACATAGGAATGTCATTCGGATTGGACAAGTGTGGCCAGATGGTCTCAAAGAGAGGTATGATGATCAGGGGGATCAATCTACCAGAGGGCAACATAGGTGATATCCAAGACAGCTACAAGTACCTGGGCATCCCACAGGCTAATGGAAACCATGAAGAGGCCACAAGGAAGTCAACCACAGCCAAATACCTCCAGAGAGTAAGGCAGGTCCTGAAAAGTCAGCTGAATGGTAGGAACAAGATCCAAGTCATCAACATGTTCGCACTACCAGTCATTAGATACCCCTCTGGTATCATAAGCTGGCCAAAGGAGGAGATAGAAGCCACAGATATCAAGACTAGAAAGCTCCTCACCATGCACGGAGGGTTCCACCCCAAGTGCAGCACCCTGAGGCTATACACTAAGCGGAAAGAGGGAGGCAGAGGGCTAGTGAGTGTCAAGGCCACGGTCCAGGGTGAAACATCAAAAATTCGAGAATACATCGAAAAAATGGCCCCGAAGGATGAACTGCTAAGTGAATGCCTCAGGCAGCAGAACCCTGATGAGAGGGCAGAGGAGGAGGAGCAGACAACCTGGGGGGACAAGCCCCTACATGTACCACCGTCAGATAGAGGAAGAGGCTGATATCAAGAAATCCTACCAGTGGCTGGAAAATGCTGGACTGACAGACAGCACAGAGGCACTAATCATGGCAGCACAAGAACAGGCCATAAGCATAAGAGCCCTTTTTGCCTTCTGATTCGTGTATTACGTATCGCTCCGCGCTCTAAAATCTTTACTCCGTAAGTAGTCCCGGTCACTTATCACAGCAGCTTCTTCGGTTGCTAAGCGACGTCAGCTGATCTGTGGAATACTTAATGTGGGAAAAAACTACTCCTATGCCACTAGTATGGATGAGTTTCACATTGACTTTAATATTTTTGGTAAATACGGTGATTTCGAGTCTTGGCAAAAGGCTGAGTTGTTGCCACCAGTCAAGAAAAGAAAAAGAGAGCAAAGCAGCGAAGAGGGATAAGCGAAACAGCGTTGGTGAGGCAAACTATATTTCTCTGCTGAAAAAACACTGAACGCCTGAACGGTAACATATAAATTGTAAAAAGACATACTGTGTGACGTTTTTTTTCGTGTTGGCAAGCAGCCGTGTAATTAGCGGGATAATGTATATCGGGAAAATAAGTCCCTTCAGGACGGATCATCCTGTCAGGAGAAAATAGAAATTAGCAAATAACCATATCTCCTTTTCGGTCGAAATTGTCCCACACAGAACTCCTTTTTGCTCGCTTCATTTTTGCTGTTAAGTGGGCTGTGGCGGAAAGCACGTAAAGGCACGCATTGCACCTGTCGACACGCTCCTATGAGTTGATTGACAAGTAGCTAAAAAAAACTTTAACCGATAGTATTAATCGGTCAAAGTTCCTGTTATCTGTTAACGGTTAAACGGTTAACCATGTGCATCCCTAAACTGGACATAGTGGTGGTGGATAAAGAGCAGAAGAGGGTGGTGGTGATAGATGTGGCAATCCCAGCTGACGCCAACATCAGGAAGAAGGAACGCGAGAAACTTGAGAAGTACCAACGGTTGAAAGAGCAACTGGAACGCTTGTGGAAGGTCAAGGCTAAGCGTGGTCCCCGTGGTAGTGGGAGCACTCGGGGCAGTAACCCTCAAACGGGGAGAGTGGCTCCAACAGATTCCAGAAACAACCTCTGAAGCCTCAGTCCAGAAGAGCGCAGTCCTAGTAACAGCCAAGATTCTGCGCAGAACCCTCAAACTCCCAGGCCTCTGGTAGAGGACCCGAGCTTGAGGATGACACAGATACCACCCTACCAGGATGAGAAGGAGATTTTATATATTATATATATATATATATATATATATATATATATATATATATATATATATATATATATATATATATATATATATATTATATATATATATATATATATATATATATATATATAGATATATATATATATATATATATATAATATATATTATATATATATATATTATATATATATATATATATATATATATATATATATATATATATATATATATATATACGCGGTCCTCTTTGTAATAAACTCACAGTGTGAACACAAAAAGAACTGAGTTCTTTTTCTGTTGGTCCATTTTTTGGTCCACTTATAGAGGACTGAGTTTGGTTCGCTTAAAGGGGTCTATGTGAAAACACCGTAAGTCTAAGTCTATACTTTGGAAATACAAGGCTACTCGCCTGTATGTGTCATCAAATGTTTTGTCAAAGATGACTGATCAGAGTGAGTTCTCATGTGACGTGTCAAGACATTGGTTGATTTAAAAGTCTTCCCACATATTTTGCACGTAAACGGTTTCTCACCTGTGTGGATTCTCATGTGAACTGTTAAGTTACTGGTTTTATTAAAAGTCTTCCCACATATTTGGCAAGAATATGGCCTCTCACCTGTGTGGATTCTCATGTGAGCTGTTACGGTACTGTCATGCTTGAAAGCTTTCCCACATATTTTGCAAGAATACGGCTTCTCACCTGTGTGAGTTCTAATGTGCCTTTTCAAACCACCTGATTCAGAGAATGTTTTCCCACATGTGTTGCAAGAATACGGCTTCTCACCTGTGTGGATTCTCGTATGTTTTTTTAACTCACCACCAGACCTGAAAGTCTTCCCACATGTTTTGCAAGAATATGGTTTCTCACCTTTGTGGATTCTCAAGTGGGATTCCAAGCGCTTACGTGTCCTGAAATCGTTCCCACATGTTTGGCAAGTAAACAGCTTTTCACCAGGGTGAGTTCTCATGTGCCTTTTCAAACTGGATGGATCAGAGAATGTTTTCCCACAGGTGATGCAAGAATACGGCTTCTCACCTGTGTGGACTCTCATGTGGATTGTTAACTGACTAAGAGTCCTGAAATCTTTACCACATGTTTTGCAAGAATACGGTTTCTCGCCCGTGTGGATTCTCAGGTGTGAATTCAAGTAGGACTTAAACTTAAAAGTCCTTCCACATGTGTCACAGCTGAAAGACGTTTCACCTGGGTGAGTGTTATGTTGAATGTCTGATGAGGAAGAGTTTTTATTTTGTCCGTGATGTCTTTTCTTTTTCTTCTGCTCTCCATCTCCAGCTGATCCTGAGTCTCCATGTTCTCCTCCTTTCTGGTCTGGGCTCTCAGCTACATGAGAGTTGTTAGAGAGGAGCTGGTGGTCACTTGTTGGTTCTGCTTCACTGTGGTCACTTTCCTCATAAGCTGGAGTCAACATGACGGTATCCGTCTCCACCTTCAGTACAAGCTGCTCTCCCTCCCGACTGGTGCAGAGTTCCTCCTGTTCCTCTTTAATCTCTGGAGGCTCTGGGTCCTCTTGGTCCAGACTGGAGTTCCTCTCCTGGTTACAGAGCTGCTGGTCAGCCAGAACCTCCTCCTTACAGACATGTTGCTGTGGAAGCTCTGGAGGGACACACAACAAAAGACAGACAACATTTAATCAACCTTTATTTATCCTCCAGAGATCATTGAGAGGCAAGGATGACAAGATGGTGCCGCTCCAGGTGGCTGCCTGTAGCTGCAGCTCCCGTCGTAAACTTTGTTTATTTGTTGTTCTATTCCTTTCTTTTTTTTTTTTCGGGCCAATCACAACTTGTTTGTGAAAGTTGTGACAATGGCTGGTCTAAGTTTTGTTACCCTTCTCCGTGTTCTCCTGTTACTTTTTCTAATATTTGTCACAGAGAACCTCGCCGGTAGAAGTGGGGGCATTGTTTACTCATGTGAACAGCTGATTGCACTGTGTAAGCCTGTGCTGCTGCCCGGAGACAGACCTGAGGTCCCGCAGGAGTTACAGAGGAGATGTCGGGGCTGCAGGTCTGGAGCCAAACGGAGGGAGAGAAGGAGGCATAAGCCAGCGGTACCGGCGATTATAATGGGAAACATGAGTTCTCTGGGGAATAAAACGGACGAACTTACAGCGCTCGTGAAGACCCAGAGGGAATACCATGAGTGTAGCATATTTTGCTTCAGAGAAACTTGGCTGCGCTCGCACATTCCGGACAACAGCATGGAGGTTCCTGGCTAAAGTTTCGACGGGGAGACAGAGACTGTTTAAAAAGTCGGAAGAAGAAGGGTGGCGGGCTTGCACTTTATGTGAGTGAGAGGTGGTGCAATCCCGGACATGTTAACATGAAAGAACGTCTCTGTACCCCGGACATTGAACTGCTGGCCACGGTTACCATTGTTATCGCTGTTTACATCCCCCCCGTCAGCTGATGCAGTGGTGGCCTGTGAGGTCATCAGCTCCGCTGCTGCCAAACTACAGACTGAACACCCGGATGCATTCATGGCTATTACAGGTGATTTTAATCGCGCCTCACTGGACAAAACTTTAAATAACTTTCACCAATATGTTGACTGCCCCACAAGAGACAATAAAACGCTGGATCTCCTGTATGCTAATGCTATGGATGGATATGACGCCACAGCCCTTCCCCCCTCGGCAGGTCAGACCACAGCTTGCTCATGATGACTCCGAAGTATGTCCCTCTTGTGAGAAGGCAGCCTGTGCACACCAGGACGGTGAAGAGGTGGACACTGGCGGCTGCTGAGGCACTGCAGGCCTGCTTCGAGCTGACAGACTGGGATGTACTATGTGAGCCTCATGGGGAGGACACTGATCTGATGACTGACTGCATCACTGATTACATCAGACTCTGTGAGGACACCAACATGCCAGCCTGGACCGTGCACTGCTTCTCCAACAACAAGCCCTGGATCAGTGACCTGAAGACACTTCTGAACAAGAAGAAGAGAGCTTTCAGGTCTGGAGACAGAGAGGAGCAGAAGAGAGTGCAGCACGAACTCAGACAGATGCTGAGGACATGTAAGGACAACTACAGGAGGAAGCTGGAGGCCAAACTCCAGCAGAACAGTGTGAGAGATGTGTGGACGGGAATGAAGAACATCACAGGGATGAAGGGAAAATACAGGCAGACATCAGGGAGCCTGGATAGAGCAAACCAGTCCAACCAGTTCTTTAACAGGTTTAGCTCACCTCCTGCCACCCCTCCGACACCCCCAGCCCCCCACACACCCAGACTGTCCCAAATGGCTCGACCCTCCCCCCAGCACTCTCCTGTACAGCATCTCCCCATCTGGCCCCCCTCCTTCTCCCCCTCCCCCTGAAGACATCTGCATCAACCCCCGCCCAACAGTAGCCCTTTTTAGATAGAAAAGGCGGCACATTTGCTCCAAGGTAAGGGCGGCAATGTGCCGGCCTGTCTTTCTAAAACCGAGGCGTAATATTCCTCCTTTTCCAGAAGCCGCCTCTGAGGTAGGTGTAAACATGTGACGTGACGTGAAGCTCGAAGTTGGGCTGTGAACAGTTGACAACGAATTTGACTTCAAAATAAGAGCTTTACATTGCACCCCATTGGAGTTTAGAACTGGGTTCTTAGCGGGGGGCTTTTAATTGAAAGTAGCGACCGTCCTTAGCTTGCTGCTACAACATCAAGCTAACACAACCAAACAGCTACAGAGACCGAGGAGACGCTAGCATCTCCTGGATCTCAGCGGCTGTCCAATTGTTCATCTTAATGTCCGCGGATGACGTGAAGGACTGACTGCTGTGATCAGCTGTTTCCTGGTCTTAAAACTCCCCGGCTGTGGGTCGCACTACAGTGCAGGTCATCCACACCTCCACCCATCTCACGCAGAGGCCGCCACATATCCGCCTCGTTTTTAGATAGCAGGCAGGCGGAAATAAGTGTTCCCTCCGAGGAGGAAAATCGGCAGACCAAAGCAGACCCCCGATTTGCCGCCCTCTATCTAAAAACGCTGACCGAGCCGCCAAAAGGAAGGGCAAAATGGCGCCTCGCTGCTCTGTCTAAAAACGGCTACTGACTACAGGCCAGGTAAAGAGGCAGCTGGAAACACCTCACCAGCGAAAGGCTGCAGGCCTGATGGCATCACACCCACGACCCTGAAGACCAGTGCCAGCCAGCTGTCTCCTGTACTGGGACATCTGTACAACCTGAGTCTGAGTCAGGAGAAGGTCCAGATGCTTTGGAAAAAATCCTGCTGGTTCCAGTCCCCAAGAAGTCGAGGCCATCCGACCGGTCGTTCTCACATCTCATGTGATGAAGGTCCTGGAGAGACAGGTCTTAGCCCAGCTGAGGCCACAGGTGAGGACGTTTCTGGACCCTTTGCAATTTGCCTATCAGCCCCATTTAGGAGTCGATGATGCTGTCATCTACCTGCTGCAATGAGCTCATATGCACCTGGATGGTGGAGGAGGCACTGTGAGGATCACATTCTTTGATTTCTCCAGTGATTTCATCACCATTCAGCCTCTGCTACTGGGTGAGAAGCTGCAGGTGATGGGAGTTAATGACACAATGATCTCCTGGACTCCTGACTACTTGACAGGCAGGCCACAGTTTCTCCGTATGGGCAGTGTTCTGTCTGACTTGGTGGTCAGTGATACAGGAGCTCCACAGGGAACTGTGCTTTCCCCATTCCTCTTCACCTGATACACGACTGACTTTCAGCACAACTCTGAGTCGTGTCACCTGCAGATGTTTTCTGACGACTCAGCTGTTGTCGGGTGTATAAGGGGAGGAGAGGAGGGTGAGTACAGGACACTGGTAGACGGCTTTGTAGAGTGGTCCAAACAGAATCACCTGAGGCTGAATGTCGACAAGACCAGAGAGATGGTGATCGACTTCAGGAGGAAGAAGATGCCTTCACAGCCACTACGGATAAGAGGGGAGGTGGTGGAAGAGGTGGAGGACTACAAATACCTGGGAGTGGTGATCGACAACAGACTGGACTGGAAATCTAATACGGAGGCTGTGTACAAGAAGGGGATGAGCAGACTCTATTTCCTGAGGAAGCTGAGATCCTTCAACGTGTGCAGAAAGATGTTGGAGATCTTTCACCAGTCTGTTGTTGCCAGCGTCATCTTCTTTGCTGCTGTGTGTTAGACCAGCAGCATCAGAGCCAGCGACACCAACAGACTTGATAAAATCATCAAGAAGGCTGGCTCTGTACCTGGTCTCAGGTTGGAGTCTTCTGAGACCGTGGTGGAGTGGTGAACGCTGAACAAACTGTTATCCATCATGGACAATGATCAGCAGCCTCTCCATCACACAGTAGACAGACAGCGGAGCTCCTTCTCTCACAGACTGCTGCAGCTCTGCTGTCGAAGGGACAGATTCAGGAAATCTTTCCTGCCACACACCATCACACTGTACAATAACAGCTAAAACTCTTGTCATAACACATATTGTCTGCGCACGTTGTTTTTTTACACACTCTGTTCACTGCACCTTATATTATATCTTGCACTACAGTCACTCTGCTTATTTATACATTTGTAAATACTTCCCGATATTTTTATGCAAAGTGAGAGCAAATGTTCAGTCAAAGTCAAAGTCAAATGTGACATGTCGGTGGGAATTTCATCATTTTAGGGGCAAGTCCATTTGGCCTTCACTCTGTTTTTTGTCAGGGGCACCAAGGCCACTGAGTAAAATTTATTGATTTACCTTTCAGATTGATACCATATTTTTAAATACCAATATCAAGTTAATGTTACATTACAAAACAGTTTTTTGTTAAGTAGGGTTAGGTGAGTTTTGTGACACTCCACTGAATATTAGTGTTACTGAATATTTCTCCCAAATAGAAATTCCTCAAAATTATGGCAAAGCAAATTTTTTCTATAACTGCCGACATGTCAGTTTAATGTATTCTCATTTATTTATCTATTTTTTGGTTCCTACCTACCTTCAGTTGAGGCGGGCTCATTGATTGTTTCTGTTTCTACACGGTACCACTTTAATGAAACACCGTCTGGCAGAGCACGGCAAGGGAGAAACCTCATGGTTGGCCTCCACACTCAGAAGAGTGAGCAAAGATAAAGAGTTACAACATTAAAAGTAAACTAAGAAGACGAAGAACGAAGAAAAGACAAGATTCAGCCCCTTTTGGTAGTGCTGTTGTTTATTGTTGTATTTGTGTAATAAAATTAAGCTAGGAACCTTGCATTAGCATGTATGTGATTGTTTACTTACCTTTTCCTCAGTTCTCACGGGTCGGTCGGTGACTGTGAATAAACCATGTTTTGAAACGATCTCGGGCCTCACGCTTGACTACCTAGAGGAGCTATATTTTCCAAACAAAAAAATTGTAGAATAACAGCAGGAGAATATTTTTTGTAGTTTCTCTTTTCAGTGTTGCATTTTGTTGTCCAGCCGCTCGTTTAGATGAAAATACGGTTGTAGTTCGTTGTCTATCGTACTACGGTAGGAAAGAGCCGTCAGTTGTGTTTTAACAAGGTTTCACTTATGAGTTATTGAATGGGAAGTTCGAATCTGTGAATATATTTCCAACTTTACCGGACTAAATCCTACCACATAAGTCAGTTGCGTATCATGTCAAACCGGCTGCGCTCGCTCGCTGTGCTGTAAGTTTCGTTGTTCTGTTTTGAGACACTGCTGCTGTGTGAGAGGCTTTCACCTGAGATCATCGTGATGATGAGTCTCCACCTGCGCAAACCGCAGAGTCACTGAAGTTACTGTGAGTGACTTCTGTGCACTCAGGTGGCTGTAATTCAGGGCAAGCTCAAAGTGTTTGTTGAAGAGTACCGGAGTGTCTGTTCCAGCCCCTCCCCTCTCTGTGCATGATGGAGGAGCAGCGCAGAGAGCTCCTGGTCAGCGGCTCGCCTGAAGCAAGGATCACAGCACAAATTTGAACTATATCGATGCGATATGGTCTAATTTCATATCACATTTAAAAAATATATCGATATAAGTTTTATATCGATATATCGCCCAGCCCTAATCGAGGCCCACAGAACAAAGGCTGAATAACAACAAGTAGAAATACTCAGAAAGTTTCAATAGCTTCCAGGTCATCTGACCCACTGACTCCAAACCGATGCTGAACTTTGTTAATACACTGGGTGATTAGGACACAACATGGAGTGAACTGCTCCTCCTATCTGTTTTTAATATCAAATGTATTTTTCCCAATAGTTTCCATCTCATGTGACCCACTGACTCCAAATCAGTGCCGAAATGTCTTCCTAACAGGTTGAATGAGACACACCTCTTTCTGTTGAGTTTTAGTGCTCCTCACATGTTTCGGAACGTTTTGTGTGTAAAATCATCATTTTCTGAGCGGAGTTTCGCCGCGGTCTTCTATAGAACGGAGCCCAGCCGTGCAGCGGACACTCAGAACCTCCGGAGTCCCGGAGTGGAATGAACCAAAACGAGGGAAACACTCGTATGTTCGCTCCATGTAGTGAAACGTGGCTGCGATGCATATGTCCCCCTCTGTGGCCACTCCAGGGCTCTGAACATTAGTGTTATTAAAATAACGAACTTTTACTCACCTATCCTGTGTAACTTTACTTGGGGTTTCCAGCAGATATCCAGCATGACGCGCTGCCGATCGATCTCTTCCTCGTACTGGACGATAGTTGTTTTAAAAACTCTGAATATTTCTTCAGCAGCAGCAGTTAGTCGCTCGTTGACAAACTCTCTCAAACTCTCAACTGAACTCATTGTTCTTTAATTACTCGTTCAGTAATGAGCTGCGCTGTGACTCAGTACCGTCTTCACTTCATTCATTACACACAGTCAGCTAATGCTGCTAGCTGCTACTGTTTACTTCTGTTACCTCGTGAGTGATCTGAAGATCAGACAGAGCCGCTACAAACCACGCCCCCTACAAACCACGTCCATACGACACTACGGTGGCTGTGGAGGTCCAGAGCACTTAGAAAGCAAACAGAATGGAAACATGTTTAACAACTTTAACGGTTGATTCAATGCAAACAATGCGCTTGAAATAATAAATTAATACAAAACAAAACATAAAGTATTGTAATTAAAAAGATTATAAAGGACTGATAAAAATGTCAGGACAGGAAGCGACAGAGGAAGATGAAGGTGAAGAAGGCTACAGGTCCAGATGGGATCAGCTCCAGACTCCTCAGGTTCTGTGCAGACCAGCTGTGCAGGATTGTGGAATATATCTTCAACCTGAGCCTGAAACTGGGGTTAGGATTAGCACCAAGATGTTTAATTCATCAACATCTTGACTAACATCAACTTTTTCCATTTCCTTATCGTTAATCTGCTTACAGAATTTGTCTCCTCGTACTTGGCAATGATGCAATGTAAAGTGGTTCTAGACACTGTGAAACACTTGGAAATAGCAGTATAGCCTTCCCCCTTATTATGAGCCTCCACCATCTTCTTTCTGAGCTCAAGACTGATTTCCTTTGTCTTTGGCATGGTGAGTAAAAGTAGTCCCTCTCAATAATGTGAACAAGTGCCTTGTTCCTAGGAGCCCCTTTGTGCTGATTGAAGGCTCAGGTGTTGTTAGAAAGCCAGCTGACTGCACAGGTGTGTTTTGAAAGCGAAAAAAAAATAATATATCAAATGAGGTCTAACATTTTTGAATATATTTGATATAAAGCATTCCTAAAACTGTATTTCATATTCCAAAACATACCAAAAGCGACTAAATAGCACTAGTGAATATTTGATTATATCAAGTTTTATCAATGCTGCAAACATTGGGAAGAATTTTAGGAAAATGTTCCATAATTCCTGGTGGCTAATAATGTTGACCTCAACTGTACATGACAGCAACTGTTAAATCTACAAGTATTTAACATATAACTGTTTATATAAAAGCAGGACAGGAGGAGCGATAATAAGTGGGACACATGAGAGCGATTAACTCGACTTTTTAATCATCATGTTAACAAATATGGACAAATCAGCATGAAGATAGACACAAACATAATTGACATCTTCTCAAGGGGAAATTGTTCACATTCAGCATCAGCTCATCATTTCTCCTGTGTATATTGATCCTCTGAGGATTCTTCAAGTAGCTCATTTAAAGTTAAAGTTCTGCAATTATGCATGAAACACTAGAACTGAACCACCTCCAACATATCACTCACTGGTGACTGTGGCAGAAAGGAGGACACTGGACAAACTGCTGGACATTATTGACAATGCCAGCCACCCCCTGCACACCATCATCAGCAACCAGAGGAGCCTGTTCAGTGGAAGGCTGCTCCTTCCCAAGTGTAGGACCAACAGACTCAAGAACTCCTTTGTCCCGACATGGCCACAAATATCACAGAGAAGTCATTCAATTAATCGCTCTGGATAACCAGCTCATCTCCGTGGTAGAGGATCAGGGTTTTTGATTCCCCGGTATGCCCTTATCACCTCGGCATTACATCACATTGACTCCACTTTCGAGTTACAATGTGCCGTAGGCGCACTAGTTTCGTGGGTCTCATACAGCAGAGCATGTAAAACAGCAGATACAGGAGATACTGAACACTGTGAAATAGACAAGCAACACGTCCACGTCTTTAACTGACAACGTAAAGAATATGAAAAAAGCAGTGATGATATGGAGGCACCAAGCGTGTGCTGCGTCTCACACACTTCAGCTGCTGTACACGAGGGTCTGCTGTCACAGTGCAGCGTCACACACTCACCTGCTAACACAAGGAAGGTGGAGGACAATACTGTAATAGCATTATGCAGACTAAGACAGAGCCGTATGAAAGTATAGACTTTGTTTCAACAAAATAAAAACAATATAAAGGAACAGCTTGGATGCAGGTGCTTTTTTCTTAATGCAGCTGTATTATCCAGGAAAATATTAGTTCAGGGAGTTTATTATTTACTGCTTATTGTTTAACTTCCTATATTTAGTTTTGTAACTCCGTTTTTCTACTTGTAGGCTGCTGGAAATCCAATTTCCTTGGATCAATAAAGAGAAGTCTAAGTCTATACTTTTGAAATACAAGGCTACTCGCCTGTACGTGTCATCAAACGTCTCGTCAAAGCAGACTGATCAGACAAACTTTCCCCAGGCAAAACTATGGTTTCTCACCTGTGTGAGTTCTCATGTGATATGTTAAGTGACTGCTTTTAGTAAAAGACTTCCAGCATGTTTTGCAAGTAAATGGTTTCTCACCTGTGTGAGTTCTCATGTGAACTATTAAGTTACTTTTTATATTAAAAGTCTTCCCACATGTTTTGCAAGTAAATGGTTTCTCACCTGTGTGAGTTCTCATGTGACGCATTAAGCTACTGGTTTGGCTGAAAGCTTTCCCACATGTTTTGCAAGTAAACGGTTTCTCACCTGTGTGAATTCTCTTGTGACGCATTAAGTTAGTGGTTTTAGTAAAAGCTTTCCCACATGTTGTGCAAGTAAATGGTTTCTCACCTGTGTGAGTTCTCATGTGACGCATTAAGGTACTGGTTTGGTTAAAAGCCTTCCCGCATGTTTTGCAAGTAAACGGTTTCTCACCTGTGTGAGTTCTCACGTGACTTTTCAAACCAGATGAATCAGAGAAGGTTTTCCCACAGGTGTTGCAAGAATACGGCTTCTCACCTGTGTGGATTCTCATGTGAGCTGTTAAGTGACTGTTTAGCAGGAAAGCTTTCCCACATATTTTGCAAGAATACGGCTTCTCACCTGTGTGGATTCTCTTATGCATTTTTAAGTCATCCAGAGATCTGAAAGTCTTCCCACATGTTTCGCAAGAATATGGCTTCTCACCTGTGTGGATTCTTGTATGTTTTTTTAACCCACCACACAACCTGAAAGTCTTCCCACAGGTGTTGCAAGAATACGGCTTCTCACCTGTGTGGACTCTCATGTGGATTGTTAACTGATGAAGAGTCCTGACATTTTTACCACATGTTTTGCAAGAATGCGGCTTCTCACCTGTGTGGACTTTCATGTGGATTGTTAACTGACTATTAGTCCTGAAATCTTTACTACATGTTTTGCAAGAATACGGTTTCTCACCTGTGTGGACTCTCATGTGGATTGTTAACTGATGAAGAGTCCTGAAATTTTTACCACATGTTTTGCAAGAATACGGTTTCTCGCCAGTGTGGATTCTCAGGTGTGCATTCAATTGGGACGTACACTTAAAGGTATTTCCACACGTGTCACATTTAAAGGACTTTTTACCTGGTTGAGTGTTATGTTGAATGTCTGATGAGTTTTTTGCATCATCACTGTGACTTTTGCTTCTATGACTTTTCTTTTTCTTCTGCTCTCCATCTCCAGCTGATCCTGAGTCTCCATGTTTTCCTCCTTTCTGGTCTGGGCTCTCAGCTACATGAGAGTTGTTAGAGAGGAGCTGGTGGTCACTTGTTGGTTCTGCTTCACTGTGGTCACTTTCCTCATAAGCTGGAGTCAACATGACGGTATCCGTCTCCACCTTCAGTACAAGCTGCTCTCCCTCCCGACTGGTGCAGAGTTCCTCCTGTTCCTCTTTAATCTCTGGAGGCTCTGGGTCCTCTTGGTCCAGACTGGAGTTCCTCTCCTGGTTACAGAGCTGCTGGTCAGCCAGAACCTCCTCCTCCTTACAGACATGTTGCTGTGGGAGCTCTGGAGGGACACACAACAAAAGACAGACAATATTTAATCAACCAATCAACCTTTATTTATCCTCCAGAGATCATTGAGAGGCAACCCTCATTTACAAGGGCACCGAGGCCCACAGAACAAAGGCCGAATAACAACAAGTAGAAATACTCAGAAAGTTTCAGTAGCTTCCAGGCAGGGTTTAAAATGTACACCCACCACTCGCCAAATGCGTATAAAAGTATGTTTTGGTGACTAAAATATATAGGTCACACGCCATTGGCAGGCTGGTGAAATGTGCCGACATTGCTATGTAACTTTCAACATGAATGCCAAACAGTAAAAAAGACAGTTTACAGCTACAGCAGAGCTACTGATTGCTGTCCACCGCCATTCAACATTTGAAAATGTATCAGGTTGTCTTGATGGCGAAGACGTAGAGGAAGCAGAAGACGTTAAAACCGAAGAGATTAGGTTAAAGATGTGGCCACACATTGGGGGTGTAAAACCACCCGAAGAGAGACGGCAGGAGGAGAGCTGTGGAGGAATACAGCAAAAAAGAAAATTTAACAAAAAGTGGCGGTTCAATGATATTGGGGTGAGGAGACAGTGGTTGGTGTACAACGGCAGTAAAGCCATAAAGTGCAACGTCCGTCAACGGTACTCGGTCAACCGTTCTTGCTCGTTTGTCGTCAGCACAATGAAACTAGAATCTGATTTAGATCAAATTAGACAGCAGAAGCTGGGCTACAATGTGTAAAAACATTTCTATATGACCCAAACACTACTTAAATATACAACTTCATTTATTACCACAACCCTAACCCAAGAATGTTGGCTTGGGGCTTAAAAGGTTAAACTTAAAAGCCTTTCCACATGTTTCACATTAGAAAGACTTTTTACCTGGATGAGTTTGAGCTGTGTGACGTCTTTTCTTTTTCTTCTGCTCTCCATCTCCAGCTGATCCTGAGTCTCCATGTTCTCCTCCTTTCTGGTCTGGGCTCTCAGCTACATGAGAGTTGTTAGAGAGGAGCTGGTGGTCACTTGTTGGTTCTGCTTCACTGTGGTCACTTTCCTCATAAGCTGGAGTCAACATGACGGTATCCGTCTCCACCTTCAGTACAAGCTGCTCTCCCTCCCGACTGGTGCAGAGTTCCTCCTGTTCCTCTTTAATCTCTGGAGGCTCTGGGTCCTCTTGGTCCAGACTGGAGTTCCTCTCCTGGTTACAGAGCTGCTGGTCAGCCAGAACCTCCTCCTCCTTACAGACATGTTGCTGTGGGAGCTCTGGAGGGACACACAACAAAAGACAGACAATATTTAATCAACCAATCAACCTTTATTTATCCTCCAGAGATCATTGAGAGGCAACCCTCATTTACAAGGGCACCGAGGCCCACAGAACAAAGGCCGAATAACAACAAGTAGAAATACTCAGAAAGTTTCAGTAGCTTCCAGGTCATGTGACCCACTGACTCCAAATCAGTGCCGAAATGTCTTCCTAACCGGTTGAATGAGACACACCTCTTTCTGTTGAGTTTTAGTGCTCCTCACATGTTTCGGAACGTTTTGTGTGTAAAATCATCATTTTCTGAGCGGAGTTTCGCCGCGGTCTTCTATAGAACGGGGCCCAGCCGTGCAGCGGACACTCAGAACCTCCGGAGTCCCGGAGTGGAATGAACCAAAACGAGGGAAACACTCGTATGTTCGCATGCTGCTCGTATGCTGCGATGCATATGTCCCCCTCTGTGGCCACTCCAGGGCTCTGAACATTAGTGTTATTAAAATAAGAAACTTTTACTCACCTATCCTGTGTAACTTTACTTGGGGTTTCCAGCAGATATCCAGCATGACGCGCTGCCGATCGATCTCTTCCTCGTACTGGACGATAGTTGTTTTAAAAACTCTGAATATTTCTTCAGCAGCAGCAGTTAGTCGCTCGTTGACAAACTCTCTCAAACTCTCAACTGAACTCATTGTTCTTTAATTACTCATTCAATAATGAGCTGCGCTGTGACTCAGTACCGTCTTCACTTCATTCATTACACACAGCCAGCTAATGCTGCTAGCTGCTACTGTTTACTTCTGTTACCTCGTGAGTGATCTGAAGATCAGACAGAGCCGCTACAAACCACGCCCCCTACAAAAACACGCCCATACGACACTACGGTGGCTGTGAAGGCCCATAGCACAAGTAAACAGAAAGAGAACAATTTTCACAACTTTAATGGTTGATTCACAACAATAAATGTCTTTCAATGCAAACAATGCGCTTGAAACAATAAATTAATACAAAAATATTCAGTAATGTAATTAAAAATATTATATAGGACTGCTAAAAATGACAGGATGGGAAGGGACAGAACCAGATGCTTCCCTTTAAGTAAGTGTGGGAACGTAAACGTCCCATGTCTAGTAGACTTTAAACAGCCATAAACAGCCCTGTAGTGTGCATCACAACTGACGGTAGCCTCAGTTAAGAGGTTCGGAGTTAACTCAATGTATACATTCCCATCTAAGTGTAGAGGGACCTGCCGGTCCACTTCAGATGACATCATCAAAGTCACGGAACACACACACTTGAGTGATATTTCACCAGTGCTGTTAGGCAGACCCGTCCTGTTCTTCTCTCACTGAATGGAGGGGCCCTCAGTCCCCACAAGTAAACAACTAGAGGAAGTAGGCGGGTATGAACGAATGGACTTAAAAAAGGACATGTCATCAAATGTCTCGTCAAAGCAGACTGATCAGACAAACTTTCCCCAGGCAAAATTATGGTTTCTCACCTGTGTGAGTTCTCATGTGAGCTGTTAAGTTACTGGTTTGGTTAAAATTCTTCCCACATGTTTTGCAAGTAAACGGTTTCTCACCTGTGTGAGTTCTCATGTGACGTATTAAGTTACTGGTGTGGTTAAAAGTCTTCCCACATGTTTTGCAAGTAAACGGTTTCTCACCTGTGTGAGTTCTCATGTGAGCTGTTAAGCTACTGGCTTGGTTAAAAGACTTCCCACATGTTTTGCAAGTAAACGGTTTCTCATCTGTGTGAGTTCTCATGTGACGTATTAAGTTACTGGTTTGATAAAAACTCCTCCCACATATTTGGCAAGTAAACGGCTTCTCATCTGTGTGAGTTCTCATGTGAACTGTTAAGTTACTTTTTATATTAAAAGCCTTCCCACATGTTTGGCAAGAATACGGCTTCTCGCCTGTGTGAGTTCTCATGTGGACTTTCAAACCAAATGAATCAGAGAATGTTTTCCCACAGGTGTTGCAAGAATACGGCTTCTCACCTGTGTGGATTCTCATGTGAGCTGTTAAGTTACTGTCATGCATAAAAGCTTTCCCACATATTTGGCAAGAATACGGCTTCTCACCTGTGTGAGTTCTCATGTGGACTTTCAAACCAAATGAATCAGAGAATGTTTTCCCACAGGTGTTGCAAGAATACGGCTTCTCACCTGTGTGGACTCTCGTATGTTTTTGTAAGTCACCCCAAGACCTGAAAGTCTTCCCACATGTTTTGCAAGAATACGGTTTCTCGCCAGTGTGGATTCTCAGGTGTGAATTCAATTGGGACTTAAACTTAAAAGTCTTTCCACATGTGTCACATTTGAAGGACTTTTCACCTGGGTGAGTGTTATGTTGAATGTCTGATGAGTTTTTTGCATAATCACTGTGACTTTTGCTTCTGTGACTTCTTTTCTTTTTCTTCGGCTCTCCATCTCCAGCTGATCCTGAGTCTCCATGTTTTCCTCCTTTCTGGTCTGGGCTCTCAGCTACATGAGAGTTGTTAGAGAGGAGCTGGTGGTCACTTGTTGGTTCTGCTTCACTGTGGTCACTTTCCTCATAAGCTGGAGTCAACATGACGGTATCCGTCTCCACCTTCAGTACAAGCTGCTCTCCCTCCCGACTGGTGCAGAGTTCCTCCTGTTCCTCTTTAATCTCTGGAGGCTCTGGGTCCTTTTGGTCCAGACTGGAGTTCCTCTCCTGGTTACAGAGCTGCTGGTCAGCCAGAACCTCCTCCTCCTTACAGACATGTTGCTGTGGGAGCTCTGGAGGGACACACAACAAAAGACAGACAATATTTAATCAACCAATCAACCTTTATTTATCCTCCAGAGATCATGAGAGGCAACCCTCATTTACAAGGGCACCGAGGCCCACAGAACAAAGGCCGAATAACAACAAGTAGAAATGCTCAGAAGTTTCAGTAGCTTCCAGGTCATGTGACCCACTGACTCAAAATCAATGCCGAAATGTCTCCCTAACAGGTTGAATGAGACACACCTCTATCTGTTGAGTTTTAGAGCTCCTCGCATGTTTCGGAACGTTTGTTTGTAAAATCATCAGATTCTGATTCTGATTCTGAGCGGAGTTTCCCCGCGGTCTTCTATAGAACGGGGCCCAGCCGTGCAGCGGACACTCAGAACCTCCGGTAGTCCCGGAGTGGAATGAACCAAAACGAGGGAAACACTCGTATGTTCGCATGCTGCTCGTATGCTGCGATGCATATGTCCCCCTCTGTGGCCACTCCAGGGCTCTGAACATTAGTGTTATTAAAATAAGAAACTTTTACTCACCTATCCTGTGTAACTTTACTTGGGGTTTCCAGCAGATATCCAGCATGACGCGCTGCCGATCGATCTCTTCCTCGTACTGGACGATAGTTGTTTTAAAAAACTCTGAATATTTCTTCAGCAGCAGCAGTTAGTCGCTCGTTGACAAACTCTCTCAAACTCTCAACTGAACTCATTGTTCTTTAATTACTCATTCAATAATGAGCTGCGCTGTGACTCAGTACCGTCTTCACTTCATTCATTACACACAGCCAGCTAATGCTGCTAGCTGCTACTGTTTACTTCTGTTACCTCGTGAGTGATCTGAAGATCAGACAGAGCCGCTACAAACCACGCCCCCTACAAAAACACGCCCATACGACACTACGGTGGCTGTGAAGGCCCATAGCACAAGTAAACAGAAAGAGAACAATTTTCACAACTTTAATGGTTGATTCACAACAATAAATGTCTTTCAATGCAAACAATGCGCTTGAAACAATAAATTAATACAAAAATATTCAGTAATGTAATTAAAAATATTATATAGGACTGCTAAAAATGACAGGATGGGAAGGGACAGAACCAGATGCTTCCCTTTAAGTAAGTGTGGGAACGTAAACGTCCCATGTCTAGTAGACTTTAAACAGCCATAAACAGCCCTGTAGTGTGCATCACAACTGACGGTAGCCTCAGTTAAGAGGTTCGGAGTTAACTCAATGTATACATTCCCATCTAAGTGTAGAGGGACCTGCCGGTCCACTTCAGATGACATCGTCAAAGTCACGGAACACACACACTTGAGTGATATTTCACCAGTGCTGTTAGGCAGACCCGTCCTGTTCTTCTCTCACTGAATGGAGGGGCCCTCAGTCCCCACAAGTAAACAACTAGAGGAAGTAGGCGGGTATGAACGAATGGACTTAAAAAAAGGACATGTCATCAAATGTCTCGTCAAAGCAGACTGATCAGACAAACTTTCCCCAGGCAAAATTATGGTTTCTCACCTGTGTGAGTTCTCATGTGAGCTGTTAAGTTACTGGTTTGGTTAAAATTCTTCCCACATGTTTTGCAAGTAAAAGGTTTCTCACCTGTGTGAGTTCTCATGTGACGTATTAAGTTACTGGTGTGGTTAAAAGTCTTCCCACATGTTTTGCAAGTAAACGGTTTCTCACCTGTGTGAGTTCTCATGTGAGCTGTTAAGCTACTGGCTTGGTTAAAAGACTTCCCACATGTTTTGCAAGTAACGGTTTTCTCATCTGTGTGAGTTCTCATGTGACGTATTAAGTTACTGGTTTGATAAAAAACTCCTCCCACATATTTGGCAAGTAAACGGCTTCTCATCTGTGTGAGTTCTCATGTGAACTGTTAAGTTACTTTTTATATTAAAAGCCTTCCCACATGTTTGGCAAGAATACGGCTTCTCGCCTGTGTGAGTTCTCATGTGGACTTTCAAACCAAATGAATCAGAGAATGTTTTCCCACAGGTGTTTGCAAGAATACGGCTTCTCACCTGTGTGGATTCTCATGTGAGCTGTTAAGTTACTGTCATGCATAAAAGCTTTCCCACATATTTGGCAAGAATACGGCTTCTCACCTGTGTGAGTTCTCATGTGGACTTTCAAACCAAATGAATCAGAGAATGTTTTCCCACAGGTGTTGCAAGAATACGGCTTCTCACCTGTGTGGACTCTCGTATGTTTTTGTAAGTCACCCCAAGACCTGAAAGTCTTCCCACATGTTTTGCAAGAATACGGTTTCTCGCCAGTGTGGATTCTCAGGTGTGAATTCAATTGGGACTTAAACTTAAAAGTCTTTCACATGTGTCACATTTGAAGGACTTTTCACCTGGGTGAGTGTTATGTTGAATGTCTGATGAGTTTTTTGCATAATCACTGTGACTTTTGCTTCTGTGACTTCTTTTCTTTTTCTTCGGCTCTCCATCTCCAGCTGATCCTGAGTCTCCATGTTTTCCTCCTTTCTGGTCTGGGCTCTCAGCTACATGAGAGTTGTTAGAGAGGAGCTGGTGGTCACTTGTTGGTTCTGCTTCACTGTGGTCACTTTCCTCATAAGCTGGAGTCAACATGACGGTATCCGTCTCCACCTTCAGTACAAGCTGCTCTCCCTCCCGACTGGTGCAGAGTTCCTCCTGTTCCTCTTTAATCTCTGGAGGCTCTGGGTCCTTTGGTCCAGACTGGAGTTCCTCTCCTGGTTACAGAGCTGCTGGTCAGCCAGAACCTCCTCCTCCTTACAGACATGTTGCTGTGGGAGCTCTGGAGGGACACACAACAAAAGACAGACAATATTTAATCAACCAATCAACCTTTATTTATCCTCCAGAGATCATTGAGAGGCAACCCTCATTTACAAGGGCACCGAGGCCCACAGAACAAAGGCCGAATAACAACAAGTAGAAATGCTCAGAAAGTTTCAGTAGCTTCCAGGTCATGTGACCCACTGACTCCAAACCGATGCTGAATTGTATTAATACACTGGGTGATTAGGACACACCTTGTTATTTATATGGACTTTACTGCTCCTCATATCTGTCATTAATGTTTTTGATGTGAAATGTAATGTTTCCAATAGCTTCCATCTCATGTGACCCACTGACTCAAAATCAGTGCCGAAATGTCTTCCTAACAGGTTGAATGAGACACACCTCTTTCTGTTGAGTTTTAGTGCTCCTCACATGTTTCGGAACGTTTTGTGTGTAAAATCATCATTTTCTGAGCGGAGTTTCGCCGCGGTCTTCTATAGAACGGAGCCCAGCCGTGCAGCGGACACTCAGAACCTCCGGAGTCCCGGAGTGGAATGAACCAAAACGAGGGAAACACTCGTATGTTCGCTCCATGTAGTGAAACGTGGCTGCGATGCATATGTCCCCCTCTGTGGCCACTCCAGGGCTCTGAAACATTAGTGTTATTAAAATAAGAAACTTTTACTCACCTATCCTGTGTAACTTTACTTGGGGTTTCCAGCAGATATCCAGCATGACGCGCTGCCGATCGATCTCTTCCTCGTACTGGACGATAGTTGTTTTAAAAACTCTGAATATTTCTTCAGCAGCAGCAGTTAGTCGCTCGTTGACAAACTCTCTCAAACTCTCAACTGAACTCATTGTTCTTTAATTACTCGTTCAATAATGAGCTGCGCTGTGACTCAGTACCGTCTTCACTTCATTCATTACACACAGCCAGCTAATGCTGCTAGCTGCTACTGTTTACTTCTGTTACCTCGTGAGTGATCTGAAGATCAGACAGAGCCGCTACAAACCACGCCCCCTACAAAACACGCCCATACGACACTACGGTGGCTGTGGAGGTCCAGAGCACTTAGAAGGCAAACAGAAAGGAAACATATTTAACAACTTTAACGGTTGATTCACAACAATAAATGTCTTTCAATGCAAACAATGCGCTTGAAATAATAAATTAATACAAAACAAAACAGAAAGTAATGTAATTAAAAAGATTATATAGGACTGATAAAAATGTAAGGACAGGAAGCGACAGAGGAAGATGAAGGTGAAGAAGGCTACAGGTCCAGGTGGGATCAGCTCCAGGCTCCTCAGGTTCTGTGCAGACCAGCTGTGCAGGATTGTGGAATATATCTTCAACCTGAGCCTGAAGCTGGGGTTAGGATTAGCACCAAGATGTTTAATTCATCAACATCTTGACTAACATCAACTTTTTCCATTTCCTTATCATTAATCTGCTTACAGAATTTGTCTCCTCGTACTTGGCAATGATGCAATGTAAAGTGGTTCTAGACACTGTGAAACACTTGGAAATAGCAGTATAGCCTTCCCCCTTATTATGAGCCTCCACCATCTTCTTTCTGAGCTCAAGACTGATTTCCTTTGTCTTTGGCATGGTGTGTAAAAGTAGTCCCTCTCAATAATGTGAACAAGTGCCTTGTTCCTAGGAGCCCTTTGTGCTGATTGAAGGCTCAGGTGTTGTTAGGAAGCCAGCTGACTGCACAGGTGTGTTTTGAAAGCAAAAAAAAAGAAATCACATGACGTCTAACATTTTTGACTATATTTGATATGAAGCATTCCTAAAACTGTATTTCATATTCCAAAATATACCAAAAGCGACTAAATACCACTAGTGAATGTTTGATAATATCAAGTTTTATCAATGCTGCAAACATTGGGAAGAATTTTAGGAAAATGTTCCATAACTCCTGGTGGCTAATAATTTTGGCCTCAACTGTACATGGAAGCGACTGTAAAAACTACAAGTATTTAACATGTAACTGTTTATATAAAAGCAGGACAGGAGGAGCGATAATAAGTGGGACACATGAGAGCGATTAACTCCACTTTTTAATCATCACGTTAACAAATATGGACAAATCAGCATGAAGATAGACACATAAACATATTTGACATCTTCTCAAGGGGAAATTGTTCACATTCACACTCGCTCTGGATAACCAGCTCATCTCCGTGGTAGAGGATCAGGGTTTTTGAATCCCCAGTATGCCCTTATCACCTCGGCATTACATCACATTGACTCCACTTTCGAGTTACAACGTGCCGTATGCGCACCAGTTTCGCGGGTCTCATACAGCAGAGCATGTAAAACAGCCGATAGAGGAGATGCTGAACACTGTGAAATAGACAAGCAACACGTCCACGTCTTTAACATGACAACGTAAAGAATATGAAAAAAGCAGTGATGACATGGAGGCACCAAGCGTGTGCTGCGTCTCACACACTTCAGCTGCTGTACACGAGGGTCTGCTGTCACAGTGCAGCATCACACACTCACCTGCTAACACAAGGAAGGTGGAGGACAATACTGTAATAGCATATGCAGAATAAGACAGAGCCGTATGAAAGTATATACTTTTGTAGGATAGTATGCGGTCCTGACATGGGCAGCACCATAAATATATGATGTAGGAGACACTGCTCACACACTACTTTGATATATATATGATTATTAATCACTGGCAATTAATATTACACTCGTTAAAGGGGGCACCACCTCCGTGTTTAGTTATTGGAATAATCCGGAGGACATTATTCCAAACACTTAACTGTAGAAGTTGGCTTGGACAGTTAGAGTCCATTCAAAATCAATTTATTCAGTCTCAATATTCTGAAGTAGTGAATTCTTTGGACGTATCCATCGGTTCTCCACATTAAAATTCATAAGATTCATAAGATAGAAGTTAGAACTTAGACAGAAGTCAGAACTTTAGACAGAAGTCAGAACTTTAGACACCACTCATTCTCACGTGTGTGGATCCAGCTGTATGAAGACATTCAGCCTGTTTTGTCTGGGAGTCAGGAGGTCCTGAAGCTTGGTCTCTTTGAGAGTTCTGGGTTGGACTACGGCACGGCGCGTCAGTCGAATAGCCAGAGGGAAGGCCAGTACTCTGTTGAGGGACTCTTGGGCTTTCCGCCTTGGGAGCGCAGGGGGCGGAGTCGGTCTCGGCTGGGAGCACACAAAGTCTCTTTTGTGGAAGACTCCTTGCAACGGCTTCTGAGGCAGACGATGGACTGCAGCGTTCTTCATCAGATGATCACAGTCTTGAAAAAGGTGTCTTGGTGTTTTCAAATAGTGGTACTCAAGTTCTGATTCTGAAAGTAATTCGACTTCTTCTGAATCAGGCGGTGATACTTTAACAGTATAAAATCGATTTAAACATGCAGCTTCATTGCTCAAGCTACCCTTGACTTGCCAGTACCGAAGATGCAAACAAATTTGGTCCAGCCATTACAGAGCTCCGTGAACGCAGATTTAGCATTGAACGCTAACAGCATGGGGTCAGAACTTTACACTGTGTTTTAAGCGTCTTAACATGCTCCACATCTCACACCAAAAGGTATGCAACATCAGACACCTTAGCAAACAGCGCTGTAGCGTGGATGACTCAAACTGAATAAAAAAGTAGTTAAAACAGTGTGTTTGTGCAAGCAGCTACTTACCTGTTTGTTGACATCCGTGTGTTCCGGTAGCTAGACCAAACTAGCATATCCATCGAGTGTGCACTTAACAGGCTTAACAGGCTATTGTAAGGCTCATGGCTCATGACAGGCTGTAACATGGACATGTACATTATGAACAGAAACACGAAAATGCTGGATCACGTTTCCGTCTCCGCCAGTAAGGGAGTAAGCGCACGCTCGACGGATTGACTAGTTTGGTCTAGCTACCGGAACACACGGATGTCAACAAACAGGTAAGTAGCTGCTTGTACAAACACACTGTTTTAACTACTTTTTTATTCAGTTTGAGTCATCCACGCTACAGTGCTCTGTGCCCAGGTGTCTGATGTTGCATAACTTTTGGTGTGAGATGTGGAGCATGTTAAGACACTTAAAACACAGTGTAAAGTTCTGACCCCATGCTGTTAGCTGTCTATGCTAAGTCTCCGTTCACGGAGCTCTGTAATGTGCTGGACCAAGTGTTTTCGCGTCTTCGGTACTGGCATGTCAAGGGTAGCTTGAGCAATGAAGCTGCATGTTTAAATCGACCAAAGTTCTCCTTTAAAGTAGGGATTCAGTTCGCTTGTCTTAGAGCTTGTTGCAAAAATAAAAGTAAAGATTACTTTAAAAATAAAAATAAAAATGAAAATGAAAAACAAAGAAGAGAAGAGAGAAGAAGGAGAAGAAGCAGGGGGAGAAGAGAGAGAGCAGGGGAGAGTGTCTGTTTTAATGACCTGCAGCAGGGGCCGGCTGACAGTGTCACACCTCCTGTGATCTGAGTTTAGGCTCCCAAAAAGTTAATCTAACTATACTATTGGATTTAATGTTTTGAAATCATGTGTTAACCTTCCCAAAACTTCAACATCTTAAAAGTCGAATTTTTGCCTTCGTGAAAAGATGCAACATGATAATGATCATTTGTCATTCACAAGAATTATAACCTGATTAAGACATGAAGCACCAAGGTATTCAACATATAACAATAAGGTATACAATACACAGTAGAACCAAGGACTTATACATATTCCTTGTAGTTCTATCTTTAACAAAACATATCAGACATTTAACTGGTAAATAATACAAGTATTACACAAGGAATGATGATCTTCAAATCTCTCCTCCGTCGACAAAGGGGAGGGGGTTTCTGTTGACCTCAAACTAATTGAGTAATAAACTTCATTTGGGCTTCACAATAACATAAGAAAGATCTGTTGAATGACCTTCTTACGCTAATTTTGGAATCTGCTAAAATTAAGAAGTTTTTGTAGTTGTAGTTTATCAGTTATTTAGGACGTATTTGAATTTGGGTGAGAATAGAAGACAGGAATTGGAATGTCAGACCCAGGAACAACAACGGTCGTAAATAACAGTTGGACATGTGAGGAGAAGAACACACAGAATAGGTTTCCCATTAAGCCTTCCCCCACTGGAGAATGTTCCAGAGGAAGAGACACGTAGACTAGTAAAACATCTTAAATCACCACATCTATGTTAGAAACCAGTCCTTCTTCCTTTTGGTGTGACCAAAGAAAACTCTATCGGGCTTGACCTTGATTGACCTGAGGAACAGGGGAAGGGGAACAGACCAGATGTGCTCAGTCGTTGTAAATTACAAAGAAGATCTCTGGTGATCTGTTTATAGCAAGATAAACAACATTCTCTCACTTTGTGGAGAGGAGAGGATTTGCTAGGCCAGGATATGGGGGCTTTCAGTCCCATATGCTAGAAAAAGGAGTCGATTTGGGTAATCATGGCCAAAATGAGACCACTTTAATATGCAGAGACAAAGGCTTGTGTTCCTACACTTTGTTTCAACAAAATAAAAACAATATAAAGGAACAGCTTGGATGCAGGTACTTTTTTTCTTAATGTAGCTGTATCATCAAGGAAAATATTAATTCAGGGAGTCTATTGTTTACAGTTTATTGTTTTACTTCCTATATTTAGTTTTGTACCGATATTCATGCCAGTTATCTCGATATTGATATGATATGATATGACTACGGGTTCGGTGAAAACCAAGCATTTTTCAGAAAAATAAAGAGATTATTTTAAGCCATATACAAATGGTTGATAGAGAAATCTTTACCAAATAATCACAAACTCACTACAGAGACAAATATATTTGAAGTAACAACAGTAAAGGGAGGGAGAAGATCAAACGAACTATGTGCATTTTTACAAGATGAACGATGACATCCCAATCTGTAGAGAAAGAGTGAGAGTGAAGATCGAGACTCAGCAGCTTCAGGTTATCGCTGGTAAAGTACCAGTGGAATTTAGAAAGACTAAGAAGTCAGAGAATTAACGGATCAAAACAGAGTAGACGGCAGCGATACGGTCTCAAATCCACAGAGTGAGCGGCCGCAGCGTCCGCTCCTGCTGCCCCAGCCAGCCCCCCCACATACACACCTGCCGCCTGCAGCCAGGTGAGAGGACAGAGAGCCGGCGCTGCTGCAGAGGAGCCGCAGACTGCGATGACTCTGAGCAGCAGGAGAATTACAATATAATATATAACTCGCTTTTCCCCTGATGATCTGAATAACTCGCTAAATTTGTTGCTAGTCGCTTTTTAGAAATAAAGTCTCCAAGAGGGTCTGAAAAGTCGCTAAACTAGCTAGAAAGTCTCCAAGTTGTGTGTGCGTCTCCGTCTCCATCTCCCTCACTCCCGCCCTCGTATGTTTGTCATTGGTTGGCTTCAGCTGTCGATCCACAGCGAGCATGAAATAAGGTTTGTGGTTGGCTGGCCTTAGTGGTGCATTCAAGGGCAATCGTAAAAAAAAAAAAAATTTCTTGTGACTGCCAAAGCTGTACGTGCAGGGCGAGCGGGGTAATCTGTATCGTTTATATTGTTGCTTTTTCGATATGAATATCTTGAATGTTCATATCTAGATATAGATACGATAATGATATATCGTTCAGCCCTAGTCTATACTTAGGCTATACAAGGCTACTCGCCTGTACGTGTCATCAAATGTCTCGTCAAAGCAGACTGATCACACAAACTTTCCCCAGGCAAAATTATGGTTTCTCACCTGTGTGGACTCTCATGTGAACTGTTAAGTTACTGGTTTGGTTAAAAGCCTTCCCACATGTTTTGCAAGTAAACGGTTTCTCATCTGTGTGAGTTCTCATGTGACGTGTCAAGCCACTGGTTTGATTAAAACTCCTCCCACATATTTGGCAAGTAAACGGCTTCTCATCTGTGTGAGTTCTCATGTGAACTGTTAAGTTACTTTTTATATTAAAAGCCTTCCCACATGTTTGGCAAGAATACGGCTTCTCACCTGTGTGAGTTCTCATGTGGACTTTCAAACCAAATGAATCAGAGAATGTTTTCCCACAGGTGTTGCAAGAATACGGCTTCTCACCTGTGTGGATTCTCATGTGAGCTGTTAAGTGACTGTCATGTGTGAAAGCTTTCCCACATATTTTGCAAGAATACGGCCTCTCACCTGTGTGGACTCTCGTATGTTTTTCTAAGTCACCCCAAGACCTGAAAGTCTTCCCACATGTTTTGCAAAAATATGGTTTCTCACCTGTGTGAGTTCTCATGTGACTTCTCAAACCAGATGAATCGGAGAATGTTTTCCCACATGTGTTGCAAGAATACGGCTTCTCACCCGTGTGGACTCTCATGTGAATTGTTAATTCACTAGGTTTCCTGAAATCTTTCCCACATGTGTTGCAAGAATATGGCTTCTCACCCGTGTGGACTCTCATGTGTGCATTCAATTGGGACGTACACTTAAAAGACTTTCCAAATTTGTCAAAGCTGAAAGACTTTTCACCTGGGTGAGTGTTATGTTGAATGTCTGATGAGTTTTTTGCATAATCACTGTGACTTTTGCTTCCGTGATGTCTTTTCTTTTCCTTCTGCTCTCCATCTCCAGCTGATCCTGAGTCTCCATGTTCTCCTCCTTTCTGGTCTGGGCTCTCAGCTACATGAGAGTTGTTAGAGAGGAGCTGGTGGTCACTTGTTGGTTCTGCTTCACTGTGGTCACTTTCCTCATAAGCTGGAGTCAACATGACGGTATCCGTCTCCACCTTCAGTACAAGCTGCTCTCCCTCCCGACTGGTGCAGAGTTCCTCCTGTTCCTCTTTAATCTCTGGAGGCTCTGGGTCCTCTTGGTCCAGACTGGAGTTCCTCTCCTGGTTACAGAGCTGCTGGTCAGCCAGAACCTCCTCCTCCTTACAGACATGTTGCTGTGGGAGCTCTGGAGGGACACACAACAAAAGACAGACAATATTTAATCAACCAATCAACCTTTATTTATCCTCCAGAGATCATTGAGAGGCAACCCTCATTTACAAGGGCATCGAGGCCCACAGAACAAAGGCCGAATAACAACAAGTAGAAATACTCATAAAGTTTCAATAGCTTCCAGGTCATGTGACCCACTGACTCCAAACCGATGCTGAATTGTATTAATACACTGGATGATTAGGACACACCTTGTTATATGGACTTTAGTCAAGTCAAATGTATTTAAATAGCACATTTCATACAGCAAGCGTAAACTCAATGTGCTTCAAGAAATTAAAAGAAAGGCACATTGTAGAACATAAAATAGCATATAGGATAAAAAAAATAAAATTAAAATATTACTTGCATAAAAAAAAAAACATTTAGGACATCATACAATCACACAAGAATGTATTATTATCATCATTTAAAAAGGGAGATGATAATAATAATGATAATAAAAATTCTTAAAGCAAACAAGACAGAAATAAAACACACTCTTTAAACTTAACTAAAATCTTGCGAAAAAAGATATGTTTTTAGTTTACTCTTAAAAGAAGACACTGTTGTAGCAGACCGTAATTCATGTGGAAGAGAATTCCAGAGAGTAGGACCATAGTGGCTGAAAGCGCCATGAGCTGATATGGAGTTGATTCTGGGTATAGTGAGGAGCTCTTTATCTGATGATCTAAGGCAGGGGTCGGGAACCTATGGCTCGCGAGCCAGATGTGGCTCTTTTGATGGCTGCATCTGGCTCGCAGACAAATCTTTAATAAAAAAAATAATAACGTTAAAAATATAAAACATTCTCATGTATTTTAATCCATTCATTTCCTACCGCTCATGTTCATGGTTGCGGGTGGCTGGAGCCAATCACAGCTGTCCACCGGGACAACACCACATTTTTATTGGATAATGCATAACGTACACGGGTCGTTCTGAGGTCAGGAAGTAAACTTCCCTCCTTTTAATCAAGTAGTCAGCTAGCTAATTGCAGAAACCCTTTTATCGAAGAAGATGGCTAAAATAAAAAAAGACGAGGAATATCGTACTTTTCAGCAGGAATGGACAGAGAAATTCGCCTTTGTGGAGAGAGCAGGTTCTGCAGTGTGTCTAATATGCAATGATAAAATTGCATCGATGAAACGGTCAAATATAAAGCGGCACTTCGACACACGCCAAACTACATTTGTATCGAAATATCCTGCAGGGGGACAGCAGGAAGAAAGCATGTCAAGAGCTACTGTGCAGGGTGCAAGCTGGTCAGCAGCAACTCCGCGTTTGGACCCAACAAGGTGACTGGAATTCGGCTAGCTTTGCTGGTGCTTTAGCAATTGTGAGAAACGGAAAGCCATTCACAGATGGGGAGTATGCTAACACATTCATGGTTGATGTTGCCATTGAACTTTTTGACGACATTTCGGATAAAGACAAGATAATCAAACGAATAAAAGACATGCCTCTGTCGGCAAGAACTGTTCACGATTGTACCATCATGATGGCAAGTCAAATTGAGGCACCCTGTGGGGCAGCCACTGCCATCAGTAAGGGTCCTGCAATGAGCTGGCGACTCATTCAGGGTGTACCCTGGCCTTCCCCCATGAGTAGAACTGGATTTGGCCCCAGTAAGCCCCGCAAGCCCTCAGGGGGATAAGAAGCGGGAAACTTCCCGCAGGAAAAAGCGGAAAAGAATACGTATGAACAAGGACATAAATGCAGCACCATTCTTTTCTCTCGCTTTGGATGATTCAACAGACGTAAGCCATTTATCCCAGTTCAGCGTGATTGCAAGGTATGATGTCAGTGACACACTATGTGAGGAAAGTCTATAAAGGGACAACAAGAGGGGAGGATTTATTCAAGTCTTTCACTGAGCTCGCTAAAGAAAACAATCTACTAATTGATAAACCTATTTCGGTGTGTACTGATGGTGCTCAGTGCATGGTGGGGAAAAACAGAGGATTCGTAGCGCTTCTTCGTGAACATGAAAAGAGACCCATCCTAAGTTTTCACTGCATCCTACATCAGGAGGCGCTTTGTGCTCAGATGTGTGGCGAGCAGCTTGGTGAGGTGATGTCGCTGGTCATTCGGGTGGTCAACTTTATTGTTGTCCGAGCTTTAAATGATCGCCAGTTTAAAACACTGCTGGATGAAGTTAGGAATAATTATCCTGGTCTGCTTCTGCACAGCAATGTGCGTTGGTTGTCAAGAGGGAAGGTGCTCAGCCGTTTCGCGGCTTGTCTGAGCAAAATCCGGACTTTTCTTGAAATGAAAAACGTCGAGCATCCTGAGTTGGCTAACACTGAGTGGCTCCTGAAGTTCTATTATCTTGTGGACATGACTGAACATCTGAACCAGCTCAATGTGAAAATGCAAGGCGTTGGAAATACAGTCTTATCCCTTCAACAAGCAGTGTTTGCATTTGAAAACAAGCTAGAACTCTTCATCGCCGACACTGAAACAGGTCGTTTACTACACTTTGAAAAACTGGGAGAGTTTAAAGATGCATGCACAGCAAGTGACCCTGCTCAACATCTTGATCTTCAGCAGCTAGCGGGCTTCACATCTAATCTCCTGCATTCATTCAAAGTGCGCTTTGGAGAATTTCGTGAGCGCACTCGTCTTTTTAAGTTCATCACCCATCCACACGAGTGTGCAGTGGACAGCTCCGACCTGAGTTACATCCCCGGTGTCTCCGTCAGAGATTTTGAGCTACAAGCTGCTGACCTGAAGGCCTCAGACATGTGGGTGAATAAGTTCAAGTCACTGAATGAAGATTTGGAAAGACTTGCACGACGGCAAGCAGAGTTGGCGGGCAAACACAAGTGGGGAGAAATGAAAAAACTTCAACCTGCGGACCAGCTGATTGTCAAAACTTGGAACACCCTTCCCGTCACATACCACACACTGCAGCGTGTGAGTATTGCTGTACTGACAATCAGTGCGTTTACATGACACTCAAGAAAACCGAATTACTGTGTTAGTCTGACTATGATCGGATTTTTAAGATGCATGTATACACCTTAGTCTGACTAAAATCGGACCGGATCGGATTTCTCATAGTCGAATTACACCACGTAGATTATTCGATTGAAAGTCGCATTACTCCTGCATGTATACGTTTCCAGCGGATCGGATCGGATTTTGCGTTCTGCGCAGGCGCGAGATTTTTCCCCGGGGCCGTGAGCCGGAAGTAGACGGACGGCGGCGGCGTCTTTCCTCCGAAATCACCGCAAGAAAGAGCGCCATTGTGCATCTAGTTTGTGTAATTATCATGTGCACCATATACGAAGTGTACAAAGATGTAGCTTCGTCTCGTTCTTTGTACGCCATCTTTCTTGAATGCCGAGGCAGCTGGTGACGTAAAGATGTCAGCAGGAGGTGGCCCCGTTAACACTAGTTGAAATGGGTACAGCGCCACCTAGCGTACCGGGGTATGACATGCTTTCGGCCAGTAATTCGATTTTCTCACCGGCATGTATACTCGGATAATTGCAGTTGTCCGATTGAGTAGCATAGTCGAACTATGGCTGTAATCTGACTAAGCTGTGCATGTAAACGCACTCAATGTCTGGCTCTACGTATGCATGTGAGCAGTCTTTCTCACATCTAAAGAACATTAAGACCAACCTACGATCACGTTTAACGGATGGAAGTCTCAACGCCTGCATGAAGCTT
The DNA here is from genome assembly GCF_900880675.1 of Sparus aurata. Classification (NCBI taxonomy): domain Eukaryota; kingdom Metazoa; phylum Chordata; class Actinopteri; order Spariformes; family Sparidae; genus Sparus; species Sparus aurata. The sequence continues at coordinate 28,951,110 of NC_044198.1, read as the reverse complement.
AACCTCACCACGTATCAACCAGACTACAAAGCCATCAGCAAAACCATGCAGCACCAGAAGAATTAAAGACTTGGATAAAAGTAGAGCTCTTAAAGTAGTTATTCAATTCGCTTTCTTAGAGCTTGTTGCAAAAATAAAAGTAAAGATTACTTTAAAAATAAAAATAAGAATAAAAAGTAAAGAAGTGAAGAGAAGAGAAGAGAAGAAAAAGTCAGGAGGAGAAACGGGGGCAAGAGAGCCCGGAGAAGAAGACTCCAAGTCATGACCGAAGTCAAGGCCCAAAAAGGGGAGAGAGAGAGTGAGCAGAGAGAGAAGAGAGAGAAGAAGAGGATCTTCTCTGTTTTTATGACCTGCCGAAGACACACCGAGAACAGGGGTGGGGCTGGCTGACTATACTCCTTCTGTGTTGGGAGTTTTGACCCATGACACTTTAATCTAACTAAACCATATTGCCTTAATGTTTCGAAATCGTGTTTTAACTTCCCAAAAACTTTACCATCTTAAAAGTCGAATTTTTGTCTTCGTTAAAAGATGTAACATGGCTATGATCCAAGATTGAAAGAATTAAAAACATGATTAAGGCATAAAACAATAAAATATACAATATAAACAATAAAATACACAATACACAGTAGGACCAAGGACTTATACATATTCCTTGTAGTTCTATCTTAACAAAACATATCAGACAGTTAACTGGTAAATAACACAAGCATTACACACAAAGAGGATCATGATATGCAAGTCTGTGCCCATCACAAAGGTGGGGGCTGGTTTCTTTCAAACCCCAAATTCATTAAGTAATAAACTTCATTTGGGGTTGATAATAACATGGGAAAGCTCTATAGTATAGCCTTCTTGCTATTTGGAAATCTGATAAAATTAGGAAGATGAAATTGTAGTTAATAGTTATTCAGAACATATTGAAATGTGGATTAGTATGGGATTGGAATGAAGCAAAGATTGAAATGTCACGGACAGGGTCATAAAAACGCTTTGGCCTGTGAGGGGGGGCTGGGTCATCTTTACCCCAACCACCATCTACCCCCACTTCCTGTCATCTGATGTGATGAGAGAAAGGACTCTATTGTGTTTAGTTGTTAAATTATTGAGAGAAAGTCTCCAATGATCTGTTTATAGCAAGAGCAACACATCGTCCTACTGTATAGGGAGAAGAGGCCATAGTTTGGCCTGAGGAAAAGGAGTTCATCCTCTTTGTGAGGGGAAGAAAGAAGTAAATATCTTTCTGTAAATGCACGGAATCTCTGTCTGTGTGTGTGTGTGTGTGTGTGTGTGTGTGTGTGTGTCTGTGTCTGTTGGTCAAATATCTCTGCGGATCAGGATCACACTGACCTGAGACTTTCAACATGGCTGCTGCGTGGTTCAGTGGTGTGCATCTAAGCATTTGTCTGGACTGCAATGATACCGTGAATAAAGTATTTCATAAATGCTTTACACATTCCGCCGAGCATTGTCCACCAGAGCCACCACAGTCACGTGGGCACCAGAGCCAATCACTGCACACCGTGGCCACGTGCGCACAAGAGCCAATCACTGCAGAGCTCAAGCCCACAACATACCTTAAGAAACAAGCGGATTTATACCTACAGCGGCGCGAGCTGGACCGGGATTTTGCCGGCGGTTCGGTCCCGTTCTGTTCTGTTCTGTGCATCTAAACTGACTGTTGTGGATTAATGAGATTAAACGAGTCCGGACCGAGTCTGTTCGGTTCTGAGGAGATCCAGAGATGCGCGGACAACAAAGTGGAATCGGAATCCGTGGATAGCCGCTAGCCGCTAGCTACACGCCCCACATCCCGAGGCGACGGACCGGACGCATCGGCACGTCCAAAACCGGACTTAGGGTAAATAATGTCCGCCACGCTTTTTCACGAACATTGCCATCACGCTAGCTTTGTGTCTGGTGCAGGAAGAAACAGTAAAAACGGGCTTTTGTCACGAAAGTGTCCAAGCAGCAAGTTTGGTTGTTTAGGAACAGGAAGTTGTGGGAGGGACCGAGGCGGATGACTGACATGCAACGATGGTCAGTGTACAGACAGCGATATTGAGAGTTGAGAGATTTGTGACATTTGGCGTGTTTGGAGTGTATAGTTAGTGTGTTATGTAGTGTTTGGTGTAGTGTGTTTAGTGTGTAGTGGAGTCGTTTTTTTGTTTAATGAGTCAGAATAATGAGGAGAAGCTGAATGTGGAGCAGGCAGTGCAGCTCTTCATTCAGCTGGAAGGAGCTCAGGCAGACCTGAGCACTGCCTGCATTTAAATGTAAATAGTTACATATAACTTCGTCAATGTTTAAAATGTATGCACAAATTTAGCTAACCACAATTTATATTTGCATTACAAGTAAAAATGATTTGTTAAACATATTTGTGGTTTTCACAGTAAAAAAAAATCTAACTTTTTCTACTCTGATTTTTGTTTTGTTTTGTGATTTTAGGTCCACTGTGTTAATACAGTATGTCAAAATAAAAAAAATAACTGTACAGTCACACGTGAGGTGTAGTAAAATAGTTTTTAAGATGAAATATAATGGCAAAATCTAAAATAGTCAAAAATGGCAAATTATACCCTGGAATATCGGATTTCACAACAAACCTAAACATCCCTGACGTCCCACCTTCAAACACAGCCTCATTTGGCCATCCATGAAAAAGCCTCTGAACCTCCCACTTTTATATAGGAATACACTTTTCTTACGGGCACTGCACTAGTTCAGTCAAACAGGCTTTGTTCGTTAAGTTAATCTTGTCTTGTGGTTGAGAGGTAAGAGGTCAGAGAACGGGGAAAGGGAGCAGAGCCTCGTGATGGAGACATAAGGGCTGGTGTTCCTACATCTATATACATTGTAAAACTAGGAGAATATAGCTGTTGTTTATTTTTGCAAACAAAAGTTTGTAAAGTGTATGCGGGTTGGTGGGGCCTGGCTTGTCTTGGACACAGGCAAGGGGGGCTTCAAGGAAAAAAGGTTGGGAACCACTGGCCTCAGTGACAGTAATGCATTGTACTGTAATGTACTGATGTTTTGCCCCCATGTAAATTGACACCTAAATGTGTCATGTAAATGCACATTTTCACATTACTTTATCAGGATCAGTCCCTTCTCTTCATGTGGAGAGAACATGGCCCAGTTAGGCTTTTAACACGGTACATTTTTACTACATTGTAAAAATGTACAGTGTTAAAAGCCTAAAAAAAAAACTGTGTTTGTTGAGGTAAATACCTCGGTTACTATTTCCTGGGATTTTTTAATACGAATATACTTTTTACAAAAAATAAATATGAAAATCTAATTCATTGAAAGATCACAAATTATATTAACCGTTACAGCCGACAATCAGGAGTTGTGTTTCGAAAAAAAAATTAATAAAAAGCGCGTCACGTGTACCGGCACTGACTGGACATGTTCTGGTTCTGGGGTGAAGAAGAAGAGATTCTCCGGTGTGATGAGACCTAAATGAGAGGTGAGGAACGAACATACTCGCCAGTTCGCGCATCTGTCATGATAATAGTTTTGTTGAAACAAGAAGAAAACACCATGTTGCAGCAGCTGCGTGTACTCGCCCGAGACACATTTCAAGTCGGGGGACAATAAAGTTTATCTCATCGTCATCTCATCTCACCAGCTGACGTCAGCTAGTGTAATGTAACGAGAAGGAGGGGGACAGCTCTCCGTTCGGACCCCCCCCCCACTCCGACACCCCGCTGTTCCGACCCCGCAGCTGTCTGTGGTGCTGAACCGGGTGACGTTGTTTCCACTCTGCATTGTGGCTTGTCTGTGGAACGCGTGCTGCTCAGGGACTGGGCAGATCTGTCCCACTTGCTCTCTCCTCCACTCCGTTGGGGGAGATCTCCACTTCACAGAGTAAACTAAACACCCGGCTTTAGCCCGGCGAGCCTGCTGCAGCCGCCGCTCCTGCTGACAGCAGACCGGGGGAGAAACACAATGAATTTCTTTGCTCGGTGCTTTGGTTGGGTTTAGGCAATGAAGAAAGGAGATCAATGTGCAGCCTCCGTTTCCTTTCTGATTGCGTACGTCTGTCCGCTCGGGGGGCTCACCAACACAGATTTAGACAGATTTGTGAACAAAAAGTTGAGAGAAAAAGGTCTTTTGTATATATAAAACATATTTTAGATCTTTGAGTTCAGATCATAAAAAAGAGGAGCAAAAACAACAGTGTTAATATTTTTCTATATATTATTTTCTATATTTTATGTACTTTCAGTGAGTTGAACCCTCTGGAGACAGGATCCAGCCAGCCCTCCAAAAGGTCAGTAATATATACAGTGTCTGAGAGGGCCCAAAGTTCATACACATCCAGTCAACAACATTATGTGATTGTGTATTTGTGTAATTGCACAGTTTAAAACACTATTTATTTTACTTTTTATTCATAAATAAGTGCTCAAATTTGTTTTGCTTTGCTCACATGGTTTGTACCTCACTGGTTTCACAACCCTGGTTACGGCCCTGATCACAGCCCTACGTTGTAAACGCCTCCCTGTAATTCACTCACTCATTAGGCTACTCTGCTCAGGCCGTGACAGAGACAACCATGTTGCTGCTAATCAGTGGGCTTGCAGCAGCAGGGCATTATAATACATTGTTGTTGTTGTTGTTGTTGTTGTTGTGAATGTAGGGCAGGCTGTAGCCAACGATATATAGCGCAATTCATTACTTATGGGAAACGTTTCAAGAGCGACAAGCTTGCCTCCAAGCAGCACAGCACAAGGGAATGCGGAAGACGTAGCTGGTGCTGGAGCCAGGTCAAGTCAACCAATAGAAACTCTTCTCTCATCCACCAGCGTAAGCCCCGCCCATCAAGTGCAGTTGAATTCGCAAGCAAAAGTTTAGAATTTGCAAGCAAAGAGGACTGATTTATAAGCAAAATAGTCGTATGTTTTTACAAAACTTTAGTTTTGATTAAAGTTGAAGAAATATGTTCTCTCATATTTTTTTTTTCAATTGCAACTTGTTCTGTTTCGATCTAAAAAAAAAATGATTTGATTGCCACTTACTCTTTTTGGCTCTGAAATCTCTTTTTTGGTTTCAAATCATGTCTATTTGATTGAATAATAAAGGAACACAATTCTCTCCATATCAATGCCTTTAGAGATAACCAGATCAAGAGTATGACCTTGATTATGTGTCGGCTCTGTAATGTGCTGCATAAGTCCAAAAGCTGATAATGTGTCGGTGAACTGGTTGGTAAAACAATCAGTAGCATTATCAATATGAATATTAAAATCCCCAGAAAAAAGGATTGAGTCAACAGTAATTTTAGATAAAAGCTCACCAAATTCAGATAAAAAGCCTTTTTTGAGTCTTGCAGGGCGGTAAACTGTGAGAAATAGACATGGATATACAGATTTGATTATTAGAGCTAAATATTTAAATGTAGAATAGAAACCAAATGAGATGTTTTTACATGATAACATATCTGAAAAAATAGCAGCAACACCACCACCTTTCTTGTTAGATCTGGAACAGTGAGAACATGAAAAATAAGACGGTGAAGCTTCAATCAGCTCCTTACTACCAGTCTCATCAAACTGCTCCTCATATTTGTTTATTCATGTTTTTAAATGTGAAAATATGATTTTTCCCCAATAACTTCCATCTCATGTGACCCACTGACTCCAAATCAGTGCCGAAATGTCTTCCTAACAGGTTGAATGAGACACACCTCTTTCTGTTGAGTTTTAGTGCTCCTCACATGTTTCGGAACGTTTTGTGTGTAAAATCATCATTTTCTGAGCGGAGTTTCGCCGCGGTATTCTATAGAACGGAGCCCAGCCGTGCAGCGGACACTCAGAACCTCCGGAGTCCCGGAGTGGAATGAACCAAAACGAGGGAAACACTCGTATGTTCGCTCCATGTAGTGAAACGTGGCTGCGATGCATATGTCCCCCTCTGTGGCCACTCCAGGGCTCTGAACATTAGTGTTATTAAAATAACAAACTTTTACTCACCTATCCTGTGTAACTTTACTTGGGGTTTCCAGCAGATATCCAGCATGACGCGCTGCCGATCGATCTCTTCCTCGTACTGGACGATAGTTGTTTTAAAAACTCTGAATATTTCTTCAGCAGCAGCAGTTAGTCGCTCGTTGACAAACTCTCTCAAACTCTCAACTGAACTCATTGTTCTTTAATTACTCATTCAATAATGAGCTGCGCTGTGACTCAGTACCGTCTTCACTTCATTCATTACACACAGTCAGCTAATGCTGCTAGCTGCTACTGTTTACTTCTGTTACCTCGTGAGTGATCTGAAGATCAGACAGAGCCGCTACAAACCACGCCCCCTACAAAACACGCCCATACGACACTACGGTGGCTGTGGAGGTCCAGAGCACTGAGAAAGCAAACAGAAAGGAAACAATTGTAACAACTTTAACGGTTGATTCAATGCAAACAATGCGCTTGAAACAATACATTAATACAAAAATACCAAGTAATGTAATTAAAAAGATTATATAGGACTGATAAAAATGTCAGGACAGGAAGCGACAGAGGAAAGTGAAGGTGAAGAAGGCTACAGGTCCAGATCAGAATCAAAATCAGAATTCCTTTAATGTCCCGTAGACCAGGAAATTTGTATGTTGCAACTGCAGAATATTACAAGACAGAGAAATAGAAAAATAGACAAAAAATATTTAAAAGTAAAGAGAAAATAGAATTGACAAATATATTTACATGGATAGTGCAACAATGCAAAAATAAGCAAGACGTTTTTATAAAAAGATTTTAAATAAAGGTAATAAATATGGGTGATGAAATGAGTTTGAACAGACTTATTGCACAGTGCAGATTACAGACGTTCCTCTGCTGCAGCTGGTTCTCCATCTTCCTCCTGTAATTGTTCTTCCCCTCTCTGATCTTCCTCCTCAGCTCCTTCTGCACAGCCTTCAGCTTCTCCTTGTTTCCTGACAGCAGTCCCTCAGGCTCCTCAGTCCTGCTTTAACTGTGCGGGTTTCCACTGGTTGCCTGTTTACGAGGGGCTTGTACACAGGCAGGAGATGCACCAGGTTGTGGTCAGATCTTTCCGGGGGGGGGGGGGGGGGGGGGGGGGGGGGGATGAGTTGTATGCCTCCTTGCTGTTGGCATACAATAAGTCCAGTGTTTTATTGTCTCTGGTGTGGCAGGTGACATATTGTGTGAATGTGGGCAGGGTGGAGGACAGAGAGGCATGATTGAAGTCTCCAGAGATGAGGAAGAGGGCCTGTGGCAGCTGTGTCTGCAGTGAGCTTGTGACTGAGAAAAGAGTGTCACAAGCTGCATCAGCGTTAGCAGAGGGGGGGATGTACACAGCGCAAACAATCACCTGTGTGAACTCCCTCGGGAGGTAGTACGGCCTCATGCTAACCGCTAAAAGTTCGATGTCCTTACTGCAGACCTGTTCTTTAACAGTGATGTGCCCAGGGTTACACCATCTGTCATTAACAAACACCGCCAGCCCTCCTCCTTTCCTCTTACCGCTCTCTGCTGTCCTGTCTGCCCACCGCAGTTGAAAGCCGTCCATGTTAGCGCCCGTGTCCGGGGTCAGCTCCGTTAGCCACGTCTCAGTGAGCACCATGATGCTGCACTCGCGGTAGTCCCTCTGATGCCGGGTCAGCGCCGTTAGCTCATCCATCTTATTGGGGAGAGATCTTACATTCCCCATGATAATAGACAGGAGGACGGGTCTGTAGCGTGTCCTCCTGCTACAGCAAACCGCTCCGGGACTTCACCCGCGTCTCCTCCACCTCAGCTCGCGGGGGACATCAGGCCGCTCGTGCGGTGGGATCAGCTCCAGGCTCCTCAGGTCCTGTGCAGACCAGCTGTGCAGGATTGTGGAATATATCTTCAACCTGAGCCTGAAGCTGGGGTTAGGATTAGCACTGTTGTGACCAGAATTGTCACCCCGAATCCTCAGGACCTCGACCCTGTAAACACTGAAGGGAGAGAAGGCTGAATGATCACACAGAGTCAAAATTAACTTCCGCCTTTATAAAGGGAGAACCCTTACAGCCCAATACAGATCACGTGACCTGCTCCTGCAGCTGTACCCCAAGAGTTCTGAATTCTCCGTTTTTTGCAGGCTCGTTTTATTGCAATCAAAGGGGCGTTACATTTCATAAAGCATAACCATATATAGATACATTTTACACTTTGCATCACAACTTGTTACTTGGTTGGGGGTGTTTTTAGGGTAGGGGGTGTTTTAAGCCATAAATGGGTGCATTCACACTTTGCTTCATATCCTGGTTGGGGGTGTTTTGCTTCCCCCTCCCTGTCGTACCATCCCCTGTGCTCAAGGACACATTTTTGTCTCTACTCCTTTGTCGTCACTTTTGCTTTTGGTAATTTTCCACTCTCTAGTATACAGGGGTTACTTTCTGTGTGCATAGTAGATTGTCTGTCGTCTGAATATCATAAAGCATATCATAAACCATAGTGAATAATCAAAAATCCACAGCACCAAGATGTTTAATTCATCAACATCTTGACTAACATCAACTTTTTCCACTTCCTTATCATTAATCTGCTTACAGAATTTGTCTCCTCGTACTTGGCAATTGTAGGAGACTATACGGGCCTCACATGGACGGCACCATAGATATAAATGTAGGGGACTATCACTGCTTGATGATAAAGGTCATTAATCACTGGTGATTAATTTTACACTCGTAGATGGGCACCACCTCCGTTGTTTGATTTACTGGAATAGGCCGGAGGGAAGTATTCCAAACATCTAACTGTACAAGTTTGATTTGGACCACTAGAGTATCAATTTCAAATCAATTTACTCAATCTCAATATTCTGAAGCAGTGAATTCTTTGCACGTATCCATCGGCTCTCCACTTTAAAATTAAGTTCCAGACAAAGACAAACGATTATATATGTTTATTGACTAAATAATTCGGGTTAACATAAATGAACTGACAATTTTAGACGAACAACAGATAACAGAAAAGGTAAAGAATGTAATAAGCAAGAAATAAATTATGTGACCGTCGGCAGATGGTAAAGTTAAAGGGTAGGGTTTATATATATTAAATATTACGGGAGTAATTTTTAATACTAACGAGACCCTAACCTCAACTTTCTTAGGTTCATAAGATAGAAGTCAGAACTTTAGACAGAAGTCCGAACCTGAGACAGAAGTCAGAACTTTAGACAGAAGTCAGAACTTTAGACAGAAATACAGAACTTTAGACAGAAGTCAGAACTTTAGACACCACTCATTCTCACGTGTGTGGATCCAGCTGTATGAAGACGTTCAGCCTGTTTTGTCTGGGAGTCAGGAGGTCCTGAAGCTTGGTCTCTTTGAGAGTTCTGGGTTGGACTACGGCACAGCGCGTCAGTCCAATAGCCAGAGGGAAGGCCGGTACTCTGCTGAGGGACTCTTGGTCTGGAGGCCCAGCGGGGTTTCCTGCCTTGGGAGCGCTGGGGGCAGAGTCGGTCTCGGCTGGGAGCACACAAAGTCTCTTTTGTTGGAGACTCCTTGCATTTAACTTGGAATAATCCGGAGGACATTATTCCAAACACTTAACTGTACAAGTTGGCTTGGACAGTTAGAGTCCATTCAAAATCATTTTATTCAAAATCAATCAATATTCAATCTCAATATTCTGAAGTAGTGAATTCTTTGCACGTATCCATCGGTTCTCCATATTAAAATTGAGTTCCAGACAAAGACAAACGATTATATGTTTATTGACTAAATAATTTGGGTAAAATAAATGACATGACAATTTTAGACGGACAACAGATAACAGAAAATGTAAAGACTGTAATTAGGAAAGTAATAAAGTCGTGTGACCGTCGGCAGATGGTAAAGTTAAAGGGTTGGGTTATATATATATTAAATATCACGGGAGTAATTTTTAATACTATGAGACCCTAATCTTAATTCTTTTAAGTTCATAAGATAGAAGTTAGAACTTAGACAGAAGTCAGAACCTATACAGAAGTCAGAACTTTAGACAGAAGTCAGAACTTTAGACACCACTCATTCTCACGTGTGTGGATCCAGCTGCATGAAGACGTTCAGCCTGTTTTGTCTGGGCGTCAGGAGGTCCTGAAGCTTGGTCTCTTTGAGAGTTCTGGGTTGGACCACGACACGGCGCGTCGGTCCAATAGCCAGAGGGAAGGCCGGTACTCTGTTGAGGGACTCCTGGTCCGAAGGCCCAGCGGGGTTTCCGCCTTGGGAGCGCTGGGGCAGAGTTGATCTCGGCTGGGAACACACAAAGTCTCTTTTGTTGGAGACTCCTTGCACGGCTTCTGAGGCAGACGATGGACTGCAACGTTCTTCGTCAGATGATCATAGTCTTGAAAAAGACTTTTCTTGGTGGTTTCAAAAAGTGGTACTCAAGTTCTGATTCTGAAATTAATTCAACTTCTTCTGAATCAGACGGTGATACTTTAACAGTATAAAATCAAAAAGAAAATAATTTTTTCTATTAAAAACTTGAATAAAAGTGAATACTTAAAGTAGGGATTCAATTCGCTTGTCTTAGAGCTTGTTGCAAAAATAAAAGTAAAGATTACTTTAAAAATAAAAATAAAAATGAAAAACAAAGAAGTGAAGAGAAAAGAAGGAGAAGAAGCAGGGGAGAGTGTCTGTTTTTATGGCCTGCAGCAGATGGCCGGCTGACAGTGTCACACCTCCTGTGATCTGAGTTGAGGCTCCCAAAAGTTAATCTAACTATACTATTTGTATTTAACATTTCGAAATCGTGTTTTAACCTTCCCAAAACTTCACCATCTTAAAAGTTGAATTTTTGTCTTCGTGAAAAGATGCAACATGATAATGATCATTTGTCATTCACAAGATTATAACCTGATTAAGACATGAAGCACCAAGGTATACAACATATGACAATAAAGTATACAATACACAGTAGAACCAAGGACTTATACATATTCCTTGTAGTTCTATCTTTAACAAAACATATCAGACATTTAACTGGTAAATAATACAAGTATTACACAAGGAATGATGATCTTCAAATCTCTCCTCCGTCGACAAAGGGGAGGGGGTTTCTGTTGGCCTCAAACTAATTGAGTAATAAACTTCATCTGGGCTTCACAATAACATAAGAAAGATCTGTTGAATGACCCTCTTACGCCGTTTTTGGAATCTGCTAAAATTAAGAAGTTGGAATTGTAGTTTATCAGTTATTTAGGACGTATTTGAATTTGGGTGAGAATAGAAGACAGGAATTGGAATGTCAGACCCAGGAACAACAACGGTCGTAAATAACAGTTGGACATGTGAGGAGAAGAACACACAGAATAGGTTTCCCATTAAGCCTTCCCCCACTGGAGAATGTTCCAGAGGAAGAGAAACGTAGACTGGTAAAACATCTTAAATCACCACATCTATGTTAGAAACCAGTCCTTCTTCCTTTTGGTGTGACCAAAGAAAACTCTATCGGCTTGACCTTGGTTGACCTGAGGAACAGGGGAAGGGGAACAGACCAGATGTGCTTTAGTCGTTGTAAATTACAAAGAAGATCTCTGGTGATCTGTTTAAAGCAAGATAAACAACATTCTCTCACTTTGTGGAGAGGAGAGGATTTGCTAGGCCAGGATATGGGGGCTTTCAGTCCCATATGCTGGGAAAAGGAGTCGATTTGGGTTAAAGGTAATCATGGCCGAAATGAGACCACTTTAAGATGCAGAGACAACGGCTTGTGTTCCTACTCTATTAAAGACTTGGATAAAAGTAGAGCTCTTAAAGTAGTTATTCAATTCGCTTTTGTTAGAGCTTGTGGCAAAAATAAAAGTAAAGATTACTTTAAAAATGAAAATAAAAATGAAAAACAAAGAAGAGAAGGGAAGAGAGAAGCAGGAGAAGACAGAGAAGTGTAGTGAAAGAATAGCAGTGACCGACGTCATGACCGAAGTCAGGGCCGAAGGTGGTGTGCAGAGCATCTTCTCTGTTTTTTAAAAAAAAGCGACTAAATAGCACTAGTGAATATTTGATTATATCAAGTTTTGTCAATGCTGTAAACATTCGAAAGAATTTTAGGAAAATGTTCCATAATTCCTGGTGGCTAATAATTTTGGCCTCAACTGTACATGGAAGCTACTGTAAAATCTACAAGTATTTAACATAAAACTGTTTACATAAAAGCAGGACAGGAGGAGCGATAATAAGTGGGACACATGAGAGCGATTAACTCCACTTTTTAATCATCACGTTAACAAATATGGACAAATCAGCATGAAGATAGACACAAACATATTTGACATCTTCTCAAGGGGAAATTGTTCACATTCAGCATCAGCTCATCATTTCTCCTGTGTATATTGATCCTCTGAGGATTCTTCAAGTAGCTCATTTAAAGTTCTGCAATTATGCATGAAACACTAGAACTGAACCACCTCCAACATATCACTCACTGGTGACGGTGGCAGAAAGGAGGACACTGGACAAACTGCTGGGCATTGTTGACAATGCCAGCCACCCCCTGCACACCGTCATCAGCAACCAGAGGAGCCTGTTCAGTGGAAGGCTGCTCCTTCCCAAGTGTAGGACCAACAGACTCAAGAACTCCTTTGTCCCGACATGACCACAAATATCACAGAGAAGTCATTCAATTAATCGCTCTGGATAACCAGCTCATCTCCGTGGTAGAGGATCAGGGTTTTTGAATTCCCGGTATGCCCTTATCACCTCGGCATTACATCACATTGACTCCACTTTCGAGTTACAATGTGCCGTATGCGCACTAGTTTCGTGGGTCTCATACAGCAGAGCATGTAAAACAGCCGATACAGGAGATACTGAACGCTGTGAAATAGACAAGCAACACGTCCACGTCATTTAACATGACAACGTAAAGAATATGAAAAAAGCAGTGATGATATGGACGCACCAAGCGTGTGCTGCGTCTCACACACTTCAGCTGCTGTACACGAGGGTCTGCTGTCACAGTGCAGCGTCACACTCACCTGCTAACACAAGGAAGGTGGAGGACAATACTGTAATAGCATATGCAGAATAAGACAGAACCGTATGAAAGTATATACTTTGTTTTAACAAAATAAAAACAATATAAAGGAACAGCTTGGATGCAGGTACTTTTTTCTTAATGCAGCTGTTTTATCCAGGAAAATATCAGTTCAGGGAGTTTATTATTTACTATTTATTGTTTAACTTCCTATATTTAGTTTTGTACGTCCGTTTTTCTACTTGTGGGCTGCTGGAAATCCAATTTCCTTGTGGGAGTCATCCCAAAAGGATCAATAAAGAGAAGTCTAAGTCTATACTTTGGAAATACAAGGCTACTTGCCTGTACGTGTCATCAAATGTCTCTTCAAAGCAGACTGATCAGACAAACTTTCCCCAGGCAAAACGATGGTTTCTCACCTGTGTGAGTTCTCATGTGATATGTTAAGTTACTGGTTTGAGTAAAAGTCTTCCCACATGTTTTGCAAGTAAATGGTTTCTCACCTGTGTGAGTTCTCATGTGAACTGTTAAGTGACTGGTTTTACTAAAAGCCTTCCCACATGTGTTGCAAGTAAACGGTTTCTCATCTGTGTGAGCTCTCATGTGACGTGTCAAGCCACTGGTTTGATAAAAACTCCTCCAACATATTTGGCAAGTAAACGGCTTCTCATCTGTGTGAGTTCTCATGTGAACTGTTAAGTTACTTTTTATACCAAAAGTCTTCCCACATGTTTGGCAAGAATACGGCTTCTCACCTGTGTGAGTTCTCATGTGGACTTTCAAACCAGATGAATCAGAGAATGTTTTCCCACAGGTGTTGCAAGAATGCCGCTTCTCACCTGTGTGGATTCTCATGTGAGCTCTTAAGTGACTGTTTAGCAGGAAAGCTTTCCCACATATTTTGCAAGAATACGGCTTCTCACCTGTGTGGATTCTTGTATGTATTTTTAACCCACCACAAGACCTGAAAGTCTTCCCACAGGTGTTGCATGAATACGGCTTCTCACCTGTGTGGACTCTCATGTGGATTGTTAACTGACTAAGAGTCCTGAAATCTGTACCACATGTTTTGCAAGAATACGGTTTCTCGCCAGTGTGGATTCTCAGGTGTGAATTCAATTGGGACGTAAACTTAAAAGGCTTTCCACATGTATCCCAGTTGAAAGACTTTTCACCTGGGTGAGTGTGATGTTGAATGTCTGATGAGTTTTTTGCATAATCACTGTGACTTTTGCTTCCGTGATGTCTATTCTGTTGCTTCTGCACTCCATCTCCAGCTGATCCTGAGTCTCCATGTTTTCCTCCTTTCTGGTCTGGGCTCTCAGCTACATGAGAGTTGTTAGAGAGGAGCTGGTGGTCACTTGTTGGTTCTGCTTCACTGTGGTCACTTTCCTCATAAGCTGAAGTCAACATGACGGTATCCGTCTCCACCTTCAGTACAAGCTGCTCTCCCTCCCGACTGGTGCAGAGTTCCTCCTGTTCCTCTTTAATCTCTGGAGGCTCTGGGTCCTCTTGGTCCAGACTGGAGTTCCTCTCCTGGTTACAGAGCTGCTGGTCAGCCAGAACCTCCTCCTCCTTACAGACATGTTGCTGTGGGAGCTCTGGAGGGACACACAACAAAAGACAGACAATATTTAATCAACCAATCAACCTTTATTTATCCTCCAGAGATCATTGAGAGGCAACCCTCATTTACAAGGGCACCGAGGCCCACAGAACAAAGGCCGAAGAACAACAAGTAGAAATACTCAGAAAGTTCCAAAGTCATGTGACCCACTGACTCCAAAACGGTGCTGAATTGTATTAATACACTGGGTGATTAGGACACACCTTGTTATATGGACTTTAGTCAAGTCAAATGTATTTAAATAGCACATTTCATACAGCAAGCGTAAACTCAATGTGCTTCAAGAAATTAAAAGAAAGGCACATTGTAGAACATAAAATAGCATATAGGATTAAAAAAAATAAAATAAAAATGTTACTTGCATAAAAAACAAAACATGTAGGACATCATACAATCACACAAGAATGTATTATCATCATTTAAAAAAGGGAGATGATAATAATAATGATAATAAAAATTCATTCTTCTCTTTAAGCTTAACTAAAATCTTGCGAAAAAAGATATGTTTTTAGTTTACTCTTAAAAGAAGACACTGTTGTAGCAGACCGTAATTCATGTGGAAGAGAATTCCAGAGAGTAGGACCATAGTGGCTGAAAGCGCCATGAGCTGATATGGAGTTGAGAGCAAGTTCTGCAGTGTGTCTAATATGCAATGATAAAATTGCATTGATGAAACGGTCAAATATAAAGCGGCACTTCAACACACGCCATACTACATTTGCATCGAAATATCCTGCGGGGTGACAGCAGGAAGAAAGCATGTCAAGAGCTACTGTGCAGGGTGCAAGCTGGTCAGCAGCAACTCCGCGTTTGGACCCAACAAGGTGACTGGAATTCGGCTAGCTTTGCTGGTGCTTTAGCAATTGTGAGAAACGGAAAGCCATTCACAGATGGGGAGTATGCCAAGACAGAGTTGCCAACATGTTGCCAATGAACTTTTTGACGACTTTTTCGGATAAAGACAAGATAATCAAACGAATAAAAGATATGCCTCTGTCGGCAAGAACTGTTCACGATTGTACCATCATGATGGCAAATCAAATTGAGGCAACACAAGTGAAGGATGGGGCGGCTGAAGCTCAATGGGTAGAGCTGCTGGACCAGTGATCGGAAGATCGCTGGTTCAAATCCCCGGCTCCCCTGGGGTGGGACTGAGCTACGTGTTGAAGTATCCTTGAGCAAGATACTGATCCCCAGAATTGCTCCTGATGTGCACTTGGCACCCTGTGGGGCAGCCACTGCCATCAGTAAGGGTCCTGCAATGAGCTGGTGACTCATTCAGGGTGCCCATGAGTAGAACTGAATTCGGCCCCAGTAAGCCCCGCAACCCCTCAGGGGGATAAGAAGTGGTTACTTCCCGCAGGTTGGTTGTCAAGAGGGAAGGTGCTCAGCCGTTTCGCAGCTTGTCTGAGTGAAATCCGGACTTTTCTTGAAATGAAAAACGTCGAGCATCCTGAGTTAGCTAACACTAAGTGGCTCCTGAAGTTCTATTATCTTGTGGACATGACTGAACATCTGAACCAGCTCAATGTGAAAGCAGTGTTTGCATTTGAAAACAAGCTAGAACTCTTCATCGCCGATACTGAAACAGGTCATTTACTACACTTTGACAAACTGGGAGAGTTTAAAGATGCAAGCACAGCAAGTGATCTTGATCTTCAGCAGCTAGCGGGCTTCACATCTAATCTCCTGCATTCATTCAAAGTGCGCTTTGGAGAATTTCGTGAGCGCACTCGTCTTTTTAAGTTCATCACCCATCCACACGAGTGTGCAGTGGACAGCTCCGACCTGAGTTACATCCCCGGTGTCTCTGTCAGAGATTTTGAGCTACAAGCTGCTGACCTGAAGGCCTCAGACATGTGGGTGAATAAGTTCAAGTCAGAGATGATAAAATAGGAGTGATGTGCTCAAACCTTTTGGTTTTTCTTAGTACTGTGGCTGCAACATTTTGAATACGCTGGAGTTTATGTGAAGTCTGCTTTTTCAGTCCAGCAAAAAGAGCATTGCAGTAGCCCAGTCTACTGGAAATAAAGGCATGAACCAGCTTTTCAGAGTCTGACTGAGACGGGAAACATCTAACTTTTGATATGTTTCTAAGATGATAAAAAGCAGTCTTAGAAATATTAGAGATATGCCTGTGGAAGGTAAGATCAGCATCACACCCAAGTTACTGACATGCTCACATGGTTTTTCAGACAGGGGAGTTAACAAGGATTGAATATTTTGCCTCAGAGCCTTAGGACCTACCAAAAGAATCTCTGTTTTGTCCTCAAGTTTTAAAAATGTTTTGACCATCCAGCATCTGATGTCTGTGATGCACTGGATGAGATCATTTATTGGGTTTAGATTATTAATAGAAACAGAAATGTATAACTGTGTGTCGTCGGCATATGATTGATATGAAATATTATGTTGCTGTATGATGGACCCAAGTGGAAGCATGTACAAGTTGAACAACAAAGGACCGAGAATTGACCCCTGAGGAACTCCATATGAAATGCCAACCTCATCATTTTGATAATTACCAATGGACACAGAGAAAGATCTTCTAGTAAGATATGAAGAAAACCAGTGAAGAAATGTGCCTTTAAGGCCCAGACAGTGTTCATGGCGCTGAAGAAGAATTTCATGATCAACAGTATCAATGCTGCACTGAGGTCAAGAAGAACTAGAATAGAAACTTCATGATTGTTGGTACTAATTTTAAGATCATTAACAACTCTGATCAGGGCAGTTTCGGTACTGTGGTTAACTCTAAAAGCGGACTGGTAAACATCAATCAAATTGTGGTTTGACAGATACCTATATAATTGTCGGTGAACACCTTTTTAAAGAATTGGAAATGGAAATTGATATTGGTCTGTAATTTTTGAATACAAGTGGATCAAGATTACTCTTTTTTAACAGTGGTGTAACAATAGCATGTTTGAGACATGAGGGGAAGACTCCAGAATGTAGGGAGGTGTTACCAACAACAAAAGGACATCCTCTGTCAAACAGCTAAAAACATTTTTGAGCAATTTTGTAGGCATTAGATCAAGAGAGCATGTTGCAAAACTGAGCTGCTGCACCACATCTTGAAGCTCACTGGACTGAATCAGCGTGAAGCTGGAAAGAGTGCTGGTAATGCCGTGTTGGGTGGAAAGAAAGTGGTCACACCCATCAGTAGGGGAAGCCACAATTTTATTTCTAATATTGGAAATTTTATAGTTAAAGTATGTGGCAAATTCATTACATTCCACTGAAGAGTGGAACTCAGCAGGAATTGATCTCAGCGGATTAACCAGTTTGTCGATAGTGCTGAAAAGCACTTTGGAATTATTTAAGTTTTCAGTAATAGTTTGAGAGAAATGATGTTATCTAGCTATTTTAATTTCTTTATTATATTTACTAAGCAGGTCCTTATAGATACCATAATCAACGTGCAATTTGGTCTTATGCCATTTGCGTTCAGATTTGCAGCAGGTTCTTTTTAGTGCCCTCACTCTTTCTATATTCTCCCAAGGTGCTTTTATTTTACCAGAAATTAGTTTAGTTTTCATACGTGCAGCATCGTCCATACTCCGTGTCACTGAATTTTTAAAATTATTGACCAAATTGTCACATAAGGATAGAGAGGACAATTTAAAACCAGACTGTGAACTACTACCCCTAACAGAGTTTGTATATCTAGCAATGAACCTGTCAGATGTCTCTGCACAAATGACCCGTCTTTTGATTAGCTTTAAACCAGGTATGTATTTGGTCAACAGAGCAACATTAAAAAAATACATAAGTGGTCTGAAAGGTCAACATCTAGTATGCACTTTGGGGTTAAGTCAATGCCTTTAGAGATAACCAGGTCAAGAGTATGACCTTGATTATGTGTCGGCTCTGTAATGTGCTGCGTAAGTCCAAAAGCTGATAATGTGTCAGTGAACTGGTTGGCAAAACAATTAGTAGCATTATCAATATGAATATTAAAATCCCCAGAAATGAGGATTGAGTCAACAGTAATTTTAGATAAAAGCTCACCAAATTCAGATAAAAAGCCTTTTTTGAATCTTGGAGGGCGGTAAACTGTGAGAACTAGACATGGATATACAGATTTGATTATTAGAGCTAAATATTCAAATGTAGAATAGAAACCAAATGAGATGTTTTTACATGATAACATATCTGAAAAAATAGCAGCAACACCACCACCTTTCTTGTTGGATCTGGAACAGTGAGAACATGAAAAATAAGATGGTGAAGCTTCAATCAGCTCCTTACTACCAGTCTCATCAAACTGCTCCTCATATTTATTAATGTTTCTGATGTGAAATGTAATGTTTCCAATAACTTCCATCTCATGTGACCCACTGACTCCAAATCAGTGCCGAAATGTCTTCCTAACAGGTTGAATGAGACACACCTCTTTCTGTTGAGTTTTAGTGCTCCTCACATGTTTCGGAACGTTTTGTGTGTAAAATCATCATTTTCTGAGCGGAGTTTCGCCGCGGTCTTCTATAGAACGGAGCCCAGCCGTGCAGCGGACACTCAGAACCTCCGGAGTCCCGGAGTGGAATGAACCAAAACGAGGGAAACACTCGTATGTTCGCTCCATGTAGTGAAACGTGGCTGCGATGCATATGTCCCCCTCTGTGGCCACTCCAGGGCTCTGAACATTAGTGTTATTAAAATAAGAAACTTTTACTCACCTATCCTGTGTAACTTTACTTGGGGTTTCCAGCAGATATCCAGCATGACGCGCTGCCGATCGATCTCTTCCTCGTACTGGACGATAGTTGTTTTAAAAACTCTGAATATTTCTTCAGCAGCAGCAGTTAGTCGCTCGTTGACAAACTCTCTCAAACTCTCAACTGAACTCATTGTTCTTTACAGTTTTTCTCGATTGCTTAGACACATTTCTTGAAAGCTTCTCTCCTTTTCTCTAAACTGTGAACACAAACCCCAATTTTCAAGCTACATTCACAAAACCTCAGACTCTTCTTACAAAACCAAACTTTCACCTCAAAACAGTTCAATCTGTGCCCAAAACTGAACTTTGTTGTCAAATCGTGCCCCAAGTCAATCAAAATTAAAAACACTACTGAGCAGTCACTAAACACTACATAGAAAATAGAAAACACAATGCTCAGGACATGCAGCTGAATGCATGTTGCAAAACAAAAAACCTGTGCATTCAGCACTTGTACAAAAAGACAAAAAACAGAAATCTTGTGCATTTACAGTACACATAGCACTTGTACAAAACAAACAGAAATCGTATGCATTTGCCACTTGTGTACAGTAAGCCCATGTAAAAAATAAAGTACAAAAATATACACATAAGTGCATTACTCAGCCACAGCATCATGTCTCCGTACTGGGTCAGGCCACAGGACCTCATCCACATCACATGCCACATTTTGCCTGGCCAGGCAACGGGGGAAAAAAAACCCTGGCATGCTGTATCCAGGCTTGGCATGCCTCCACACCTATGTCACCACAGGCTTATTCCATGGCTTGGAGGAGACCACCTCGAATACCTCGACCACCTCGACCACCTCGACCACCTTGACCACCTCGACCTCCTCTCACACAAACTCTTCCTCTCAGATTTCTATCCATTGTAGTGCCTCACAAACCAGTGCTCTCTGAACTGGCTTTATATATTCCCTCACATCATTAGCCACAAGTGTGATCAATTTTGAGTTGTTGTGTTCAAGTGGTGACACCCGTGCTTTAATTGTGTTTGACTTTTACCACCTGTGCTCACCATTATGCAGGACAGGTGCATCATAATGAAAATGTGTTGGGAAGTTGTGTCTAAACAGGTGAAAAGTGCTCATGGTTTTGCCAAAAGAGTGATTGATTCAATCAGTGGGTTCAGGCAACAGAGAAATTGGTTCAGACAACAGGGTTTAGTGTTTTAGCAATTGAGAAAAACTGTAATTACTCATTCAATAATGAGCTGCGCTGTGACTCAGTACCGTCTTCACTTCATTCACTACACACAGCCAGCTAATGCTGCTAGCTGCTACTGTTTACTTCTGTTACCTCGTGAGTGATCTGAAGATCAGACAGAGTCGCTACAAACCACGCCCCCTACAAAACACACCCATACGACACTACGGTGGCTGTGGAGGTCCAGAGCACAAGTAAACAGAAAGAGAACAATTTTCACAACTTTAATGCTTGATTCACAACAATAAATGTCTTTCAATGCAAACAATGCGCTTGAAACAATAAATTAATACAAAAATATTCAGTAATGTAATTAAAAATATTATATAGGACTGCTAAAAATGACAGGATGGGAAGGGACAGAACCAGATGCTTCCCTTTAAGTAAGTGTGGGAACGTAAATGTCCCATGTCTAGTAGACATTAAACAGCCATAAACAGCCCTGTAGTGTGCATCACAACTGACGGTAGCCTCAGTTAAGAGGTTCGGAGTTAACTCAATGTATACATTCCCATCTAAGTGTAGAGGGACCTGCCGGTCCACTTCAGATGACATCATCAAAGTCACGGAACACACACACTTGAGTGATATTTCACCGGTGGTGTTAGGCAGACCCGTCCTGTTCTTCTCTCACTGAATGGAGGGGCCCTCAGTCCCCACAAGTAAACAACTAGAGGAAGTAGGCGGGTATGAACGAATGGACTTAAAAAAGGACATGTCATCAAATGTCTCGTCAAAGCAGACTGATCAGACAAACTTTCCCCAGGCAAAATTATGGTTTCTCACCTGTGTGAGTTCTCATGTGACGTATTAAGCTACTGGTTTGGTTAAAAGTCTTCCCACATGTTTTGCAAGTAAACGGTTTCTCATCTGTGTGAGTTCTCATGTGACGTATTAAGCTACTGGTTTGGTTAAAAGTCTTCCCACATATTTGGCAAGTAAACGGCTTCTCATCTGTGTGAGTTCTCATGTGAACTGTTAAGCTACCTTTTATATTAAAAGCCTTCCCACATGTTTTGCAAGTAAACGGTTTCTCATCTGTGTGAGTTCTCATGTGACGTATTAAGTTACTGGTGTGGTTAAAAGTCTTCCCACATGTTTTGCAAGTAAACGGTTTCTCACCTGTGTGAGTTCTCATGTGAGCTGTTAAGCTACTGGCGTGGTTAAAAGACTTCCCACATGTTTTGCAAGTAAACGGTTTCTCATCTGTGTGAGTTCTCATGTGACGTATTAAGTTACGGGTTTGATAAAAACTCCTCCCACATGTTTGGCAAGAATACGGCTTCTCGCCTGTGTGAGTTCTCATGTGGACTTTCAAACCAAATGAATCAGAGAATGTTTTCCCACAGGTGTTGCAAGAATACGGCTCCTCACCTGTGTGGACTCTCGTATGTTTTTGTAAGTCACCCCAAGACCTGAAAGTCTTCCCACATGTTTTGCAAGAATACGGTTTCTCGCCTGTGTGGATTCTCAGGTGTGAATTCAATTGGGACTTAAACTTAAAAGTCTTTCCACATGTGTCACAGCTGAAAGACTTTTCACCTGGGTGAGTGTTATGTTGAATGTCTGATGAGTTTTTTTCATCATCACTGTGACTTTTGCTTCTGTGACTTCTTTTCTTTTTCTTCTGCTCTCCATCTCCAGCTGATCCTGAGTCTCCATGTTCTCCTCCTTTCTGGTCTGGGCTCTCAGCTACATGAGAGTTGTTAGAGAGGAGCTGGTGGTCACTTGTTGGTTCTGCTTCACTGTGGTCACTTTCCTCATAAGCTGGAGTCAACATGACGGTATCCGTCTCCACCTTCAGTACAAGCTGCTCTCCCTCCCGACTGGTGCAGAGTTCCTCCTGTTCCTCTTTAATCTCTGGAGGCTCTGGGTCCTCTTGGTCCAGACTGGAGTTCCTCTCCTGGTTACAGAGCTGCTGGTCAGCCAGAACCTCCTCCTCCTTACAGACATGTTGCTGTGGGAGCTCTGGAGGGACACACAACAAAAGACAGACAATATTTAATCAACCAATCAACCTTTATTTATCCTCCAGAGATCATTGAGAGGCAACCCTCATTTACAAGGGCACCGAGGCCCACAGAACAAAGGCCGAATAACAACAAGTAGAAATGCTCAGAAAGTTTCAGTAGCTTCCAGGTCATGTGACCCACTGACTCCAAACCGATGCTGAATTGTATTAATACACTGGGTGATTAGGACACACCTTGTTATTTATATGGACTTTACTGCTCCTCATATCTGTCATTAATGTTTTTGATGTGAAATGTAATGTTTCCAATAGCTTCCATCTCATGTGACCCACTGACTCAAAATCAGTGCCGAAATGTCTTCCTAACAGGTTGAATGAGACACACCTCTTTCTGTTGAGTTTTAGTGCTCCTCACATGTTTCGGAACGTTTTGTGTGTAAAATCATCATTTTCTGAGCGGAGTTTCGCCGCGGTCTTCTATAGAACGGAGCCCAGCCGTGCAGCGGACACTCAGAACCTCCGGAGTCCCGGAGTGGAATGAACCAAAACGAGGGAAACACTCGTATGTTCGCTCCATGTAGTGAAACGTGGCTGCGATGCATATGTCCCCCTCTGTGGCCACTCCAGGGCTCTGAACATTAGTGTTATTAAAATAAGAAACTTTTACTCACCTATCCTGTGTAACTTTACTTGGGGTTTCCAGCAGATATCCAGCATGACGCGCTGCCGATCGATCTCTTCCTCGTACTGGACGATAGTTGTTTTAAAAACTCTGAATATTTCTTCAGCAGCAGCAGTTAGTCGCTCGTTGACAAACTCTCTCAAACTCTCAACTGAACTCATTGTTCTTTAATTACTCATTCAATAATGAGCTGCGCTGTGACTCAGTACCGTCTTCACTTCATTCATTACACACAGCCAGCTAATGCTGCTAGCTGCTGTTTACTTCCGCTGGGTGCCACGCTCTAAAGCTCCGACAGGGGAAGTGCGGAGGCTTTTAGTTCCGCTCCAGACTGAAAACATTTAATTCAGAACTTGTTTAAAACATATCTGACTACAGTTTTAAACTTGAAGACAATGATTTGGCCGACAAATGTTCTCCAGTTGCTAAGCAGACTCAAAAGACTTTTAATATTTCTTTTCCATTCTTCACATGTTATTTAAATTCATGTAACTATAATTAACACCATCTTTATCCTCTTTTCACACAGTGTGTTTACACTAATTTTGTGTGCTCCTTGTATTAAGGTGTAGATCTACTCTGCTTAATTCCACAAAGAAATGTGGGACTCTTTTCTAAACGGCTACTTTGAACTAACAGCTAACTTCCTAAAGTATTTAACATATAACTAATATCAGAATCAGAATCAGAATTCCTTTAATGTCCCGTAGACCGGGAAAT
Organism: Sparus aurata; assembly: GCF_900880675.1. Taxonomy (NCBI): domain Eukaryota; kingdom Metazoa; phylum Chordata; class Actinopteri; order Spariformes; family Sparidae; genus Sparus; species Sparus aurata. The sequence continues at coordinate 28,927,216 of NC_044198.1, read as the reverse complement.
TTGTATGTTGCAACAGCAGAATATTACAAGACAGAGAAATAGAAAAATAGACAAAAATATTTAAAAACAAAGAGAAAGTAGAATAGAATCGACAAATGTACATATTTACATGGATAGTGCAAAAATGCAAAAATAAGCAAGACGTTTTTTTTAAAAGATTTTAACCCTTGTGCCCTCCTTAAAAAAACTTCCGCTAACCACCTTCGTGGCAAAAATGTACACGCACAAATCTGCCATAAAATACTCTTTTTTTTTGCTTGAATCCCTTAACCAACTTGTTCTCTGATCAAAATGATCAAATATTTAATAATTTTCAGGATTTTAACCCTTTAAATGCCAGTTTGATTATTTGAATTATCAATTATATATTTTTTTAAAACACAAAAAATGTATTATTTTCTATATAATAAGTAGTAGGCTTATGGGGCTTTGGTGGTGATTAGAGTCTTGGATATGTCAAAGATTACCAACAAAATTGATTTGATTGCATCAGTATTTTTTATGTAGTAACAAATACTCCCTCTAACCACCTTCGTGGCAAAAATGTACACGCACAAAATCTGCCATAAAATCCTCATACATCAATATTTTTTTCTGCTTTTTTTGCTTGAATCTCTTAATCAACTTGTTCCCTGGTCAAAATAATCAAATATTCATAAATTTTCAGGATTTTAACCCTTTAAATGCCAGTTATATTATAATTATCTATAAAAAACCCACAAAAAATGTATTATTTTCCATATAATAAGTAGTAGGCTGATGGGGCTTTGGTGGTGATTAGAGTCTTTGATATATCAAAGATTACCAACAAAATTGATTTGATTGCATTAGTATATTTTATGTAGTAACAAATACTCCCTCTAACCACCTTTGTGGCCAAAAATGCCCCATTGACTCCCATTAAAACCACATTTGTTAATCTCACTACCATTACAGTATAAAACCATGCATTCTGTAATGTCAGCATGCCATTTTGAAGAAAAGTAGTTATATTTGACATTTTTGATGTATTTCACCAGATTGAACCATTTTCCCATTGTAGGCAGATGCATGAAATTCTTGTATTTTTGCCAGTTATATTATGGAGCCGGGTGACTACCAGGGCCCAGTGTGTGTGTGTGTGTGTGTGTGTGTGTGTGTGTGTGTGTGTGTAATCTGAGGGTTAAATGAAATAAAAGTTTACAGCTGCTGTTGAAATATCAAAGTTATTGTTTCTTCTTCTGGACAGAAAGGAGGTTTCAAGGTGTGTGTGTGTGTGTGTGTGTGTGTGTGTGTGTGGTCCTGCAGCATGTGACCTAGTGTTCCCTACAAATGCACACTTGGTGGTGGAAGACCTCTTTTTCAGGCCTCTGCACAACCAGCACACACCTCTCCTTCTAGTGGAGCTGGTCAATGGCGCAGTCAGGATAAGAAGTCTCATGTATGCCCGAATCTCTTGGGCATCCACGTCACTCCATCCTGACACTGAATGCCTCCTGTATAAGTTTGTCATTTGCAAAATGAGCTGGATCAGGTCAGGAGTGAAGAAAAGGTCAAAAGATGATGCTACATTATGGATTCTTGATATTGCATCTCCCATGGGCCCTGGCATCATGCCTGCATGTAGCACAGAGTCTCAGCATGAGATGGAGACCACACTTGCCCGTCCACTGACTTTTAGGATGGACAGGATCCTCAGTGCCCTGCTTCACTCTCAGAGGATGGGTCAGAGGCACTCACAGACGTGGAAGACTCCAGTGAGCCTTCTGTGTCAGACTCCCCCTCGAAGATCGTGGTTTCCCCTGATGAACCCTGCAGCTCGCTGTCAGATAAAGGCTGCATGACCATTTCTAATGCCTCTTCTCTTCTGAAATGCCTTTTCATTTTTGCACCCTCTCTGCTCACTAATGAAATGACCCCAGACAAGTTGCATGTTTATCTTTGGCTGTGAAAGCAGCCAGGTGCATAAACACACTAACCGTTGTTTTTGAGAACAGCAAAGCATGTTTTCACTCAATCACCTTTTCAAAGACACATGAAACAGATTCCTCAAAAGATGACCTTTTTTCACCGCTGAAGTGATCAGTGCATGCTTACAGATTCTCACACACACACACACACACACACACACACACACACACACACTCACTCTCACTCTCTCTCACTTTCTCTCTCTCACACACACACACACACACACACACACACACACACACACAGACAGACAGACACACAGGGCCCTGGTAGTCACCCGGCTCCATAATATAACTGGCAAAAATACAAGAATTTCATGCATCGGGCTACAATGGGAAAATGGTCGAATCTGGTGAAATACATCAAAAATGTCAAATATCACTAGTTTTCTTCAAAATGGCATGCTGACATTACAGAATTCATGGTTTTATACTGTAATGGTAGTGAGATTAAAAAATGTGGTTTTAATGGGAGTCAATGGGGCATTTTTTGCCACGAAGGTGGTTAGAGGGAGTATTTGTTACTACATAAAATATACTAATGCAATCAAATCAATTTTGTTGGTAATCTTTGATATATCAAAGACTCTAATCACCACCAAAGCCCCATCAGCCTACTACTTATTATATGGAAAATAATAAATTTTTTGTGGTTTTTTTTAAATAAATAATTAGTAATTCAAATAATAAAACTGGCATTTAAAGGGTTAAAATCCTGGAAATTATTGAATATTTGATCATTTTGATCAGGAAACAAGTTGGTTAAGGGATTCAAGCAAAAAAAAAGCAGAAAAAAATATTGATGTATGAGTATTTTATGGCAGATTTTGTGCGTGTACATTTTTGCCACGAAGGTGGTTAGAGGGTGCAAAATGCATTACAGGAAAATAAAAGACATGTAAGAGTAAAAGACACTGGATTTCAAAAATTTGACTAAAAAGAAGAGTTCCGACAAAAATCCATGCCACAAGCTGTAACACAGCCAAAATGATCGCTAAATCAAAAAAAAAAGTTGAGAAAAATGTACAAAAATGCCAGAGGAAGGCACAAGGGTTAATAATGTCATACTGGCTCACCCCGACTTCTCCAAGCCATTCGTCCTCTCCACCGATGCTTCATCTGATGGCTTAGGTGCTGTAATATCCCAAGTTAGTCCAGGTGATGAACGAGCTCGTCCCATAGCCTTTGCTAGTAAAACCTTGAACAAGGCTCAGAGTAATTACCCTGCTCACTGGTTAGAGTTCCTGGCACTGAAATGGGCTGTCTGTGAGAAATTCAGCCATTGGCTAAAAGGTCATGTTTTCACCGCTTGGACAGACAACAACCCCCTTGCCCATATCCTCACCAAACCAAAATTAGATTCATGTGAGCAACGCTGGGTGGCAAAGCTAGCTGCCTATGAGTTTGACATCAAATATGTCCCCGGGCCAAAGAATGTTGTTGCAGATGCCCTTAGTCGAGAGCCGTTTGCAGGGAAGAGAATAAGTGAACGTCTAATCAGTGAGCCATACGGATGTCTGTTAAAGGAATCCGAGAGCCTGTCTGGAGGAGATGTTCAAGAGGTCTTCAGGTGGTCAAATGTTCATCAAGCTGTCCAGAAAACTTCAAGGAAAGGCAAAGTGGCAACGCTGGAGAAATCAGCTCCATCGGTCAGCTCCCTGTCTGCAGAAGAGGTGTCAGCTCTCCTAGACTGCCATAATGACTGGGATACAGCTGTGAGAATCAGATCTACAGTGCTGGTTGACCACATCCAGAGTGTGATGTCCGCTGGCCAAGACGTATTGCCATCTATCTCCAAGCAAAATCTCAAAGAAAGACAGCAGGAAGATGCTGACCTAGCAAGAGTGATATTCTACGTTGAGCGGCATCGTAGACCATCAAGAAGAGAAAGGGCCAAAGAAACTGTGGGTGCTCTGAGACTAATGAGGCAGTGGGAAAAATTGGTGATAGAGGATGGTATCCTGTACCGTGTGTCTAAAGATCCAATCACCAGAAAAAAGAGACATCAGTACATTGTCCCTTTGTCACTAAGAGAGGATGCTTTTACGTGGTTGTCATGACGAAGCAGGTCACCAAGGTCAAGACAGAACCTTCTCTCTAGTGAAACAACGGTTCTACTGGAGTTCTATGGAGAGGGATGCAAGAGATCACGTTAAGCACTGTGCCAGGTGCGTAGTAGGCAAAACACCAGAGCCAGATGGCCGGGCACCACTTGAGAGCATAAAGACAACAGCACCCTTGGAATTAGTGTGCATAGACTTTTGGACAGCAGAAGATTCCAAGAACCGCCCTATTGATGTGTTGGTCGTGACTGACCATTTCACCAAGCTGGCACATGCTTTCTACTGCCCTGACCAGACAGCCAAACAAGTAGCACGGAAACTGTGGGATAACTTCTTCTGCTATTATGGGTTCCCTGAAAGAATACACTCAGACCAAGGTGCCAACTTTGAGAGTGAATTGATAGCAGCCCTTCTTCAGGTCTCTGGTGTAAAAAAATCCCACACTACAGCCTATCATCCTATGGGGAACGGATCAGCTGAGCGCTTCAACCGTACGTTGGGGAATATGATCAGAACACTCCCACCACGAACAAAACATGTTTGGCCTCAAATGCTACACACCTTGACATTCATGTACAATAGCACCATCCATGAGACCACTGGATTTCCACCTTTCTATCTTATGTTTGGCCGAGTCCCCCGCCTACCTGTTGACGTCCTGTTCAAATCTGCTCTGAGAGACAACAGTGAAGTGTCATTCCCACAGTACATTGAAGAGCTGAGAAAAGATCTTCAGGAGGCCATAATAACAGCAGAGAAACATGCCAGTGATGAGCAAAGGCGGCAGGCTAAAATATACAACAGGAGAGTCAAAGGAGTGGAGATTGAAACTGGCGACAGAGTTCTTGTAGCAAACAAGGGAGAGAGAGGTCGAAGAAAACTGGCAGACCGATGGGGAGATGTGGTCTATACCGTGGTCAGCAGCAATCCTAAGACCCACACCTTTGAGCTCCGCCATCCCATCTCAGGCCAGACAAAAGTTGTCCACCGTAATTTGTTGCTATGTGTAAACTTCCTGCCAGTCCTGCCTGAAGCTACTGAAAGTGCCTCTCAGATCTCGTCCTGTGCTTCTGATGAAAATGAAGCTGTGGATCTCTCCATCGAGCAACACTCACAACCTGACTGTGCCTCTCTCACTCCCCCCTGTGATTCAGATGAGAATGAAGATGTGAATTTCTCCAGTGAGCAATTCACACCTGACTGTACAGTGGACCATACTGCCCGCACTCAGCACTGGGTCTCTCAGATTCCTCTGGTGGACACACATCATCTGCCTAAAGCTCTAGTACCACCTGCAGACACCTGTGTTACTGACAATATCTGTGAAGATGTGAATGCCAATGATTCATCTTCAGTTAGAGGTGTCCTCACTTCTCAAACAGATGTGCAGGACCTATGTCCTGAAACTGTTACAACTGCCAGGACTAGAGTTGGCCGTGTTGTTAGACCTGTCAGTCGGTTTATCCAAACTATGAACACCCAGACACTGCACACACAGACCAATAAGCTGAGAACATGGGCACATTCTTTGTTTAGTGTGAACACAATGTAACCTGTTAGACTTCCTCCCCAGTGAATGGTTAAATGTTTTTTCAGTTTTCTTTGTCCCATATCTCTGAGTCATAATATTGTAGTTTAGTTCAAGTTTGAATTGAATATGAGAAGTGTATTCAGGCACTTTTTATGTCATCTGTGATGGGTTTGTGATAAGCGCTGCACTACCCTCCTGAGTTCTTCACTGAACAGCCTTATGGTTTGACAGGGCACATTTTAGTTGTATGTGTGTTATTCTTTCAAAGTGTAGCTTAAGAGATATGATGGGACTCATTTGACATATTGGAAATGTTATTCTATATGTTTCCCACATGCATTGTGTGTGTTTTGTAATTTTGCCGAATTCAGGAGAGGAGAATGTAACAGAGTTGTAAATATGATATGAAATCCGTCAAAATTAATTTGTTTATTCTTTAAATCTTTTTTCTTTGTTTGTTTGGTCAGCAAGTTATTGTGCTGCTGGCTTTTATTTTATTTTAATGTGAGGTTTTTTTTACCGGATGTTATTTATTTTGACAGCTGGTGGTTACCTAGCAACAGCAAAGCATCCGCTCGTCCCCTTCTATGTCTGTCCGCTGTGTCTGTGGGGCAGGAGCTGTACTTGTTGTGTCCGTCACCTTCAGTAAAACCAGCTGTTTTTCTGTCATCAGCAATCAGAATAAATCCCGTGAACCTGATAGCCTGTGTGGTGTGCCGACTGATTAGAATCGAACAGAGGGGTTACACAAGCGCTCGATGAGAGATATGGACAGCCCCGGCAGCTAGCCCAGAAGGAGATCAAGGCTATCATGGAGCTACCCAACATTCGCCAGGGAGATGGTGTTGCCTTCGATAACTTCGCTCTCCGGGTGCATTCCCGAGTTGGACTGCTGCAAACGCTCGGCCAGGAAGGTGCAGCTGAGCTCGCTCGTGGGTCACATGTTGAACGCTTGCTCGAGAAACTCCCTGCTGAACACTACCGCCAATTTAAGAGGTACATTATGATGTTAAAGCCACGAGCCTTGTCTTATAACCTTCTTGATTTCTCCACCTGGCTGCAACAGGAGGTCCGATGTGAACCAATACAAGAGCGCCCAGTGCCCAGCCAGAGAGATAGACCTAGAACTACCAAGTCCACAGGTAATCCTGCTACTGTGTTACATGGTAGGGAGGAGAAACCTACCCAGACCAAGTCCGAGTTGAGTGCCGACTCTAACTTAGATCCCAAGCCGCCTTGTAAATGTTACTGCCCTTACTGTCAGAAGACAGATCACTTCTTAACTCAGTGCAGTGAGTTTCAGAAACTCACAAAGGAGCAAGTGGTGCACTGGATTAAGACCAATAACTGTTGCATGAGGTGCTGCAGATCTCATCAAGCAGCACAATGTGACCTGAAGCAGACCTTCTCACTCTGCAACGGTAAGCACCTCAGAGCCCTACATAAGGTCAACCAGCGCCAAAAGGGGACCACCTCACCAGCATCCAACACAGCACCTACCTCAGAACTAGCGCAGTCTTCGGCTATGACCTCTCCACAAGATGAAACCGCTACTAGACTGTACTATTTAGACAGAGCAACCACTGGTGGTCGTGTTCTCCTAAAGGTCAGTAAGGTCATCCTGCACAATGGAGATCAGTTGCTTGAGACATATGCAGTCTTGGATGATGGATCGGAGAGGACCATCCTCCTCCCAGCAGCTACTAACGAGCTCAAACTCCAGGGAAAGCATGAAGAGCTCAAACTAAGAATCGTCCGACAAGATGTTTCCATCCTACCTGGATCCTCTGTGTCCTTCCAGATCTCTTCTGCTGAGAAACCACGCCAGAAGTATAGGATAAACAATGCTTTCACGGCAGATGGATTGACTTTGTCTCATCATTCTCTCCCAATCACTGCTCTTCAGATGAGATATAGACACCTCCGAGATCTCCCTCTCCAACACCTTGAGAGCACTCAGCCTCTTCTTCTTGTTGGGGCTGACAATACTCATCTTATCACTCCTGTTGAGGCCATTCGCAGAGGGCCTCCGGGCAGTCCTGCAGCGATTAAGACAAGACTGGGATGGACTTTGCAAGGCCCAGCTAAGGATATAGGAGACAACCAAGCCACAACGCACTGCTACCACCTAAGTTGTAGTCCTCCCTCCACTGTGTTGTTGTGCAACGTAGAGAGGTTGTGGCAGCTTGACACACTTCCACATCGCCATGAGAAGACCATCACCAGGTCCAAGCAGGATCATAAGGCCATTTCCCTCCTTGACACCAAGACCTGCAGGGTGACAGTGGATGGAGTAGCCCGTTATGCTACCCCTCTGCTTCGTGTTTGAAAATAGTCCCCCCCTTAAGGCCTCTAGAGAAGCGGTAATGGCAAGGCTCCGCAGCACCGAAGCCAAACTAGCCAAGAACCCTGAGCAGGCTGCGGCTTACATCGCCGAGATTCACAGGCTAGAAACCTCCGGTTATGTCCGTAAATTACCACCAGGATCTGAAGAAAATGTCAAAGAGACGTGGTACATACCACATCACATGGTACAGCACAATGGTAAGAATCGTGTGGTATTCGACTGTTCATTCTAGTGGAAGGGCCAGTGTTTGAATGCGCTATTGCTCCCCAGACCTACCTTAAGCTCCCCCTCCTTGGGGTCTTGTTACGGTTCCGGGAGCATCCCGTTGGCATCAGTGGTGACATCAAGGGGATGTTTCACCAGGTCTGCCTGTTGCCAGAGGACAGACCCCTCCTGCGTTTCCTCTGGCGAGACCTCATGAAGGAAGAGCCTCCAAGCACATATGAGTGGCAGGTAGTCCCTTTCTGGACAACTTGCAGCCCATGTTGTGCTACCTACGCAGTACAGAAACACGTCATTGATAATAGTCGACCAGACAAAGATGTCGATAATTGTTTACAGAGCTCAGAGCTTCCCGAATACCGATGCAGCACGCCACCTCCTCGACAAGCTGAGGGCAATACTTGCTACAGGAGGTTCTGATCTTCGGCAATGGGCCAGCAACATACCCACAGTGATCAGCCACCTCCCAAAGGAAGCGAGGTCCGACAGTAGTGAACTGTGGCTCTCTCAGAATAAGACCGATCCTCAAGAGCTGACGCTTGGTCTCTGCTGGCACTGTGAATCAGACACCCTGACCTACCGCCATCGTCCTGTCAGTTATGACCAACCCACCATGCGCACATTTATCGGGTGCTAGCAGGCCAATATGACCCACTAGGTTATATTACCCCCTATACCACCCGTGCCAAAATACTGGTTCAGCGCTTATGGGACAAAGACCGTGGATGGGATGACCCCCTTCTCCCTGACACCTTGTTGCATGAATGGAACCGCTGGGAAGCAGAATTGCAGGATCTATCGAAGATCATCCTGCTTTGACATCATGGATTGGAGGAAAGCAGTCGACAACTCCATGTTTTCTGTGACGCCTCAGAACGTGCCTATGGTTCTGTCGCTTACCTCCGCTGCCAAGACGCGAGTGGCCAAGTTTCAGTCTCATTCCTGATGGCACGTTCCAAAGTGGCTCCAAAACGCCAACTATCTATGCCCAGGCTAGAGTTCAGTGCAGCCCTTAGTGGAGCTCAGTTGGCTCACCTGCTGCGTGGAGAACTCACCTTGCCTATAGAGAGCACCTTTCTCTGGTCAGACTCAACCACCGTCTTGCTCTGGATCAACTCTGACTCCTGCAGGTATAAGGTATTTGTAGGAACCAGGATAGCAGAAATACATGAGCTCACCTCGCAGTGCACCTGGGGTTACATCGAACCCAGCAGACGACCTAACCAGAGGCAAATCCTTCCTAGATTTGAGCCCCCCAAACAGGTGGCATGATGGACCACCATTCCTGCAACAGCCTCCAGCGCAGTGGCCCCGGAAACCCACGGGTGAAGAAGTAGTTCACAAGGAGGAACTCCGCAAATCAGTCTTCAGTGGTCTGACCCAGACCACTACGACTCCAGCGTATCCAGAAGCCAGCCAGTTCACTTCCTTCCAAACCTTTTTAGAAGCCACAGCGCAAGACATTCACGGGGCGGCAGATCCTTCTAGTTCTCCTACTGCGGAGGATTTTCGAGAAGCTGAGAGGGTCATTCTGCAGCAAGCGCAGGTGCACAGCTTCAAGGAAGAGATTACCTGCTTAAAGGCAGGCAAGCCTGTGCCCTCTAACAGTAGGCTTATTTGTCTTGCTCCTGAACTGGACAGCACTTCTCAGCTGATCAGAGTAGGAGGACGCTGACGACAGGCTCATCAGCTTGATACAGATTCATTACATCCCATTGTCCTGGACCCCAAACATCCAGTCACGAAGCTCCTCATCCAGAATGTTGGTGAGAAGTTGTGTCAGCCAGGCTCCGAAAGGGTCTTCTCCGAAATGCGAAGGAAGTATTGGGTGTTGAGAGGAAGACAAGCAATTCGACAGTACCAACATGGATGCTTTGAATGCCAGCTATGGCGGGCCAAGGTCAAGACCCCTAAAATGGCAGACTTGCCACCTGCTCGACTCCGCCTTAACAAGCCAGCATTCTATTCATCAGGGGTAGATTGTTTCGGCCCTTATGCGGTGAAACTTGGCCGCAGAACAGAAAAGAGGTGGGGCATTATTTTCAAATGCCTCACCACCAGCGCAATGTATCTGGATCTCCTTGGCCACATGGATACAGATGCCTTCCTTATGTCACTACGGCGATTCATTGCCAGAAGAGGAAAGCCGTTCGAGATCATCTCTGACCAAGGCACAAATTTTAAGGGAGGTGAGAGGGAGTTACGCGAAGCCTTTTCCAACCTGGCCCCTGACCTACAAGTTCGAACTTGCAAAGCAGCAGATCCACTTCCAGTTTAATCCGCCAAATGCGCCCCATTTCGGCGGTGTTTCGGAAAGGGAGATCCGGACTCTCAAGAATGGTCTGCATGTGACTCTAGGTGCCCAGTCAGTAACTGAGGAGGTGCTAAGGACCGTACTGGTGGAAATTGAGGGTATTCTCAGTTCGCAGCCACTTGGGTACACCTCTGCTGACATCTCTGACCCAGACCCCACCACTCGAACATTCTTCTAATGGGGCCAGATCCTTCCTTACCTCAAGTGGCGTATGCAGATACTGAGCTTCTTGGCCCTGCGTCAATGGCGACACAGTCAGGTCCTCGCTGACCAATTCTGGGCCCGGTTCACGAAGGACTACTTGCCATCCCTACAATCCAGGCAGAGATGGCAGAGGGACACTCCAAACCTGGCGGTTGACAGCACCGTGATGATTGTAGACCCTCAACTGCCCAGGGCTCTGTGGCCAGTTGGTAAGGTTGATCGGGTCTACCCTGGCAGCAATGGATGAATTCGAGTGGCAGACGTGAGGACGAGAGACCGAACTTACACTCGGCCTGTCACACGTCTTGTTGAGCTTCCTCCTCTCCAGGAAGCTACAAGTACCGCCCCTGATTAGTCATCCTTTCTCATGGACAAATTTATCCTAAATTTGGGGGCGGCTGTTCAAAAGTGTGACTAGATCACTGCAGTGTATCTCAGTGCCCCCTGGAGGCCACCAGTGGTACTGTCCCTTTAATTGGTTATGTTTCACTTTCACTCAGGCATAGTTTGGTCACCTATAGAGGGGCTTAATCCTCCATGTCCTCCATAGGAGTCAGTTTGACTCTCCACCTGACAGAGTAACAACCTGTATGCGTTCATGAAGAATGTAAGTTGAATTTCTCTATCATTGATGGATCATTTGTATATATTTGTTACTTTGGCAATGTTTCAGTAATATGCCTGTAGTATTCCTGTATTTTCCTGTAACGTTCTGATAATATTTCTGTGAGATATCTATTTCAGCCTAGATTGTAATTTATTTCGGTTCATTTCTTTCTGTATAGCATACAACATATTATGCATCAGTTTATTAGTTTATTAGTACATATTTCTGATACTCCATTCCTTGTATTCTGTTTACAGCAACCATACCAACCTGTACATACTCTATGCCTCGGGAACCTAAATAAACGTTATTAAACGTATACCTGCCTACCGTGTCCTCATCGACACCCCACAGTAGATAGTCGAACTCCTAAATCCTGATCCAGCCACCTACCTCATCCTTCAAACAGTCCTTAACAACCCTCGTTAATACCAAATTGAGTTGAAATGTTGAAAGTTGAAAGTGCAAAAATTGCCAGCTTGGCAATTAATATGAGCAAATAAATATAACTATCACTATGTGAATACTATGCAAGTGGGCCTACCTTTTCACACATTTTGTAGAATAATTTTAAAGTAAAGCTTACTATTCAGATTACAGATATTTTCTTTTATGTGAAATATTATTTACAATTACACAGTCTTCATAGGATTAGATTCTATGATTAAGTTTATCGATTTGAGGGTCCATCCTTTGCCCATTATCACCAAAAGTATATTTTTTATCTCGCTTTTAGGATCAACCAATCACAGCTTTTGAAATTATGACTCATACCTAGCAACGGGGTCAACCACACCTCCTCACTAAGATAGGAGTTTCTGTCCATTCCTTGCTCAGAGTTCTCTGAGAATGTTCTGGAATCACTCCTAAGCTATGACTCCCTGCTAGGAATTTGTAGGTTAAGTAAGGAGCTCTCTGAGAGGATTCTCAGAATCTTTAGGAATACGGGCCCTGTTCTTTAACAGTGATGTCCCTAGGGTTACACCATCTGTCATTAACAAACACTGCCTGCCCTCCTCCTTTCCTCTTGCCGCTCTCTGCCATCGTGTCTGCCCACCGCAGTTGAAAGCCGTCCATGTTAGCGCCCGTGATCGGGGTCAGCTCCGTTAGCCACGTCTCAGTGAGCACCATGATGCTGCACTCGCGGTAGTCCCTCTGATGCCGGGTCAGCGCCGTTAGCTCGTCCATCTTATTGGGGAGAGATCTTACATTCCCCATGATAATAGACAGGAGGACGGGTCTGTAGCGTGTCCTCCTGCTACAGAAAAGCGCTCCGGAACTGCACCCGCGTTTCCTCCACCTCAGCTCGCGGGGGACATCAGGCCGCTCGTGCGGTGGGATCAGCTCCAGGCTCCTCAGGTCCTGTGCAGACCAGCTGTGCAGGATTGTGGAATATATCTTCAACCTGAGCCTGAAGCTGGGGTTAGGATTAGCACCAAGCTGTTTAATTCATCAACATCTTGACTAACATCAACTTTTTCCATTTCCTTGTCGTTAATCTGCTTACAGAATTTGTCTCCTCGTACTTGGCAATTGTAGGAGACTATAGGGGCCTCACATGGACAGCACCATAGATATAAATGTAGGGGACTATCACTGCTTGATGATAAAGGTCATTAATCACTGGTGATTAATTTTACACTCGTAGATGAGGCACCACCTCTGTTGTTTGATTTACTGGAATAGGCCGGAGGGAAGTATTCCAAACATCTAACTGTACAAGTTTGACTTGGACAGCTAGAGTATCAATTTCAAATCAATTTACTCAATCTCAATATTCTGAAGCAGTGAATTCTTTGCACGTATCCATCGGCTCTCCACTTTAAAATTAAGTTCCAGACAAAGACAAATGATTATATATGTTTATTGACTAAATAATTTGGGGTAACATAAATGAACTGACAATTTTAGACGAACAACAGATAACAGAAAAGGTAAAGAATGTAATAAGCAAGAAATAAATTATGTGACCGTCGGCAGATGGTAAAGTTAAAGGGTCGGGTTTTTATATATTAAATATTAATATTTTAATACTAACGGGACCCTAACCTCAACTTTCTTAAGTTCATAAGATAGAAGTCAGAACTTTAGACAGAAGTCAGAACATTAGACAGAGGTCAGAACTTTAGACACCACTCATTCTCACGTATGTGGATCCAGCTGTATGAAGACGTTCAGCCTGTTTTCTCTGGGCGTCAGGAGGCACTGAAGCTTGGTCACTTTGAGAGTTCTGGGTTGGACTACGGCACGACGCCAATAGCCAGAGGGAAGGCCGGTACTCTGTTGAGGAACTCTTGGTCCGTAGGCCCAGTGGGGTTTCCGCCTTGGGAGCGCTGGGGGCAGAGTCGATCTCGGCTGGGAGCACACAAAGTCTCTTTTGTTGGAGACTCCTTGCACGGCTTCTGAGGCAGACGATGGACTGCAACGTTCTTCATCAGATGATCACAGTCTTGAAAAATACTTTTTCTTGATGTTTCAAGGTGGTTCTCAAGTTCTGATGCTTTAACTAATTCAACTTCTTCTGGATCAGGCGGTGATACTTTAACGTTATATTAAGATCAAATTAAAAATCAAAAACAAAAGAATTTGTTCCATTGTAGGAAAGTATGCGGTCCTGACATGGGCAGCACCATAAATATATGATGTAGGAGACACTGCTCACACACTACTTTGATATATATATGATTATTAATCACTAGCAATTAATATTACACTTGTTAAAGGGGCGCCACCTCCGTGTTTAGTTATTGGAATAATCCGGAGGACATTATTCCAAACACTTAACTGTACAAGTTGGCTTGGACAGTTAGAGTCCATTCAAAATCAATTTATTCAATATCAATCAATATTCAGTCTCAATATTCTGAAGTAGTGAATTCTTTGCACGTATCCATCGGTTCTCCATATTAAAATCAAGTTCCAAACAAAGACTAACGATTATATATGTTTATTGACTAAATAATTTGGGTAAAATAAAAGACATGACAATTTTAGACGAACAACAGATAACAGAAAATGTAAAGACTGTAATTAGGAAAGTAATAAAGTCGTGTGACCGTCGGCAGATGGTAAAGTTAAAGGGTTGGGTTATATATATATATTAAATATTACAAGAGTAATTTTTAATACTATGAGACCCTAATCTTAATTCTCTTAAGTTCATAAGATAGAAGTTAGAACTTATACAGAAGTCAGAACTTTAGACACCACTCATTCTCACGTGTGTGGATCCAGCTGCATGAAGACGTTCAGCCGGTTTTGTCTTGGGGTCAGGAGACACTAAAGTTTGGTGTCCTTGAGAGTTCTGGGTTGGACTACGGCACGGTGCGTCGGTCCAGTAGCCAGAGGGAAGGCCGGTACTCTGTTGAGGAACTCTTGGTCCGAAGGCCCAGCGGGGTTTCCGCCTTGGGAGCGCTGGGGGCAGAGTCGGTCTCAGCTGGGAGCACACAAAGTCTCTTTTTGTTGGAGAATCTTTGCACAGCTTGCAACGTTCTTCATCAGATGATCACAGTCTTGAAAAAGACTTTTCTTGGTGGTTTTAAATAGTGGTACTCAGGTTCTGATTCTGAAAGTAATTCAACTTCTTCTGAACCAGGCGGTAATACTTTGGAGGAAGCCGAACAGACCAGATGTGCTTAGTTGTTGTAAATTACAAAGAAGATCTCTGGTGATCTGTTTATAGCAAGATAAACAACATTCTCTCACTTTGTGGAGAGGAGAGGATTTGCCAGGCCAGGATATGGGGGCTTTCAGTCCCATATGCTGGGAAAAGGAGTCGATTTGGGTTGAAGGTAATCATGGCCGAAATGAGACCACTTTAAGATGCAGAGACAAAGGCTTGTGTTCCTACAATATTAAAGACTTGGATAAAAGTAGAGCTCTTAAAGTAGTTATTCAATTCGCTTTTCTTAGAGCTTGTTGCAAAAATAAAAGTAAAGATTACTTTAAAAATAAAAATAAAAATAAAAAACAAAGAAGTGAAGAGAAGAGAAGAGAGAAGCAGGAGAAGACAGAGAAGTGTAGTGAAAGAATAGCAGTGACCGACGTCATGACCAAAGTCAGGGCCGAAGGTGGTGTGCAGAGCATCTTCTCTGTTTTTATGAGCTAGAGCAGGCAGACTGAACAGGGGTGGGGCTGGCTGACAATACTCCTTCTGTGTTCGGAGTTTTGACCCACAACACTTTAATTTAACTAAACTATTGTTTTAATGGTTCAAAATCGTGTTTTAACTTCCCAAAAACTTTACCATCTTAAAAGTCGAATTTTTGTCTTCGTTAAAAGATGTAACATGGTTATGATCCAAGAATGAAAGAATTAAAAACATGATTAAGGCATTAAACAATAGTATACAAAGTATACAACATAAACAATAAAGCATACAATACACAGTAGGACCAAGGACTTATACATATTCCTTGTAGTTCTATCTTAACAAAACATATCAGACATTTAACTGGTAAATAACACAAGCATTACACACAAAGAGGATCATGATATGCAAGTCTGTGCCCTCGCAAAGGTGGAGGCTGGTTTCTCTCAAACCCCAAATTCATTAAGTAATAAACTTCATTTGGGCTTGACAATAACATGGGAAGGATCTATTGTATGGCCTTTTTAGGCTATTTGGGTATCTGATAAAATTAAGAAGATGAAATTGTAGTTAATAGTTATTCAGAACATATTGAAATGTGGATGAGTATAGGGAATGCAGCAAAGATTTAAATGTCACGGACAGGGTCATAAAAACGGCTTGGCCTGTGAGGGGGGGCTGGGTCATCTCTACCCCAACCAACATCTACCCCCACTTCCTGTCATCTGATGTGAAGAGAGAGAGGACTTTATTGTGTTTAGTTGTTAAATTAGTAAGAGAAGTTCTACGAGGGAGAGATCCGCGTTTACAACATGGCTGAAGAGGCGACTACGGACATGGTGAGGAGAGGGCTTCAAGTGACGGTGGTGAAACCCACGGAGAGCGGCCTGGAGAGGATCAGGCGCCTCACCTGGCAGGTCAGTCGAGCAGAGAAGAGCCAAACACCCAGGAAGATAGATCCAGGATTTAAACAGAAACTGAAAACCTTTTAGAGGAATTAAGACAAGATGTGATTTCAAAAAGAGGACTGAGCAGCCTTTTACACACTTGGACTGTATACTTAGAAGTATTAAGGTCAGAAACGGCCCCCCTCTTCTTTGAGTTGTTTTGGCTTACTTAGCTTGGGTTATGCTTGGGATCTGCTTGGGTGCAGACGCTTTTCTGCTTGCTCTCGCTTCTGCTTGCTATTTTTTCCACTGTTATTATTTTTCTTCACTGAAAGATTACAGGCAGCAACTCCTGGATATTTACAAACCACTGGGACAACAATTAACTGACTGCTGCTGCCTTATTTCACTTTTTTAAAATTTTTTCTTCCGAACTCCGCACTTTCAGAACGAGGCCTTCGAAGTAGCACAAGCCTATTAGCAGCTAAAGCCTATTAGCAGCTAAAGCTAACTAGCACCAAAATGCCTCTTGTTAACCTGAACCTTCAGAGCATCCTACAGAAAATTGCTGAGCTGGAAACCAAGATCCACCGGATAGAAGTAAATGTGGAAGTGAATGGACTATCTGGGAACGAAACTACTCTCCCATGGAATCAAAACAGCAGACAAGAGCCTGCTAACACACGGCTAATTAGCCCCGACAATGACTCGACAAAACAGGAGTTCAGGGGACTGGATAAAAAGCCCAGGAACAATCATCCCTGCTGGAATACTCTTGGAGCAAAGCCTAAAGTTAAATCATTTTTGGGAGAACGAGTAACAGGCAGAGCCCAGCGTCCTGAGATCTGTGATGCAACTGGTTGGCCTGCACTTTCCTCTGAAAAGAGTGCCTCCTCAACGCCCGTACCAAAGCGGAAACAACCGTGGACAATGGTGAAAACAAAAAGTAAGAGCGTACCTACGCAAATAACAAAAATACAACTGGAGAACAGATTTGCTCCACTTTATCAAGACCGTGCAAGCTCTCCGTCAATGAACAAGGAGAGTTATGAGACCAAATTCAAAAGTAAAAGACCACAGAAAGAGCTAATGACTGGACCACAAACACTGATTGTGGGTGATGTTGCTGTGAAGGAGGTAAACAGCTTTTGCAGCAAGAAGAACACCAAAGTACTCTGTTTTACCAACGATATGGTCTCTGACGTCTCAGAAAAAATTCTGGACATTGTCGCTGAACATCCAACAGTGAAATCTCTCATCTTACACACAGGGGCCTGTGATGTTGTGAAACAACAATCTGAGGTATTGAAACAAGACTTCACTGATCTGTTGAACAAAGTCAGATCTCTCGATACTGTGGTGTTTGTCAGTGGCCCTCTACCAACTGTCCGTAGAGGTGATGAGAGATTCAGCAGGTTGTTGATGTTGAACAGATGGCTCAAAGCTACATGTGCCGCTCAATCGGTGAACTTTATTGACAATTTTAACATTTTCTGGGAACGCAGACACCTCTTTAAGGCAGATGGATTCTGCCTTAACAAGTCAGGAGTAAGGTTGTTAACCTCCAACATATTCTACTCTGTGCACCACACACCAGTTCCTCCCTTCAAGGACACCAGGCAAAACAAACTAAAACAACTGATAAGACAGCCCTTGGAAGGAGAAATACTTGTGCCTGAGATAAGCTTCGAACAGACAAGTCAGCTGTGCCAGGAGGAGTCGTCCTTGCTGCCATCTTCGCTCCGCAAGGAGGAGTCCCCCCCAGTCGCAACAAGAGGGAACATCCACTCTCCACCAACCCCAACCAACTCTCCGCCCTCTCCAGCCAGCCTCAGCCTCAGCCTCTCCCCCTCTTCCCCCCTCCTCGATTTCACGGATGAGATGAAAAAGCTGGTCAATGTTGGACTCAGACTCACACCCCGCCCAAATCTGCCACGCTTGAAACCACCATCGCCAAAACATCATTGTGCCCCTCCGCCCCCTATGAATAATCTTTGGCCTCTACAGTCTGAAAACAGCGAAGTACATCCTGTCCATGCTGACAGTACAATTAACGCTTACTGATATGTGCCGGGTCCGGGCTATGAAGTTGATATCACTACTGTTTTCCCCCGAGAAAAGCCAGGGCCCCCTGGAGTTCAGGCTGCCTCCTCAATTCCTGTGCTTACAGGTAATAGAAAAATTGTGAATTTGTTGAGAAACAGGAAATGCGGGACTAAATCTGCCAATCCATTCAATTTAGCTCCCATTCCTCGTCAGCCACTAACTGTCGCAAAAAACTGCACAGTTGGTTTTGATACTGTAACTGTAGCTCTATTAAACATCAGATCTCTAGCAGGAAAATCTTTTTTAATACATGACTTTATCATCAAACACAATCTTACTTTTATGTTTTTAACTGAAACTTGGTTAGACCAGGATAACAGTGCAGCTGTTCACATTGAATCAAGTCCTCCAAATTTCTCTTTCATAAGTGAAACTAGAATGCATAAAAAAGGAGGAGGTGTTAGTATTTTGTTTAATGAGTTACTCAAATGCAAGCAGATGTTTTATGGAAGTTTTACTTCTTTTGAATATGTTGCTCTTCAGGTAAACTCATCTTCTCGAGCTATATTTCTAAACATCTACAGGCCACCTAAATACTGCACATATTTCTTTGATGACCTTGTTGAGTTACTATCTCTTATCTGCACTGACTTTGATTGTGTGTTAATTGTTGGTGACTTTAACATCCATGTCGACAAGCCTGAGGACAGATGGACTAAAGAACTGTGCTGTGTCCTTGATAACTTTGGACTCACTCAGCATGTGACACAACCCACACACAACAGGGGCCACATCCTGGACTTAGTTATCTCAAAGGGTCTGAACATTTCTAAGGTTCTGGTATCTGATGTCGCTCTCTCCGACCATTACTGTGTTTTCTTTGAGAGTGATATATCAGTGCACACAAATGTTCAAACTCAGGTTGTCTCAAAGCGATACATCACTGAAAACACTGGTGACATATTCATTGATGCTTTCTCTTCCACACCACCCCTCTCTAGGTTCTCTGTCAATGACCTTGTACTTCATTTCAATTCCAAAATTACAAATGTCATGAATGCCATTGCACCCACTAAAGTGAAGGTGGTCTCTGGTAAGAAAAAATCTCCTTGGAGAAACGCCACGCTTGTCAAGATGGAAAAAAGGGAATGTCGAAAAGCTGAGCGCAGGTGGCGAAAAACAAATCTCCAGGTTCATTTTGACATTTATAAAGAGAGACTTTACATTTTTAATTTAGAATTAAAAAAGTCAAGGCAGTCCTTCTTCTCAGACATTATCACCAAGAACAAAAATAATGCTCGTGCCTTGTTTGCTACTGTCGACAGGTTAACCAACCCTCCTGTGCCAGTAGCAGCTGAACATCTGTCTACCAGGGCCTGTAATGAATTTGCATCATTCTTCACTGCCAAAATTCAGAACATTAGACAAGCGGTCAGTGCCACTCTACCAGGTACTGGAGGTGTGTTGTCGTTTTGTCCACCTAAACCCAACTCTAATACCCTGACACAATTTGATCCAATTAATGACAAAAACCTTCAAGACATTATACAGCATTTGAAGTCTTCCTCCTGCAGCCTGGATATTTTACCAGCAGGGTTCTTCAAAAAAGTTTCAGACTGCATGATTCCAGACCTGCTACAGATTGTTAACACATCTCTTCTCTCAGGTGTCTTCCCCCAAGCCATTAAGACAGCAGTCATTAAACCACTCCTGAAGAAGAGAACTCTAGACACATTAGTAATGAATAACCATAGGCCCATTTCAAACCTCCCAATTTTAAGTAAAATAATTGAAAAAGCTGTCTTTCAACAGCTGAACAATTACTTAATTATAAATGGCTGTTTTGATGCTTTCCAATCAGGATTTCGACCACATCACAGCACTGAGACGGCCCTCGTTAAGGTCTTCAACGACATTCATTCAAACACAGACAGCGGAAAAATCTCAGTCTTAGTATTACTGGATCTCAGTGCTGCGTTTGACACAGTCGACCATAATATACTACTGGACCGACTGGAAAACTGGGTTGGACTCTCTGGTACAACACTAAAGTGGTTTAAATCTTATCTAAATGAGAGAGATTACTTTGTGTCTATTGGTGACTACACATCTGAACGGATGAAAATGACAAGCGGAGTACCCCAGGGCTCCATTCTGGGGCCTCTACTATTCAACATTTACATGCTCCCTCTAGCTCAAATAATGGAAAACAATGAAATTTGCTACCATAGTTATGCAGATGACACACAAATTTACATAACCAGGGGACTATAATCCCATACATACCCTGAGTAGATGCATTGAACAAATCAATGATTGGATGTGTCAGAGTTTTCTTCAGTTAAACAAAGATAAGACTGAAATAATTGTTTTTGGATCCAAGGAAGAACGACTTAAAGTCTCTGCTCAGCTTCAGTCTGTAATGTTGAAAACTACAGACCAAGTCAGAAACCTTGGTGTGACTGTGGACTCAGACATGAATTTCAGCAGCCATATTAAGACAGTTACAAAGTCAGCCTACTATCACCTTAAGAATATATCCAGGATAAGAGGGCTTATGTCTCGGCAGGATTTGGAGAAACTTGTTCACGCATTTATCTTCAGCAGACTCGACTACTGTAATGGTGTCCTTACAGGACTCCCTAAAAACTCCATCAGACAGCTGCAGCTGATTCAGAACGCTGCTGCTCGAGTCCTAACAAGAACCAAAAAAGTAGATCACATCACTCCAGTTCTTAGATCTTTACACTGGCTTCCTGTCTATCAAAGAATAGATTTCAAAGTCCTGTTGTTGGTTTATAAAGCATTGAATGGTTTCGGGCCAAAATACATTTCTGATCTGCTGCCGCGTTATGAACCATCCAGACCTCTGAGATCGTCAGGTACCGGTCTGCTTTCAGTCCCCAGAGTCAGAAGTAAACATGGAGAAGCAGCTTTCAGTTACTATGCGCCACATATTTGGAACAAACTCCCTGAAAATTGCAGGTCTGCTCCAACACTCACCTCTTTTAAATCAAGACTTAAAACATTTCTTTTTGCCACTGCTTTTAACTGAAGTCTTTGAACTGCATTATTACTCTGAGTTTTTTTTTTTTTTTTTTTTTTTTTATAATGCAATTTTTAATGTCTTTTAAATGAAATGTTTGTCTTTTAATGTAATTTGTGTGTGCCTGTAAAGCACTTTGAGTTGCCTTGTGTCTGAATTGTGCTATACAAATAAACTTGCCTTGCCTTGCCTTGCCTTATTTGGACAGACTATATCTCCCCCTCCTTGCATATTATTATTCTTCTTCTTGTTATTATTATTATTATTTTTTATTTTTTTAAAGGAAAAGTCGGGGCTACTTTTGAGTTGCTTTTAATTATTTACATATTTTTATTTTTTTCCCTTTATTTGGAACTTGCTGGTCACAATATGGACAAAACTGACTGCAGCACAGAGGGCCCCCTTCTCTCTGAAGGAAGAGGTTGTCCCTCAGAGCAGACTTTCCATCAGGACTCATTCAGGGTCAAAAGACAGACCCCACACATGGAAGTGGTTTCTGGCATCACCAGTTTTTTGGTGAATGTTTGTGTTTTCAGTTTTGTTTTGTTCAAGGCAGTTTGCCATTGTTGTAGCATAAGGGGCATGTATGGAGTGAAAGAAGGTAATTAGTGAATATGTCAACCCAGAAGAAATTACTTAAAATAGCTTCATATAATGTGAATGGGATACTTAATCCAATTAAAAGGTCCAAGATTGTAAGTAAAATGAGAAGGGAAGGGGTCGGAGTGGCTCTATTGCAAGAGACGCACCTGTCAGAGACAGAACATGGAAAAAATTAAAAAGAAATGGTTTTAACCAAGTATTTTCTTCATCTTATAACACAGGTCATAGAAGAGGAGTGGCCATTATGGTATCAGGAAAAATTACTTTTGAAAAACTTTCAGAAATATCAGATAAACAAGGAAGATATGTACTGATTAAGGGGAGATTAGAGGGTGAATTGGTCACCATTCTTAATGTGTATGCCCCCACAGGCTCAGACTGGGTATTTTACAGGCAATTGTTTAGTAAAGTGGTATCAGAGGGGGAGGGTATTATAATTTGGGGAGGGGACTTAAATATCAGACTAAACCCAAAGCTTGACTGCTCAGCCAGTGGTATACAGAAATCAGGGATTAATAAGAAGTTTGTAAATTTAATGACAGAATTGGGAGTAATTGACGTTTGGAGAGAGTTAAATCCTAGGGGGAAGGACTATACATTCTTTTCAGCACCACATCAAATATACTCCAGGATAGATTATTTTTTCATGTTCAACAAGGACAGTTATAGGATTGAAAAGTGCGAAATTGGAATGAGAGACATATCAGACCATAGTCCAGTATATATGACTCTGGCTATGTCAAAAGAAACAAAATCAACACTTTCGAGGCTAAATATAGATGTATTAAAAGGACAAATGAAGGAAGAGTATACCAAGGAAATTCAGATGTATATACGGGATAACGATAATGGTGAGGTGTCTCCCTCGGTGCTGTGGGACGCGTGTAAAGCTGTGATTAGAGGAAAACTAATCGCTAAATCAACGTATTTGAAAAGGCAAAAGCAGGAAAAACTCAATAAATTAGAGTCAGAGCTTAAAAAACTGGAAAAAGAACATAAAAAAAATGTGGACGAGAGAATAAACCAAGATATCAAAAGGATTAAAACAGAGATAAATGACATCCTAGCACAAGAGATTGAAAAAAAACTTATGTACATGAAGCAGAGATACTACGAAGCAGGAGGAAAATCTACAAAACTGTTGGCTTACAGACTGAAAAAGCAAATGGCAAATAATAATATCTACAAAATTAGGGACTCGGCTACAAATTTACCAAAGTATAAGACAGAAGAGATACATAAATGTTTTGAATCATATTATAAGAATCTATATTCTCAACCAAAAATAAATAATAAACCTCAGATGGCTGGATTCCTTAAATTTTCATAAGGTGACAGAGGCCCAGAACTCAGCTCTGACAAAGGAAATCACAGCAGAAGAAATAAATGCAGCTATTTCAAAGCTGAAGACAAACAAGTCCCCGGGCACAGATGGATACACCTCAGAGTTTTATAAAGTGCTCAGAGAACCATTGATCCCTTTGATAAAGAATGCATTTAATTGGGTGCTAAAAGAGGGAGAAATCCCACACTCTTGGAGGGAAGCTTACATTTCGGTTATCCCGAAGGAAGGGAAGGACAAAATGGAGTGCTCTAACTATAGACCAGTAAGTGTCCTTAACCAGGACTATAGATTATTCACTGCCATCTTAGCTAGACGTTTAGAAGTCATTTTACCAGACATAATTCATCAGGACCAGACAGGCTTTATAAAGCAGAGACAGACACAAGACAATATCCGACGTACACTACATATTATACAAAGCATTATTAAAAAACGAATAGAATCAATAATATTAGGATTGGACGCAGAAAAAGCATTCGACTCTGTCAGGTGGGATTTCCTATATATGGTGCTCGAGCAATTTGGTTTTCATGAGACATTTGTCAAGACTATACAATCTCTGTATAATAAACCTACAGCCAGGATTAAAATTAACGGGAATCTTTCAAACTCTTTCATATTGAAGCGTGGGTGTCGCCAAGGCTGTTCAATTAGCCAACTCCTATTTGCTCTCTATTTGGAACCCCTGAGTCAATGGATAAAACAAAATGAAAATATAAAAGGTATTAACATTAAGGGAGATGAACAGAAAATAGCATTATTCGCGGATGATATATTAATATATTTGACACATCCCACCAGATCTCTTCCAGTACAAATGTCAACACTTGAGCAATTTGGTCTATTTTCTGGCTATAAACTGAACGTGAGGAAAACTCAGATTCTCGCGTTCAACTATGTCCCAGATAGGAAAATAAGAGAGAGTTTCAAGTTTAATTGGGACTCAGAAGTCATGAAGTACTTGGGAGTGAACCTGTCACAAGACCTGTCTCAGTTGAAATCTCTAAATTATGACACATTAATATCAAGAATCAAATCTGATATGGAAAGGTGGAATTTAATCCCCTTCACAAGTTTGGTCTCAAGAGTGGAAGCGGTTAAAATGAACGTACTTCCAAGGTTATTATATATATTCCAGACCCTACCAGTAGAAGTAACAGACAAAGATTTTTCAGAGTGGGAAAAATTAATTTCAAGATATATTTGGTGGGGGACAAGACCCCGAATAAGATTTAAGACTCTTCAACTGCCTAGAGATAAAGGGGGACTAGCCCTACCATGTCTTAAGAGCTACTATCAGGCTGCACAGTTAAAAACTTTGTGGTATTTAAGCAATCCGGCCTACAGTGCAAGATGGAAGGACATTGAATGTCTCACATCAAGTGAACGAGTTCCAATACAAGTAATATTAAACGATAAAAAATTGAGGGAACATCTTCAAGAGGAGTTAAATCCTTGGCTGGGGTTATCCTTAAATATATGGTTTGAGATTATTTCAAAGAACAGCCTGATTGAGCATAGTAAGGTACTGCGATGGATCGCACATGATTCAGATTTCACACCAAACACGATAGATAGTAGATTCAGTAGATGGGAGGTGGGACCAAAAATATTTTGGGAGCTTTTTAAAACGAAGGCCATCAAAAGCTTTCAGGATTTAAAAAATCAATACGGATTAAACAATCAAGATTTTTACAGATATTTACAGATGCGGCATTATATGGAGAAAAATATAAAAAAGTTTAATTTGGATGAGCTAGAGTCTGGAATTATTAAATTATTCGTCTTGGCTTATGATTCAGACCAGGGGAAGAAATTAATCTCAAAATTATATAAAGAAATCGAAAGATTAAAGGGCAATAATACAACATATATAAAAGAGAAGTGGGGAAAAGAGACAGGGAGGATGTTATCAGAGGAGGAATGGGTGAGGGTAAATGAAGGACAGTGGAAAACAACATGCTCCCTCTCATGGAGAGAGTATGGCTGGAAGAACATTGTAAGGTACTTTATTACACCAGCACAACAGAAATCTCGAGATACACGATGTTGGAGACTTGTGGGGAGAATAAAGCCAATCATTTCCATATCTTTTGGGGATGTCCCTGTATTCTGCCTTATTGACAGGAATTACAGAAGAGTATGGAAAACATTCTGAAAGTGCAAATTCCACTTACATTTGACGTATTATACTTGGGAAAAGAGAACCAGGAGATTACAAGGTCCGGAGGAAAATACTTATTTCGAATAATGCTGGTGGCAGCTAAAAAAGCCATCACCAGAAAATGGTTAAAAATTGAAGTACCGAAAATGGAGGACTGGGTTGAGGTAATGCTCATTATTTATAGAATGGAGAAGTTGACGTTCTCAACTAGACTAAAAACAGAGACTTTTAAAAAGTACTGGGAAAACTGGGTTAATTTCGTGTCTCCATTGAGAGCAGACTTTGTGCAGTAAGGACGATGTTTAAGGTAGATTTCTGATCCCCTTGGTTTAGGCTACATACTTGTTTTTTGTTCATATGTTTATTATGTTTACCCTCCAATAGGAGAAAAGGGACAAGGTGAGAGAGGTGTGAAAATAAGGACAGGAGGAAAAAAAAGAGATGTTTTGTTTTGTCTTGATTTTCCTCTCCATATTTAATCTACTGTAATTTTCTGTGAGATTATATGTCTAGTTTTATACTGTTGGAAATTTGTATATGTGAAATGTTGAACATGGATTTGTGAAATCAATAAAAAATGTGAATGGAAAAAAAAAAAATTAGTAAGAGAAGGTCTCCGGTGATCTGTTTATAGCAAGAGGGCAACACATCGTCGTACTCTATAGAGAGAGGAGGCCTCGTGCTGGACCTCGTCTGGCCTGAGAAAGGAGGAGTTCATCTTCTTTGGAGGGGGGAAGAGAAGCGAATATTCAGTCAAACAGATAGGCTTTGTTTGTTAAGTGAATCTTCTCTTGTGGTTGAGAGGTCAGAGGTCAGAGGACGGGGAACAGAAGCAGAGCCTCGTGGTGGAGACATAAGGGCTGGTGCTCCTACACAATGATGCAATGTGTTGAAGAAAGTCATTCAAGTCCTGTTGAGCAGTTTGCTGTGGTGATGTGTTTATTCAAAGAATACCGGTAAACTGGTGAACCGACAGGAACAGAGCGGGTCCGAGCCGGTGAGTCGACCCAGAGCAAATGAAACTACAGCATTTTATACAGTAAGAACAAAGGAGACAAAATGGCAGGTTCAATCAATGGGAATACAGAAGAAAGGAAGTGGGGGGGGGGGGGCACTGTTGGGAGTGTGATTAGCTCATCACAGCTGATCACATTAGTTTGACCGCATTTAACATAGTGATCAAATTGGCCCTGGATGTCTTTTGATTAAGGGATAGGAGACAGACAGGAATCACCATTTAAGGTCTGGAGGTCAAAGGGCCCCGTCACTCCAAATGTGTATTTTCTTCCTCAAATGTAAAGTGGTTCTAGACACTGTGAAACACTTGGAAATAGCAGTATAGCCTTCCCCCTTATTATGAGCCTCCACCATCTTCTTTCTGAGCTCAAGACTGATTTCCTTTGTCTTTGGCATGGTGTGTAAAAGTAGTCCCTCTCAATAATGTGAACAAGTGCCTTGTTCCTAGGAGCCCTTTTGTGCTGATTGAAGGCTCAGAATTTCGGGAAAATGTTCCATAACTCCTGGTGGCTCATAATGTGGGCCTCAGCTGTACATGGAAGCTACAGTAAAATCTACAAGTATTTAACATATAACTTTTTATATAAAAGCAGGACAGGAGGAGCGATAATAAGTGGGACACATGAGAGGGATTAACTCGACTTTTTAATCATCATATCAACAAATATGGACAAATTAGCATGTAGATAGACACATACATATTTTGACATCTTCTCAAGGGGAAATTGTTCACATTCAGCATCAGCTCATCATTTCTCCTGTGTATATTGATCCTCTGAGGATTCTTCAAGTAGCTCATTTAAAGTTCTGCAATTATGCATGAAACACTACAACTGAACCACCTCCAACATATCACTCACAGGTGACGGTGGCAGAAAGGACGACACTGGACAAACTGCTGGACATTATTGACAATGCCAGCCACCCCCTGCACACCGTCATCAGCAACCAGAGGAGCCTGTTCAGTGGAAGGCTGCTCCTTCCCAAGTGCAGGACCAACAGACTCAAGAACTCCTTTGTCCCGACATGGCCACAAATATTACAGAGAGGTAATTCAATTAATCGCTCTGGATAACCAGCTCATCTCCGTGGTAGAGGATCAGGGTTTTTGAATCCCCGGTATGCCCTTATCACCTCGGCATTACATCACATTGACTCCACTTTCCAGTTACAACGTGCCGTATGCGCACTAGTTTCGTGGGTCTCGTACAGCAGAGCATGTAAAACAGCCGATACAGGAGATGCTGAACACTGTGAAATAGACAAGCAACACATTCAGGTCATTTAACATGACAACGTAAGGAATATGAAAAAAGCAGTGATGATATGGACGCACCAAGCGTGTGCTGCGTCTCACACACTTCAGCTGCTGTACACGAGGGTCTGCTGTCACAGTGCAGCGTCACACACTCACCTGCTAACACAAGGAAGGTGGAGGACAATACTGTAATAGCATATGCAGAATAAGACAGAACCGTATGAAAGTATAGACTTTGTTTCAACAAAATAAAAACAATATAAAAGGAACAGCTTGGATGCAGGTACTTTTTTTCTTAATGCAGCTGTATTATCCAGGAAAATATTAGTTCAGGGAGTTTATTGTTTACTGTTTATTGTTTAACTTCCTATACTTAGTTTTGTACCCCCGTTTTTCTACTTGTAGGCTGCTGGAAATCCAATTTCCTTGTGGGAGTCATCCCAAAAGGATCAATAAAGAGAAGTCTAAGTCTATACTTTGGAAAAACAAGGCTACTCGCCTGTACGTGTCATCAAATGTCTCGTCAAAGCAGACTGATCAGACAAACTTTCCCCAGGCAAAACTATGGTTTCTCAACTGTGTGAGTTCTCATGTGCCTTTTCAAAGCAGATAGATCAGAGAATGTTTTCCCACAGGTGTTGCAAGAATACGGCTTCTCACCTGTGTGGGTTCTCGTATGTTTTTTTAAGTCACCACAATACCTGAAAGTCTTCCAACATATTTTGCAAGAATACGCCTTTTCACCTGTGTGGATTCTCATGTGACTTTTCAAACCAGATGAATCGGAGAATGTTTTCCCACAGGTGTTGCAAGAATACGGCTTCTCACCTGTGTGAGTTCTCATGTGATGTGTCAAGCCACTGGTTTGGTTAAAAGTCTTCCCACATGTTTTGCAAGTAAACGGTTTCTCACCTGTGTGAGTTCTCATGTGAACTATTAAGGAACTGGTTTTACTAAATTTCTTTCCACATGCTTTGCAAATAAACGGTTTCTCACCTGTGTGAGTTCTCATGTGACATATTAAGTGACCTGTTTGATAAAAAGTCTTCCCACATGTTTCGCAAGTAAATGGTTTCTCACCTGTGTGAGTTCTCATGTGACGTATTAAGTGACCTGTTTGATAAAAAGTCTTCCCACATGTTTTGCAAGTAAACGGCTTCTCACCTGTGTGAGTTCTCATGTGACTTTTCAAACCAGATAAATCGGAGAATGTTTTCCCACAGGTGTCGCAAGAATACGGCTTCTCACCTGTGTGGGTCCTCATATGTTTTTTTAAGTCACCACAATACCTGAAAGTCTTCCCACATGTTTCGCAAGTAAACGGTTTCTCACCTGTGTGGGTTCTCATGTGCCTTTTCAAACTAGATGGATCAGAGAATGTTTTCCCACATGTGTTGCAAGAATACGGCTTCTCACCTGTGTGGACTCTCATGTGGATTGTTAACTGACTAAGAGTCCTGAAATCTTTACCACATGTTTTGCAAGAAAACGGTTTCTCGCTTGTGTGGATTCTCAGATGTGCATTCAATTGGGACGTAAACTTGAAAGTCTTTCCAAATGTATCACATTTGAAGGACTTTTCACCTGGGTGAGTGTTATGTTGAATGTCTGATGAGTTTTTTGCATAATCACTGTGACTTTTGCTTCTGTGATGTCTATTCTGTTGCTTCTGCTCTCCATCTCCAGCTGATCCTGAGTCTCCATGTTCTCCTCCTTTCTGGTCTGGGCTCTCAGCTACATGAGAGTTGTTAGAGAGGAGCTGGTGGTCACTTGTTGGTTCTGCTTCACTGTGGTCACTTTCCTCATAAGCTGGAGTCAACATGACGGTATCCGTCTCCACCTTCAGTACAAGCTGCTCTCCCTCCCGACTGGTGCAGAGTTCCTCCTGTTCCTCTTTAATCTCTGGAGGCTCTGGGTCCTCTTGGTCCAGACTGGAGTTCCTCTCCTGGTTACAGAGCTGCTGGTCAGCCAGAACCTCCTCCTCCTTACAGACATGTTGCTGTGGGAGCTCTGGAGGGACACACAACAAAAGACAGACAATATTTAATCAACCAATCAACCTTTATTTATCCTCCAGAGATCATTGAGAGGCAACCCTCATTTACAAGGTCATCAAGGCCCACAGAACAAAGGCCGAATAACAACAAGTAGAAATGCTCAGAAAGTTTCAATAGCTTCCATCTCATCTGACCCACTGACTCCAAATCAGTGCCGAAATGTCTTCCTAACAGGTTGAATGAGACACACCTCTTTCTGTTGAGTTTTAGTGCTCCTCACATGTTTCGGAACGTTTTGTGTGTAAAATCATCATTTTCTGAGCGGAGTTTCGCCGCGGTCTTCTATAGAACGGAGCCCAGCCGTGCAGCGGACACTCAGAACCTCCGGAGTCCCGGAGTGGAATGAACCAAAACGAGGGAAAGACTCGTATGTTCGCTCCATGTAGTGAAACGTGGCTGCGATGCATATGTCCCCCTCTGTGGCCACTCCAGGGCTCTGAACATTAGTGTTATTAAAATAAGAAACTTTTACTCACCTATCCTGTGTAACTTTACTTGGGGTTTCCAGCAGATATCCAGCATGACGCGCTGCCGATCGATCTCTTCCTCGTACTGGACGATAGTTGTTTTAAAAACTCTGAATATTTCTTCAGCAGCAGCAGTTAGTAAGTTCCAACTGAACTTATTGTTCTTTAATTACTCATTCAATAATGAGCTGCGCTGTGACTCAGTACCGTCTTCACTTCATTCATTACACACAGCCAGCTAATGCTGCTAGCTGCTTCCGTTTACCTCCGCTGGGTGTCACGCTCTAAAGTTCCGACTGAGGAAGTGCGGAGGCTTTTAGTTCCGTTTCAGACTGAAAACATTTAATTCAGAACATGTTTAAAATAAATCTGACTACAGTTGTTAACTTCAAGACAATGATTGGGCCAACAAATGTTCTCCAGTTGCTAAGCAGACTCAAAAGACTTTTAATATTTTTTTCCATTTCTTACATGTTATTTAAATTCATGTAACTATAATTAGCACCATCTTTATACTCTTTTCACACAGTGTGTTTACACTAAGTTTGTGTGCTCCTTGTATTAAGGTGTAGACCTACTCTGCTTAATTCCACAAAGAAATGTGGTACTCTTTTCTAAACTGCTACTTTGAACTAACAGCTAACTTACTAAAGTATTTAACATATAACTAATATGTTAAATAAATTATTCAATATTGTTGTGACGTTTAGTTCAGATCTTTTTTCTTTACATAGTACCACTCAACAGATGTAATCTGCAGAGAGGATTTATCTTTACAGATTATGTTTCTTTTCAATAGTTTCTATTGGTTAAAAAAAACACTGCCACTGCCATTTTCACAAAACTATTTCCTTCCCCTTTCATACACCTGCTGGTCATCACCTGTGTCTCACCTGTATGTTGTTTGCTATCATAATGCCTCAACTAGTTTATGGCCCCCCACTACATTATGGCACCAACAGACATATCGCGAAGTCCAGTCATGACCTGGATGAATGAGAATATGCATGGATATCTTAATTAGTGGTGAAGTCAGTATTATTATTGTTATTATTGTTGTTGCTGCATGTGTCTGCTAGTTAAAATAATAGACAACTTACAACATGATGTTTGTGTAGATGATTTATGTTGTTAGTTTGGTAATTTTTATTATTTTGGTGACATCCTGCCTGCTATAACCAGTTTCCTCTACAATGTCTACAGAATTTTGATGATTCAGCTCTGTGGAAAAAAATTCTGGCAGCAGAGACGATGGCTCTGTAGCTTGTGCCTAATGAAGATAGACAAGTCAGGGATGTAGGGATCCTCATTGAAGGCTCAATCATACTCAACCAACTTGGGGATCTCAGCAGAGCCTGCTGCTACTTGCTTGGACCTCAAATACCCCAAAACTCTGAAATGCATTTTTCAAGTATTTCAAAAGATGCTGGTTGAAGTGGAGGCTGGAAATCTGTCAACAAAGGTGCCACGACTGAAAAACAATGTAATGATATAGTTGTCTGTGGGGGAGATGAGCACAGATGAGACTCATACACAACTGAATCTGCATGTAAGGCAAAAAACAGACTGTACCCGCAGTAATTAGTGAGGTTCTTCTGGACAGAAACTTGGACAATCTATGGCTTAATTTCATCAAACCAGCTACAGGTGTTGTCTGACTGATTGCAGGATATGAAGTTTTTTTTTTTATTGGACATTAACATTTTCCATGTGTGTAACTTTTTGGTTACACACATGGATGCTACTGTAAAAACTACAAGTATTTAACATATAACTGTTTATATAAAAGCAGGACAGGAGGAGCGATAACAAGTGGGACACATGAGAGCGATTAACTCCACTTTTTAATAATGTTATAATATTTTGACATTCAGCATCAGCTCATCATTTCTCCTGTGTATATTGATCCTCTGAGGATTCTTCAAGTAGCTCATTTAATGTTAAATTTCTGCAATTATGCATGAAACACTAGAATTGAACCACTTCCAACATAATTTGGAAATACAAGGCTACTCGCCTGTACATGTCATCAAATGTCTCGTCAAAGCAGACTGATCAGATAAACTTTCACCAGGCAAAATTATGGTTTCTCACCTGTGTGAGTTCTCATGTGAGCTATTAAGGCACTGTGTTGCTTGAAAGTCTTCCTACAAATTTCATAGATAAAAGGTTTCTCACCTGTGTGGGTTCTCATGTGGACTGTTAATTGACTAAAAATTCTGAAATCTTTACCACATGTTTTACAAGTAAAGTTCTTCTCACCTGTGTGGGTTTGAAGGTGTGCATTCAATTGGGACTTAAACTTAAAAGCCTTTCCACATGTGTCACATTTGAAATACTTTTTACCTGGATGAACGTTTCGGAATGTTTTGTGTGTAAAATCATCATTTTCTGATCAGAGTTTCGCCGCGGTCTTCTATAGAACGGAGCCCAGTCATGCAGCGGACACTCAGAACCTCCGGAGTCCCGGAGTGGAATGAACCAAAACGAGGGAAAGACTCGTATGTTCGCTCCATGTAGTGAAACGTGGCTGCGATGCATATGTCCCCCTCTGTGGCCACTCCAGGGCTCTGAACATTAGTTTTATTAAAATAAAAAACTTTTACTCACTGTAGTAACTCATGGGAGACTTCTTGCCGAACACGGGGGAAGTTTATTTTGTTCCTGACGAACACAATGTATCTCTCAATCACACCATTTCTCACAGTACAGAGGACTTATACTCTTCTTCTTCTCATCTATAGAATTCCCTATAGTGAATTTCCGTCCATAACTGTACTTGTGGAAACGTTTTATTCCAAACATCACTGCAAGTCCTTGCTTATCCAGTTGTGAATAATTCTTTTCAGCTGCGTTTAATGTTTGTGAGGTGAATCCTATGGGTCTCTCAGTTCCATCTGGCATGTGATGTGACAGCACGGCACCTACTCCATATGGTGATGCGTCACATGACAGCACAATGTCCTTCTCTGGATCATAATGCACAAGTACTTCAGCGGACTGCATCAGTTCTTTTGATTTTTCAAAAGCAACTTGTTGTACCTCTCCCCACTGCCACTTTGTGTCCTTTTGTAGCAGTTTGTGCACTGGGGCGAGAACCGTTGACACACTGGCCAGGAACTTGTTGTAATAGTTTAACAGTCCAAGGTATGCCTTCAACTCTGTCACATTTGAAGGTGTGGGTGTCTCTTGGATTGCTTGCACCTTCTCATGGACTTGGTGCAGTCCTGTTGCATCCACTTTATGACCCAGGAACATCACTTCCTCATTCATGAATAAACACTTGGCTCTTTGAAGTTGGAGACCAGCTTCCTGTAGCTGTTTCAGCACCATGGCCAAAGTCTGCAGGTGCTCTTAGTCGTCTTTCCCTGTGAGGAGAATGTCATCCAGGAAGATGGTCACATGAGGAATGCCCTGCAGCAGTCCCTCCATGGTCCGTTGGAATATTGCTGGGCTTGATGAAATGCCAAACGGTAGCACTCTGTATGTGAACAACCCCTTATGCGTGTTTATGGTCACATATTTCTTTGCTTCCTCTTCCAAAGGAATCTGGTGATAGGCATTTCTAGACTTGTAGTCAAGACCGCCTAAACCGAGACCAAGACACTACCAAGACCAGAGAGTATCAAGACCAAGACAAGCGCAAGACCAAGACAGACCAAGTCAAGACCAAGACTTGTTCAGCTCAAGACCGAGGCCGAGACCGAGACCAAAAAAAACCCAACTATTTTTTAGCCATTTTGTATGAGTTGTAGAACATAAGCGTCACCACGCATGGTGGTGGCAGTGGTTTTCAGCGGGAAACACTGAAATCCAAATCCAATGCTACAGCCTTTCGTTAGCTGAAGTCAAAGCTATTCAATGGCCAAACGGGGGACGAGCGCCAACGCCGCCCGTGTCACAAAATGCATGTGATTGGTACCAACTGTGTCTGCCTGGATATTATAGGTTACACATCCCTTCGAGACCGCTCGGCCAGTCCGAGACATTGCGAGACCGAGAGATCCAAGACCGAGACAAGACCGAGACCAAAGACAGTCGAGGCTGTGACAAGACCAAGACCACAAAAAAGCGGTCTCGAGAACTACAAGTCTAGGCATTACTCAGATCTAACTTTGTGAACTTCTGTCCACCTGAAAGCGTAGCAAACAATTCCTCAATTCTGGGAATTTGGGTACTGTTCAAGTTTTGAGATCTGATTTACAGTCAGTTTATAATCGCCACACAGTCTTACCGTGTCATCTGTTTTTAATACAGGGACCACAGGTGCGGCCCACTCCGCATGTTTTACTGGTTCAATAATCTCCTGGGTGAGAAGACGGTTGAGTTCAGCCTCAACTCTTCCTCTCATGGCATATGGGACGGGCCTGGCCTTAAAAAACCTGGCGGCTGCTTCCTTGTCCACATATATTTTCACTGGGGGGCCTCTAAATCTTCCCAGTTCATCTTTGAAAACCTCCCTATACTCCCCCAGTACATCCTCTAAAGTCTCTTTTTTTGCTTGGTGGATTTGGGGATCTGGTCTCCAATGTACCTCTTCTGAGGTCTCTTCCTGGACGTGATGGATCTGGGGTACTGATCTCCACTGTAAGCCTAGCCTCCTAATCCTGTACCTGCCTACCAGACTGGGGACTGAACCTGCTACAACTACTACTGGTAAATCTTGCACTAACCCTTTGTGCTTCACTTTAACTAGCTGCTCCCAAGACTTTAACTTTATGCCCTGTGTACGTTCTGAGTCTCACCCGACATTGGTGTGGTTTTGGTGCCTCTTTTCCCCCTAAGGTTTTGAACACCGAGTGGTTCATTACTGTTACCCCACAACCTGAGTCCATCTCAAACTGTGTGTCTGTCTCATTAACCGTCAATGTCACTATAAATGGCTCCTCAGCTGGGACATCAAGTTCATCTATTTTGTACAGTGTGAACATGACTTCATCTGTATCAATGCCATCTTTGTCATCCTCCCTCTGGCTGACACAATTTGCTCCCTCAGTTCTCCCCTGCTTACCTGTTTGCAATCCACCCCCTCTAGTCTTTGAATCACTAGCTGAGCATTTGGACCTACACACTTTCTGAATGTGGCCAACCTTACCACACTTATGACAGGTCTCTTTAATAAACCTACAGTCCCCAGCCCCGTGCTGAACACCTCCACACCTGTAGCAAGCCTTCTGTTGATGCTGCTGCCTACTGGGGGTCTGCTTTGTTGACATTTTGTGCACTGCTTGAGGTGCCTTCATGTGTGAGGGTGCAAACTCCAAAGATTGTAAGTCCTTTACATCTTTGCCGGCAGTCTCAATGGCCTGGGCCAACTTCAGTGCCTTGTCGAAGGTCAAATCCGGCTCTGACAACAGTCGGCGCTGTATATTGTCATCTCCGATGCCACAGACCATTCTGTCACGTATCATCTCTGATAACTTGTCTCCATAGTTGCAGTCTTGTGCTAATTTCCTCAGAACAGCAATATATTCCATAACTGTTTCTCCATGCTTTCTGTTTCTGGAATTAAACTTGAAACGCTGCACAATCTTGCTGGGTTTTGTTATGTTCTAATAACATGGTCACACTGATACATGGGGTTTGCTGTATGTTGCTAAATAGTGGTTAAGGTGCCTTTAAGAGAATGTGTGATTATTATGGGATGCAATGTTATGTGTAATGCGCGGGCATTGGAAACGAGGAAGTGTTGATCTACACATGAGACTGAAGTAAAGTGCAGTATATGTTCTGAAGGTAAACGTGTGTGCGTGTCAGTTTTTCACACATAACATTTGGTGACTAGGATGGCTGGATTTAGCCTTCTCCCACCCAAAGTGTTTCTTGTGGTGCCCGTGGAACCCGCAGTACCATGGATGCGGTGGCTGACAGGTTTTAATGCCTATGTTGATGCGCTCGGATTCTCCAACGACCAGCTTCCCGACAAGCGAAAGACCACTATCCTCGTCCACTGCCTCGGTACCGAGGGCCAGCGTGTTCTTGGAGTGCTTGGCTCAGCAACAACTTTCGAGGCTACAGTAAAACTGCTGACGGACCATTTCTCCGGAAAACAACATGTCCTGATACGGCGGTACAGACTCAGGAAGCGCCACCAACGACCCGGCGAGTCCATACAGACTTTTGTAGCTGATCTACGTGAGCTGGCACGAGCCTGTGAGTATGGAGCATGCATGACCAAATGATCAGAGACCAACTGATAGAAGGCATGTCATGTGACAAGATTCGCGAAAAACTGCTTATGGAACCTGATGATTTGACACTGACTGATGCAATCAAAATAGCATTACAAGTGGAATGTGCTCTACAATGCTCTATTCTGCTGACCAGCCCTGCTCACCACGCAGCGTTAGCACAACAGCTGCAGCGCGCAGAAACATCACAGTTTTCTCGCCCACTGATAGCGATGACAGCCTGCCTGTGCAACAAATTGTCAGGCCTAGGCTGGAAGGAGGACTCAGAAGCAGGGCGAGAACAGTTAAACCAAGATTTTATTCTGAAACCTGAGTTTCTCCTGAGAGATGAGTGACAAACAAAATGGCTATGAAACTCTATATAAAGCGGGACAAGAAGGGGAAAA
Source organism: Sparus aurata (assembly GCF_900880675.1). Taxonomy (NCBI): domain Eukaryota; kingdom Metazoa; phylum Chordata; class Actinopteri; order Spariformes; family Sparidae; genus Sparus; species Sparus aurata. The sequence goes on along the minus strand of NC_044198.1, from coordinate 28,890,422 downwards.
GGGAAGGGGGATGAGGCGAGGAGAACACAAAAAAACAAAAAACAGAAAGCGCTCCAAATGGAGGGAAAAATAAAAGGACGAAAACTGATCTACTCTGACGAGGACTAAACTATGATATTAGCAACAAAGAACGCTCCAAAAGGGAGGATACAGGGGCTACAAAAGATTACTCTGCACTGAAATATCTAATAACAAAGAACAGAAGGCGCTCCAGAGGAGGAAATCAAACAACAACCAAAAATGCAAAATAACAGAAAACACTCCCAAAGGAGGAAAATCAACGGCAAACAAAACCTAGCTTCACTCTGAGCTGGAAAAAGTTACAAAATAAGGAATCACTCTTCTGAGGAAAAAAAACAAAGGAATCGAGAATACAAACACTCTTGGTCTTGGAAACAATGTCTGTGGCAAGGGCTTGAGGTACACGCAGGACGAAATTACTCTGGCAACGAGACAGGGGAAGACACAGACTATATACACATCAGGGGAGGGAGCACAGGTGAGAACAATCAGGGATTAGGGGAGACGTCAGACCGGTGACACAGAAGGAAGTGCAAGTGACCTGAAACGAGAGGAGAGTTACTTTTCAAAAGAAAACATGAAATTCACAAGACAGAAAACCCAAGACAGGACGAACCTCACCGCGGTGTGACACAAATGAATAGACGGCGCCCCACTGTGGGCCCCAGACGCAATTGCAGCAACTGTGGATCCAATTCTCATACTACAAGAGCATCACAGTGCCCTGCCCGTGGACAGGTTTGCAGCAACTGTTCTAAATTTAACCATTTAGCTTACGTCTGTCGTTCAGCTCCAACCAATGAGGCACAGCAGCACAGGCTTCCCGAGTCCACTTCCGGAAACACAGAGATTAGTAATATCCGTTCTACACGAGTATCATTCAAAACTTGAATAGTGCAGCTGGGGGAGGTAAGCGTGCCACTCTTTCTGGATACCGCAGCTGCGGCATCACTCTTCAATTTGGCCACATACAAGAAATTCTTTTCCTGCATGCCACTGGGACCCCCATCCACAAGCTTGCGGGGATATGCAAATTCTGCCATTGAGATGGTGGGCACCATTGACCTGCCTGTCCGCTATGGTACAACGCACCTTCCCTCCTTCCCTTTTCATGTGGCACAGCGGGGGACCAACCTTCTTGGCCTTGATCTCTTCATTGCACTGGGCTTCTCCCTGATGGACAATAGTGGAAGAGCTATAATGCAGGTCTCGCCAATTATGTTCGCTGTTCGACGGCCTGGGTTGCTTAACAGCATTCACTCATTGGCCCCTGGTTGACCCTGCAGTGACACCAGTTATTCAACCCCTCAGGCGCCTGCAACTCACCTTCCGGGAGGGCGTCACTGCAGAGCTCACCTCCCTGCTAGAAGAGGGCATCATCGAGCCAATAAATGCAGCACATTGGATCTCAAATCTGGTGGTCGCACAGAAAAAGTCAGGGGGTTTCCGGGTCTGTGTGGATCTGCGACAGGTCAGTAAAGCTATCATTCCAGACAAATACCCTTTACCTTCAGCTGAGGAGCTCACCTCTCTTTTCCATGGATCAACAGTCTTCTCAAAGTTGGATTTACGCCAGTGCTACCTGCAAGTTCCCCTTCATCCGGCTAGCCGGGACCTGACAGCATTTGTGACACACGCTGGGGTTTTCAGGTACACACGCATGCCGTTTGGCCTTTGCTCTGCCCCCAGCTGCTTCCAAAAGGTCATGTCCACAATTCTCGCTGGGGTCCCGGGGACAGCAGTTTACCTGGATGACATTGTGGTACATGGGCCAGACCAAGCCACCCATGATGCCTGCTTACACAGAGTGTTTGTGGCGCTCACCAAATATCAACTGACACTGAACGTGGAGAAATGTCTTTTCTCAGTACCGGCTGTGGACTTTATTGGATTCCACCTCTCAGCCGATGGCATTGCACCTCTCTCCTCCAACACTGACGCAAGACAACACATCCCTGAACCAACCTCCACCACACAGGTTGCATTGTTTCTGGGAATGACGGCTTATTATTTGCGTTTCCTGCCCAACTACTCACAAACGACAGCACCCCTCCGGCAGCTCCTGAAGAAGGAGGAGCCGTGGGACTGGTCACCACAGTGCACTGAGTCCTTTACCATGCTGAAAACACAATTAACCTCATCTCCTGTCCTCGCCCATTTCAGCCTCTCCAGCCCAACCTGCGATGCCTCCACTGCTGCAGTTGGAGCCGTCCTGTCGCAGCTTCATGACAGCACGGAGAGGCCAATCGCCTTCGCATCTCGGGCCCTGACACCCAATGAGCAGCGGTACTCCGTGGGTGAACATGAAGCATTGGCCTGTGTGTGGGCATGCGAGCGGTGGCACATGTATGTCTATGGCCGTCATTTCACCCTCAGGATGGACCACCAGGCCCTCACAACAGTGCTCTCCACGTCAGGTTCGGGACACAAGCCTCTCCGACTCCATCGTTGGGCGGAACGCCTCTGGCAGTACCACTATGACCTCATCTTCATGCCGGGCAGGGAAAATGTGGTGGCAGATCTCCTCTCTCGCTCCATCGCAGCCCCAAACCCTTCTGTACCATCACACGATGAAGAACCAGCTCTCATCTAAACGCTCTATATACCATTACAGCCAGTAGTCACACTGGAGGAACTGAACACTGAATCAGGAAGAGACCCAATACTAACCAAACTGTGCACTTACATCAGAAACGGCTGGCCGTCCCGCATCCCTGAGTTGAAACCGTTTGCTCGGGTGAAAGATGAGCTCTCCTGCTGGGCAGACACGTGTCTCGAGGGGGCTCTGCACCGTCATCACAAACACTCTGCGTGCAGGGGTCCTGTCAATGGCACATGAAGGACACCTGGGAATCGTGAAACTCAAGCAACGGTGCCGTGAGTTGGTGTGGTGGCCAGCCATCGACCACGATATTGAGCATCTGGTCCAGCCTCCTCAGTGGGAAAACCGGACCCCCACCAACCCCTCCTCTACAACCACTCCCCTGGCCTTCACGCCCCTGGGAACATGTACATCTGGACATCTGTGGGGAAATCCATGGCCGTAGTGTTCCCTACCACCAGCGCTTCCTGGTGGTCGTTTATGACCTTCACTCTAAGTGGCCGGAGGATGTGCCAGTGGGGACGGTGACGTCACACGTCACGGTCCCGATTCTGGATGGCCTCTTTGCCCGCTGGGGTGTGCCTCGGGCCATAACAACAGATAATGGCCCGCAAATAACATCTGCGGAGTTCTCTGACTTTCTCGCCAGCAGGGGTGTCAAGCACATCCAAACCACTTTTTACCACCCACAGGCCAATGGTGGAGTAGAGCGTTTCAATGCAACACTGAAGAATGGAATTCGTGCACACCTGGCCCAAGGCTGTGCATTCAAGGAGGCACTCAACCAGACCTTGCTGCACTACAGAGCAAGCCATCACTCCCCCACATTGGTATCACCAGCGTTTCTGATGCTCGGACGAGAATTAGGACTGCCACTGCACAGGCTCCAAGCACCACATAGTGACTTCCCCACACCCTCCCTGACCCAAATCCGAGAGACTGTTGCTGCACGGCAGCGGGAGACGAGGGAAAGGGTTGACAAGAAGGGCAGGGCGAGGCCACCGTCCCTTCAGTTCTCTGACTGGGTCAGGGCTCGACGGCCACAGCGACACAACAAGATGGCCTCATTCTGGTCCCAACCCAAACAGATCAGTCACCTTCTTGGCCCTGCCACATTTCTGCTCAACGACAGATCACGGTGGCATGCTAGTAGGCTGAAGAAAGTCCCAGCGCCCCTCTCTGAGTACTCGGCCATGGAGCGAGCCCAGTCACCATTCCCCTACAACATGGCCACTGATCTGGGCCCACCCCCTGCCCACATACGGTTTGGGGTTGAAAATGGTCCTTTAATAACTTGACAAGTTCATCGAACGACTTGTCTCCTGGCTTAGCGGGGCTGACTAAGTTCCTCCTGAGGCTGTAAGCCTGACTGCCCACTGAACTGAGCAAGATAGCTTTCCGTCGACCTGCATCGTCGATCTCATTAGCTTCAAAAAAATGGTGGAGCACTTCACAATATTCCTCCCACGACTGGGTTTGGCCATCAAGGGAGCGGTGCTTCCTACCCTAGCTGCCACCATGCTTTTCTTCCTTGGTTACAAAGTCTGGTTCTTAGCCACTTAGCAGTGAGTCTTACTCATTCGTCTGCATCCACACGAGGCATCCGCTGTGCTTTATCCTTGTCGCAATTTATGTAGTAACTCACGGGAGACTTCTTGCCGAACACGGGGGAAGTTTATTTTGTTCCTGACGAACACAGTGTATCTCTCAATCACACCATTTCTCACAGTACAGAGGACTTATACTCTTCTTCTCATCTATAGAATTCCCAACAGGTAACAACTTTACTCATCGCCCCCTAGTGGACCTGTGAACATATATGTTTATATTTCTTTTAATTCTTCACACTTGCTACACTCACCTATCCTGTGTAACTGTACTTGGGGTTTCCAGCAGATATCCAGCATGACGCGCTGCCGATCGATCTCTTCCTCGTACTGGACGATAGTTGTTTTAAAAACTCTGAATATTTCTTCAGCTGCAGCAGTTAGTCTTTCGTTGACAAACTCTCTCAAACTCTCAACTGAACTCATTATTCTTTAATTACTCATTCAATAATGAGCAGCGTTGTGACTCAGTACTGTCTTCACTTCATTCATTACACACAGCCAGCTAATGCTGCTAGCAGCTACTGTTTACTTCTGTTACCTCGGGTGATCTGAAGAGTAGACAGAGCCGCTATGAACAGAACAGAACACTATGGTGGCTGTGAAGGCCCATAGCACTTGAAAAGTAAACAGAAAAAAAAACAATTTTAACAACTTTAACGGTTGATTCACAACAATAAATGTCTTTCAATGCAAACAACGCGCTTGAAACAATAAATTAATACAAAAATATAAAGTAATGTAATTAAAAAGATTATATAGGACTAATAACAATGACAGGATGGGAAGAGACAGAACCAGATGCTTCCCTTTAAGTAAGTGTGGGAACGTAAATGTCCCATGTCCAGTAGACATTAAACAGCCATAAACAGCCCTGTAGTGTGCATCACAACTGACGGTACCCTCAGTTAAGAGGTTCGGAGTTAACTCAATGTATACATTCCCATCTAAGTATAGAGAGACCTGCCGAAGAAGGAGGAGCCGTGGGACTGGTCACCACAGTGCACTGAGTCCTTTACCATGCTGAAAACACAATTAACCTCATCTCCTGTCCTCGCCCATTTCAGCCTCTCCAGCCCAACCTGCGATGCCTCCACTGCTGCAGTTGGAGCCGTCCTGTCGCAGCTTCATGACAGCACGGAGAGGCCAATCGCCTTCGCATCTCGGGCCCTGACACCCAATGAGCAGCGGTACTCCGTGGGTGAACATGAAGCATTGGCCTGTGTGTGGGCATGCGAGCGGTGGCACATGTATGTCTATGGCCGTCATTTCACCCTCAGGATGGACCACCAGGCCCTCACAACAGTGCTCTCCACGTCAGGTTCGGGACACAAGCCTCTCCGACTCCATCGTTGGGCGGAACGCCTCTGGCAGTACCACTATGACCTCATCTTCATGCCGGGCAGGGAAAATGTGGTGGCAGATCTCCTCTCTCGCTCCATCGCAGCCCCAAACCCTTCTGTACCATCACACGATGAAGAACCAGCTCTCATCTAAACGCTCTATATACCATTACAGCCAGTAGTCACACTGGAGGAACTGAACACTGAATCAGGAAGAGACCCAATACTAACCAAACTGTGCACTTACATCAGAAACGGCTGGCCGTCCCGCATCCCTGAGTTGAAACCGTTTGCTCGGGTGAAAGATGAGCTCTCCTGCTGGGCAGACACGTGTCTCGAGGGGGCTCTGCACCGTCATCACAAACACTCTGCGTGCAGGGGTCCTGTCAATGGCACATGAAGGACACCTGGGAATCGTGAAACTCAAGCAACGGTGCCGTGAGTTGGTGTGGTGGCCAGCCATCGACCACGATATTGAGCATCTGGTCCAGCCTCCTCAGTGGGAAAACCGGACCCCCACCAACCCCTCCTCTACAACCACTCCCCTGGCCTTCACGCCCCTGGGAACATGTACATCTGGACATCTGTGGGGAAATCCATGGCCGTAGTGTTCCCTACCACCAGCGCTTCCTGGTGGTCGTTTATGACCTTCACTCTAAGTGGCCGGAGGATGTGCCAGTGGGGACGGTGACGTCACACGTCACGGTCCCGATTCTGGATGGCCTCTTTGCCCGCTGGGGTGTGCCTCGGGCCATAACAACAGATAATGGCCCGCAAATAACATCTGCGGAGTTCTCTGACTTTCTCGCCAGCAGGGGTGTCAAGCACATCCAAACCACTTTTTACCACCCACAGGCCAATGGTGGAGTAGAGCGTTTCAATGCAACACTGAAGAATGGAATTCGTGCACACCTGGCCCAAGGCTGTGCATTCAAGGAGGCACTCAACCAGACCTTGCTGCACTACAGAGCAAGCCATCACTCCCCCACATTGGTATCACCAGCGTTTCTGATGCTCGGACGAGAATTAGGACTGCCACTGCACAGGCTCCAAGCACCACATAGTGACTTCCCCACACCCTCCCTGACCCAAATCCGAGAGACTGTTGCTGCACGGCAGCGGGAGACGAGGGAAAGGGTTGACAAGAAGGGCAGGGCGAGGCCACCGTCCCTTCAGTTCTCTGACTGGGTCAGGGCTCGACGGCCACAGCGACACAACAAGATGGCCTCATTCTGGTCCCAACCCAAACAGATCAGTCACCTTCTTGGCCCTGCCACATTTCTGCTCAACGACAGATCACGGTGGCATGCTAGTAGGCTGAAGAAAGTCCCAGCGCCCCTCTCTGAGTACTCGGCCATGGAGCGAGCCCAGTCACCATTCCCCTACAACATGGCCACTGATCTGGGCCCACCCCCTGCCCACACACGGTTTGGGGTTGAAAATGGTCCTTTAATAACTTGACAAGTTCATCGAACGACTTGTCTCCTGGCTTAGCGGGGCTGACTAAGTTCCTCCTGAGGCTGTAAGCCTGACTGCCCACTGAACTGAGCAAGATAGCTTTCCGTCGACCTGCATCGTCGATCTCATTAGCTTCAAAAAAATGGTGGAGCACTTCACAATATTCCTCCCACGACTGGGTTTGGCCATCAAGGGAGCGGTGCTTCCTACCCTAGCTGCCACCATGCTTTTCTTCCTTGGTTACAAAGTCTGGTTCTTAGCCACTTAGCAGTGAGTCTTACTCATTCGTCTGCATCCACACGAGGCATCCGCTGTGCTTTATCCTTGTCGCAATTTATGTAGTAACTCACGGGAGACTTCTTGCCGAACACGGGGGAAGTTTATTTTGTTCCTGACGAACACAGTGTATCTCTCAATCACACCATTTCTCACAGTACAGAGGACTTATACTCTTCTTCTCATCTATAGAATTCCCAACAGGTAACAACTTTACTCATCGCCCCCTAGTGGACCTGTGAACATATATGTTTATATTTCTTTTAATTCTTCACACTTGCTACACTCACCTATCCTGTGTAACTGTACTTGGGGTTTCCAGCAGATATCCAGCATGACGCGCTGCCGATCGATCTCTTCCTCGTACTGGACGATAGTTGTTTTAAAAACTCTGAATATTTCTTCAGCTGCAGCAGTTAGTCTTTCGTTGACAAACTCTCTCAAACTCTCAACTGAACTCATTATTCTTTAATTACTCATTCAATAATGAGCAGCGTTGTGACTCAGTACTGTCTTCACTTCATTCATTACACACAGCCAGCTAATGCTGCTAGCAGCTACTGTTTACTTCTGTTACCTCGGGTGATCTGAAGAGTAGACAGAGCCGCTATGAACAGAACAGAACACTATGGTGGCTGTGAAGGCCCATAGCACTTGAAAAGTAAACAGAAAAAAAAACAATTTTAACAACTTTAACGGTTGATTCACAACAATAAATGTCTTTCAATGCAAACAACGCGCTTGAAACAATAAATTAATACAAAAATATAAAGTAATGTAATTAAAAAGATTATATAGGACTAATAACAATGACAGGATGGGAAGAGACAGAACCAGATGCTTCCCTTTAAGTAAGTGTGGGAACGTAAATGTCCCATGTCCAGTAGACATTAAACAGCCATAAACAGCCCTGTAGTGTGCATCACAACTGACGGTACCCTCAGTTAAGAGGTTCGGAGTTAACTCAATGTATACATTCCCATCTAAGTATAGAGAGACCTGCCGGTCCACTTCAGATGACATCATTAAAGTCACGCAACACACACACTCGAGTGATATTTCACCAGTGGTGTTAGGCAGACCCGTCCTGTTCTTCTCTCACTGAATGGAGGGGCCCTCAGTCCCCACAAGTAAACAACTAGGAAGTAGGCCGGTATGAACGAATGGACTTAAAAAAGGACTCATGCACCAGGGAACAGGGTGGTACTTGGCTTCTCAGCTAACAAGGCTGCCTCATTATTGAGAGGTGTGAGCTGGTTGATGTCTTCTACTGCAGGTTTGAGAAGCCAACATTCACAACCAACACCCTCTCCAGCATCAAACAACCCTTATCACCCCCTGCACCACCCTCATCCCTCCCTACTGACCCCCCACCATCACTCAGTATCTGTGAAGAGGATGTGTGTCAGCTCTTCAGAAAACAGTAGACAAGGAAACCTCCTGGTCCAGACGGCGTCTCACCCTCCTGTCTGAAGGTTTGTGCTGACCAGCTGGCCCCCCTCTTCACCCAGACCTTCAACAGATAACTGGAGCTGTGTGAAGTCCCCTCCTGCTTCAAAAGCTCCACAATAATCCCGGTCCCCAAGAAACCACCAATTTCAGGACTCAATGACTACAGGCCCGTGGCGCTGACGTCTGTGGGCATCAAGTTGTTTGAGAGACAGGTGTTGAGCTACTCAAAGGACATCACAGGCCCCCTGTTGGACCCCCTGCAGTTTGCATATCGGAGTCAGAACAGGTCAGTGGATGATGCAATCAACATGGGACTGCACTACATCCTACAACACCTCGACTCCCCAGGGACACATGCTAGGATCCTGATTGTGGACTTCTCAGCGTTCAACACCATCATCCCAGACATCCTCCACTCCAAACTCACCCAGCTCACTGTCCCAGCCTCCATCTATCAGTGGATCACAAACTTCCTGACAGACAGGAGGCAGCAGCTGAGGCTGACACAACAGTTGTCAGCCTCATGCTTACAGACGAGAGGTGGAACAGCTGGCCCTCTGGTGTGATCAGAACAATTTGGAGCTGAACACGCTCAAAAATGTGGAGATGACAGTGGAGTTCAGGAGTAGCCCCGTACACTGCCCCCCATCACCATTTTCAATAACTCCCTGTCTGTTGTGGAAACCTTCAGGTTCCTGGGAACTTCCCAGGACCTAAAGAGGGCCCAAAATGTAGACTTCATAATTAAAAAAGCCCAGCAGAGGATGAACTTTCTGCCCCAGGAGCTGCTGATCCAGTTCCACATGGCAATAGTCCAGTCTGTTCTCTGCACCTCCATCATCGTCTGGTTTGGATCAGTCACCCAACAGGACAGGAACAGACTGCAGAACAAATCACTGGTGCTAAACTGCCCACCATCCAGGACCTATACACATCCAGAGTCAGGAAACGGGCAGGAAACATCTCTGCAGACCCATCAGACCCTGGACAGAAGTAGTCCCTCTCAATAATGTGAACAAGTGCCTTCTAGGAGCCCTTTTGTGCTGATTGAAGGCTCACAATTTTAGGAAAATGTTCCATAATTCCTGGAGGCTAATAATGTTGACCTCAACTGTACATGGAAGCTACTGTAAAATCTACAAGTATTTAACACATAGCTGTTTATATAAAAGCAGGACAGGAGGAGCGATAATAAGTGGGACACATGAGAGCGATTAACTCGACTTTTTAATAATCATGTTAACAAATATGGACAAATCAGCATAAAGATAGACACAAACATATTTTGACATCTTCTCAAGGGGAAATTGTTCACATTCAGCATCAGCTCATCATTTCTCCTGTGTATATTGATCCTCTGAGGATTCTTCAAGTAGCTCATTTAAAGTTAAAGTTCTGCAAAGTTTCTACTTGTAGGCTGCTGGAAATCCAATTTCCTTGCGGAAGTCATCCCAAAAGGATCAATAAAGAAAAGTCTAAGTCTCAGTCTATACTTCGGAAATACAAGGCTACTCGCCTGTACGTGTCATCAAATGTCTCGTCAAAGCAGACTGATCAGACAAACTTTCCCCAGGCAAAACTATTGTTTCTCACCTGTGTGAGTTCTCATGTGAGTTGTTAAGTTACTGGTTTGAGTAAAAGTCTTCCCACATGTTTTGCAAGTAAACGGTTTCTCACCTGTGTGAGTTCTCATGTGACGTATTAAGTGACCTGTTTGATAAAAAGTTTTCCCACATGTTTTGCAAGTAAACGGCTTCTCACCTGTGTGTGTTCTCATGTGCCTTTTCAAAGCAGATAGATCAGAGAACTTTTTCCCACAGGTGTTGCAAGAATACGGCTTCTCACCTGTGTGGGTTCTCGTATGTTTTTTTAAGTCACCACAAGACATGAAAGTCTTCCAACATATTTTGCAAGAATACGACTTCTCACCTGTGTGGGTTCTCATATGACTTTTCAAACCAGATGAATCGGAGAATGTTTTCCCACAGGTGTTGCAAGAATACGGCTTCTCACCTGTGTGGATTCTCATGTGATGTGTCAAGCCACTGGTTTGGTTAAAAGTCTTCCCACATGTTTTGCAAGTAAACGGTTTCTCACCTGTGTGAGTTCTCATGTGACATATTAAGTGACTGGTTTGGTTAAAAGTCTTCCCACATGTTTTGCAATTAAACGGTTTCTCACCTGTGTGAGTTCTCATGTGCCTTTTCAAAGCAGATAAACCAGAGAATGTTTTCCCACAGGTGTCGCAAGAATACGGCTTCTCACCTGTGTGAATTATTGTATGCATTTTTAACCCACCACAAGACCTGAAAGTCTTCCTACAGGTGTTGCAAGAATACGGCTTCTCACCTGTGTGGACTCTCATGTGGATTGTTAACTGACTAAGAGTCCTGAAATCTTTACCACATGTTTTGCAAGAATACGGTTTCTCGCCCGTGTGGATTCTCAGGTGTGAATTCAATTGGGGCGTAACCTTAAAAGTCTTTCCAAATGTACCACATTTGAAGGACTTTTTACCTGGGTGAGTGTTATGTTGAATGTCTGATGAGTTTTTTGCATAATCACTGTGACTTTTCCTTCTGTGACGTCTTTTCTTTTCCTTCAGCTCTCCATCTCCAGCTGATCCTGAGTCTCCATGTTTTCCTCCTTTCTGGTCTGGGCTCTCAGCTACATGAGAGTTGTTAGAGAGGAGCTGGTGGTCACTTGTTGGTTCTGCTTCACTGTGGTCACTTTCCTCATAAGCTGGAGTCAACATGACGGTATCCGTCTCCACCTTCAGTACAAGCTGCTCTCCCTCCCGACTGGTGCAGAGTTCCTCCTGATCCTCTTTAATCTCTGGAGGCTCTGGGTCCTCTTGGTCCAGACTGGAGTTCCTCTCCTGGTTACAGAGCTGCTGGTCAGCCAGAACCTCCTCCTCTTTACAGACATGTTGCTGTGGGAGCTCTGGAGGGACACACAACAAAAGACAGACAATATTTAATCAACCAATCAACCTTTATTTATCCTCCAGAGATCATTGAGAGGCAACCCTCATTTACAAGGGCATCGAGGCCCACAGAACAAAGGCCGAATAACAACAAGCAGAAATACTCAGAAAGTTTTAATAGCTTCCAGGTCATCTGACCCACTGACTCCAAACCGATGCTGAATTGTATTAATACACTGGGTGATTAGGCCACACTTTGTTATATGGACTTTTCTGCTCCTAATATTTGTCATTAATGTTTTTAAGTGAAATGTAATTTTTCCCAATAGCTTCCATCTCATCTGACCCACTGACTCCAAATCAGTGCCGAAATGTCTTCCTAACAGGTTGAATGAGACATACCTCTTTCTGTTGAGTTTTAGTGCTCCTCACATGTTTCGGAACGTTTTGTGTGTAAAATCATCATTTTCTGAGCGGAGTTTCGCCGCGGTCTTCTATAGAACGGAGCCCAGCCGTGCAGCGGACACTCAGAACCTCCGGAGTCCCGGAGTGGAATGAACCAAAACGAGGGAAACACTCGTATGTTCGCTCCATGTAGTGAAACGTGGCTGCGATGCATATGTCCCCCTCTGTGGCCACTCCAGGGCTCTGAACATTAGTGTTATTAAAATAAGAAACTTTTACTCACCTATCCTGTGTAACTTTACTTGGGGTTTCCAGCAGATATCCAGCATGACGCGCTGCCGATCGATCTCTTCCTCGTACTGGACGATAGTTGTTTTAAAAACTCTGAATATTTCTTCAGCAGCGGCAGTTAGTCGCTCGTTGACAAACTCTCTCAAACTCTCAACTGAACTCATTGTTCTTTAATTACTCATTCAATAATGAGCTGCGCTGTGACTCAGTACCGTCTTCACTTCATTCATCACACACAGCCAGCTAATGCTGCTAGCTGCTACTGTTTACTTCTGTTCTTCTTCTTCTTTGGTGTTTAATGGCAGTCGGCATCCTTAATGTTGCATATACCGCCATCTGCTGGACTTTTCTCGTTTTCTCTTCTTCTATATCCTTGTAATTAATCCAGTTGATATAAGAAAACTGAAGATGATTCTCCTCCCTTCTCTAGATTTTCCACATTCTATAATATTATTAAAGTTAATTTCCCTTACTCCCACCTTCCGCAACCCTGTAGCCATCATCTCCCTCTCCCGTTCATAATCAGGACATGCCATCACCACATGTTCTACTGTCTCCCTCTCCCCACAGTTACACAAACCCGTTGTATGTTTGCCTATCAGACTAAGTGTGCTGTTCAATTTACTGTGCCCTATTCTCATTCTGCTCATGATTACTTGTTCTGTTCTATCATCTCCATAACATCCTATATCTCCTACTACACTTTGTAATTTATATAGATGTCTCCCTTTTTCCTCCTGCTTCCAATGTTGGCTCCTTTGATTATTTGTTTACTTCTGTTACCTCGTGAGTGATCTGAAGATCAGACAGAGCCGCTACAAATCACGCTCCCTACAAAACACGCCCATACGACACTACGGTGGCTGTGGAGGTCCAGAGCACTTAGAAGGCAAACAGGAAGGAAACAACTTTAACGGTTGATTCAATGCAAACAATGCGCTTGAAACAATAAATGAATACAAGAATATAAAGTAATGTAATTAAAAAGATTATATAGGACTGATAAAAATGTCAGGACAGGAAGCGACAGAGGAAGGTGAAGAAGGCTACAGGTCCAGGTGGGATCAGCTCCAGGCTCCTCAGGTCCTGTGCAGACCAGCTGTGCAGGATTGTGGAATATATCTTCAACCTGAGCCTGAAGCTGGGGTTAGGATTAGCACCAAGATGTTTAATTCATCAACATCTTGACTAACATCAACTTTTTCCATTTCCTTATCATTAATCTGCTTACAGAATTTGTCTCCTCGTACTTGGCAATTGTAGGAGACTATACGGCCCTCACATGGACGGCACCATAGATATAAATGTAGGGGACTATCACTGCTTGATAATAAAGGTCATTAATCACTGGTGATTAATTTTACACTCGTAGATGGGGCACCACCTCCGTTGTTTGATTTACTGGAATAGGCCGGAGGGAACTATTCCAAACATCTAACTGTACAAGTTTGACTTGGACAGCTAGACTATCAATTTCAAATCAATTTACTCAATCTCAATATTCTGAAGCATTGAATTCTTTGCACGTATCCATCGGTTCTCCACTTTAAAATTAAGTTCCAGACAAAGACAAATGATTATATATGTTTATTGACTAAATAATTTGGGGTAACATAAATGAACTGACAATTTTAGACGAACAACAGATAACAGAAAAGGTAAAGACTGTAATAAGCAAGAAATAAATTATGTGACCGTCGGCAGATGGTAAAGTTAAAGGGTCGGGTTTATATATATTAAATATTACGGGAGTAATTTTTAATACTAACGAGACCCTAACCTCAACTTTCTTAAGTTCATAAGATAGAAGTCAGAACTTTAGACACCACTCATTCTCACGTGTGTGGATCCAGCTGCATGAAGACGTTCAGCCTGTTTGGTCTGGGAGTCAGGAGGCACTGAAGCTTGGTCTCTTTGAGAGTTCTGGGTTGGACCACGGCACGGCGCGTCGGTCCAATAGCCAGAGGGAAGGCCGGTACTCTGTTGAGGAACTCTTGGTCCGGAGGCCCAGCGGGGTTTCCTGCCTTGGAAGCGCTGGGGGCAGAGTCGATCTCAGCTGGGAGCACACAAAGTCTCTTTTGTTGGAGACTCCTTGCACGGCTTCTGAGGCAGACGATGGACTGCAACGTTCTTCATCAGATGATCACAGTCTTGAAAAAGACTTTTTCTTGATGTTTCAAGGTGGTTCTCAAGTTCTGATCCTTTCAATAATTCAGCTTCTTCTGGATCAGGCGGTGATACTTTAACGTTATATTAAAATCAAATTAAAAATCAAAAAGAAAAGAATTTGTTCTATTAAAGACTTGGATAAAAGTAGAGCACTTAAAGTAGTTATTCAATTCGCTTTTCTTAGAGCTTGTTGCAAAAATATAAGTAAGGATTACTTTAAAAATAAAAATAAAAATGAAAAACAAAGAAGTGAAGAGAAGAGAAGAGAGAAGCAGGAGAAGACAGAGAAGTGTAGTGAAAGAATAGCAGTGACCGACATCATGACCGAAGTCAGGGCCGAAGGTGGCGTGCAGAGCATCTTCTCTGTTTTTATGAGCTACAGCAGACAGACTGAGAACAGGGGGTAGGGCTGGCTGACAATACTCCTTCTGTGTTATGAGTTTTGACCGACAACACTTTAATTTAACTACACTTTTGTTTTAATGTTTCAAAATCGTGTTTTAACTTCCCAAAAACTTTACCATTTTAAAAGTCGAATTTTTGTCTTTGTTAAAAGATGTAACATGGTTATGAGCCAAGAATGAAAGAATTAAAAACATGATTAAGGCATAAAACAATAAAGTACAACATAAACAATAAAGCATACAATTCACAGTAGGACCAAGGACTTATACATATTCCTTGTTCTATCTTAACAAAACATATCAGACATTTAACTGGTAAATAACACAAGTATTACACACAAAGAGGATCATGATATGTAAGTCTGTGCCCTCGCAAAGGTGGAGGCTGTTTTCTCTCAAACCCCAAATGCATTAAGTAATAAACTTCATTTGGGCTTGACAATAACATGGGAAGGATCTATTGTATGGCCTTCTTAGGCTATTTGGGTATCTGATAAAATTAAGAAGATGAAATTGTAGTTAGTAGTTATTCAGAACATAATGAAATGTGGATGAGTATAGGGAATGCAGCAAAGATTGAAATGTCACAGACAGGGTAATAAAAACTGCTTGGCCTGTGAGGGGGGGCTGGGTCATCTCTACCCCAACCAACATCTACCCCCAGTTCCTGTCATCTGATGTGAAGAGAGAGAGGACTCTATTGTGCTTAGTCGTTAAATTAGTAAGAGAGGGTCTCCGGTGATCTGTTTATAGCAAGAGGGCAACACATCGTCCTATTCTATAGAGAGAAGAGGCCTCGTGCTGGACCTCGTTTGGCCTGAGGAAGAAGGAGTTCATCTTCTTTGGAGGGGGGAAGAGAAACGAATATTCGGTCAAACAGATAGGCTTTGTTTGTTAAATTAATCTTGTCTTCTGGTTGAGAGGTGAGAGGTGAGAGGACGGGGAAAGGAAGCAGAGCCTCGTGATGGAGACATAAGGGCTGTTGTTCCTACACAATGATGCAATGTAAAGTGGTTCTAGACACTGTGAAACACTTGGAAATAGCAGGATAGCCTTCCCTCTTATTATGAGCCTCCACGATCTTCATTCTGAGCTCAAGAATGATTTCCTTTGTCTTTGGCATGGTGAGTAAAAGTAGTCCCTCTCAATAATGTGAACAAGTGCCTTGTTCCTAGGAGCCCTTTTGTGCTGATTGAAGGCTCAGGTGTTGTTAGGAAGCCAGCTGACTGTACAGGTGTGTTTTGAAAGCAAAAAAAAAAAAATCACATGAGGTCTAACATTTTTGACATTACAGAGAGGTAATTCAATAATCGCTCTGGATAACCAGCTCATCTCCGTGGTAGAGGATCAGGGTTTTTGAATCCCCAGTATGCCCTTATCACCTCGACATTACATCACATTGACTCCACTTTCGAGTTACAACGTGCAGTATGCGCACTAGTTTCATGGGTCTCATACAGCAGAGCATGTAAAACAGCCGATACAGGAGATGCTGAACGCTGTGAAATAGACAAGCAACACGTCCACGTCATTTAACATGACAACGTAACTAATATGAAAAAAGCAGTGATGATATGGAGGCACCAAGCGTGTGCTGCCTCTCACACACTTCAGCTGCTGTACACGAGGGTCTGCTGTCACAGTGCAGCGTCACACTCACCTGCTAACACAAGGAAGGTGGAGGACAATACTGTAATAGCATATGCAGAATAAGACAGAGCCGTATGAAAGTATATACTTTGTTTCAACAAAATAAAAACAATATAAAGGAACAGCTTGGATGCAGGCACTTTTTTTCTTAATGCAGCTGTATTATCCAGGAAAATGTTAGTTCAAGGAGTTTATTGTTTACTGTTTATTGTTTTACTTCCTATATTTAGTTTTGTACCTCCGTTTTTCTACTTGTAGGCTGCTGGAAATCCAATTTCCTTGCGGGAGTCATCCCAAAAGGATCAATAAAGAGAAGTCTAAGTCTAAGTCTATACTTTGGAAATACAAGGCTACTCGCCTGTACGTGTCATCAAATGTCTTGTCAAAGCAGACTGATCAGACAAACTTTCACCAGGCAAAACTATTGTTTCTCACCTGTGTGAGTTCTCATGTGAGTTGTTAAGTTACTGGTTTGAGTAAAAGTCTTCCCACATGTTTTGCAAGTAAACGGTTTCTCACCTGTGTGAGTTCTCATGTGACGCATTAAGCTACTGGTGTGGTTAAAAGTCTTCCCACATGTTTCGCAAGTAAACGGTTTCTCACCTGTGTGAGTTCTCATGTGAGTTGTTAAGTGACTGGTTTTACTAAAAGCCTTCCCACATGTTTTGCAAGTAAACGGTTTCTCATCTGTGTGAGTTCTCATGTGACGTGTCAAGCCAATGGTTTCATAAAAACTCCTCCCACATATTTGGCAAGTAAACGGCTTCTCATCTGTGTGAGTTCTCATGTGAACTGTTAAGTTACTTTTTATATTAAAAGTCTTCCCACATGTTTGGCAAGAATACGGCTTCTCACCTGTGTGAGTTCTCATGTGGACTTTCAAACTAGATGAAACAGAGAATGTTTTCCCACAGGTGTTGCAAGAATACCGCTTCTCACCTGTGTGGATTCTCATGTGAGCTGTTAAGGCACTGTCACGCGTGAAAGCTTTCCCACATATTTTGCAAGAATACGGCCTCTCACCTGTGTGGATTCTCGTATGTTTTTCTAAGGCACCACAAGACCTGAAAGTCTTCCCACATGTTTTGCAAGAATATGGTTTCTCACCTGTGTGAGTTCTCATGTGACTTTTCAAACCAGATGAATCGGAGAATGTTTTCCCACAGGTGTTGCAAGAATACGGCTTCTCACCTGTGTGGATTCTCGTATGTTTCTTAAAGTCACCCCAAGACCTGAAAGTCTTCCCACATGTTTTGCAAGAATATGGCTTCTCACCTGTGTGAATTATTGTATGCATTTTTAACCCACCACAAGACCTGAAAGTCTTCCTACAGGTGTTGCAAGAATACGGCTTCTCACCTGTGTGGACTCTTATGTGGATTGTTAACTGAGTAATAGTCCTGAAATCTTTACCACATGTTTTGCAAGAATACGGTTTCTCGCCCGTGTGGATTCTCAGGTGTGAATTCAAGTGGGACTTAAACTTAAACGTCTTTCCACATGTGTCACATTTGAAGGAGTTTTTTGCATAATCACTGTGACTTTTGCTTCCGTGATGTCTATTCTGTTGCTTCGGCTCTCCATCTCCAGCTGATCCTGAGTCTCCATGTTCTCCTCCTTTCTGGTCTGGGCTCTCAGCTACATGAGAGTTGTTAGAGAGGAGCTGGTGGTCACTTGTTGGTTCTGCTTCACTGTGGTCACTTTCCTCATAAGCTGGAGTCAACATGACGGTATCCGTCTCCACCTTCAGTACAAGCTGCTCTCCCTCCCGACTGGTGCAGAGTTCCTCCTGTTCCTCTTTAATCTCTGGAGGCTCTGGGTCCTCTTGGTCCAGACTGGAGTTCCTCTCCTGGTTACAGAGCTGCTGGTCAGCCAGAACCTCCTCCTCCTTACAGACATGTTGCTGTGGGAGCTCTGGAGGGACACGCAACAAAAGACAGACAATATTTAATCAACCAGTCAAACTTTATTTATCCTCCAGAGATCATTGAGAGGCAACCCTCATTTACAAGGGCACCGAGGCCCACAGAACAAAGGCCGAATAACAACAAGCAGAAATACTCAGAAAGTTTCAATAGCTTCCAGGCAGGGTTTAAAATTTGCACCCACCACTCGCCAAATGCACATAAAAGTATGTTTTGGTGACTAAAATATATAGGTCACACGCCATTGGTAGGCTGCTGAAATGGGCCGACTTTGCTATGTAACTTTCAACATAAATGCCAAACAGTAAAAAGACAGTTTACAGCTACAGCAGATCGACTGATTGCTGTCCACCGCCATTCAACATTTGAAAATGTATCAGGTTGTCTTGACGGGGAAGACGTAGAGAAAGAAGAAGACGTTAAAACCGAAGAGATTAGGTCAAAGATGTGGCCACACATTGGGGGTGTAAAACCACCCGAAGAGAGACGGCAGGAGGAGAGCTGTGGAGGAATACAGCCAAAAAGAAAATTTAACAAAAAGTGGCGGTTCAATGATATGGGGGTGAGGAGAGAGTGGTTGGTGTACAACGGCAGTAAAGCCATAAAGTGCAACGTCTGTCAACGGTACCCGGTCAACCGTTCTTGCTCGTTTGTCATCGGCACAATGAAACTAGAATCTGATTTGGATCACTTGAGATCAAAAACTCACAAAAGTGCAACACAGATTTCCATGACAGCAGCTGGATCCATCGCAACTACGGCAACGGTGCAGGCACTCACGGCGATGACCGAGGCCACTGTCAGACATCGTGTGGATGTGTCAGTAGGTACTCAAATTTACTCATGTCCTCTTCAGATGATTCGTGTTAACGTCTGCCCATTTTTCCTGTGTTACAGCTTTTCTTTGGAGTTCTCAGATGATGTGAGTGTCTAAATTAGGGGTGTCAAACGTACGGCCCGCGGACCTGCCAGAAGGTCTAATACGGCACATGGGATGAGTCACAGTACTTTGACACACCTGGTCTAAGGGCAGAGGATGTTGTTATGATGCCATGTATGTTTTTTTTTTCAATTTCAGTCGATGTGATTGCAACTGATCATCATGCCCTTGTTATCTTTATTTCTCAGATTGGATGAACAAAAGGGTATTCAAGTGGGTGGGTCATACAGGAATCCTGTAGAGGCAAGGGTGTTTCTTCATTACATTGCACAAATGGAAAGACTGAAGTTATGGGATGGGCTCAAAGCAGCCAGCCATTGGTATAATGACAGATGGATTAACTGACAGCTCTGTTAAAGAGGGGGAGATGGTGTACGACAGAACATGTGTGGCAGGCACAGTGGAGACAGCGTTCGTAGGCATAACCGCAGTACAGAAGGCTGATGCAGAGAACATCACCACTGCTATCAAGGGGATAATGGAGTCCGTGCACTGTGACTGGGAGGACAAGGTGGTTACCATCTCCACAGACTGTGCAGCAGTGATGGTAGGAGCCAGGAGTGGTGTTGTCTCATGCCTCAAGGAAAAGACACCCTATATTGTTGGAGTCCAATATGGCACACAGACTTGAGCTCAGTTTCAAAGATGCAATCAAGAGCATCAGCCTATCCAACGAGTTGTGGAACTGCTGTCAGGGCTGTACACGTTCTATCATGCGAGTCCTCTTAATCGTGCTAACCTGGTCAAGAGTTACAAAGATTCAGGAATGACCCCTCTCATGCCAACAAGGTTTGGAGGCACCAGATGGCTGGGTCACCTCTCCAGAGCAGTTGATCATTTCCTGCGAGGATATCGAGTAGGGCTGGGCGATTATGCTAAAAATAATAATCACGATTATTTTGATTGATATTGAAATCACGATTAATAAACACGATTATTCACTGATTTCAAACAAAGGATTTATTGAGCCACCAAAACTCAACTTTAAAAATAACTTTTAGAAAAACAACCAGATAGATTAGTAACAAGTAAAAAAGTAAATGATAATAATATTTGTATGTTTGCGTGATGGCAACACGTACCGCTTGTCCAAAATCTTGACCAGTGTCTTGAAGCCTGGGTTGCTAACTGTACTGATAGGGCACATGTCCTCAGCTAGCATGAATGTCACAGCCTCCGTTATCTCTCGCTGTCGCCGGGAGCCGGTGGGATATGGAGCGGCATTGTAAAGAGTGTCCTCAATGGAGGACTGTGTTGCGGTGGCGGTGGCTGAAGTTGATGCTCTTGCACTTTTTTGGGTCTTTTGCTCCTTCAGTACTTTGTCATAGACCACTTTATGGTTAAATAAATGTGTCGTGTTGCCCTGGGGTGCAGACACGACGGTGTGACAGACTTTGCAAACAATCTCCTTCTGCTCCACGTCCAACGATTTGAAGCCAAAATGTCTCCAAATGACCGAAGTCACCTACCTTTCTTTTCAACTAAAGTCTCAGGCTGCTTTTCTGCCATGTTCTCAATCTCTCGTTCCACAATTGATCCACACACTCACTGCTGCAGCTGCAGGCGACACAGGTGCGTTCACTGTGCTTTTACAGCGCAGTAATTTGCATACACGACGTGCGGCGGCACGTTAATCGTTTTTCTTCGATTACAGTGTTTTCATGATCGTGAGAATCCAAAATCGAAATCGCGATCAAAATTCGATTGATCGCCCAGCCCTAATATCGAGCCATTGTTCAACTTCTCGACCAGGTTAGCCTCTCAATTTTAAAATGTATTCTGATAAAATCACACATACTGTATTGACCCGAATATAGGATGACCCTGTCAAATTGTGTCTGAGGAAGACATTTACCTCATCAGGGAATGCGTCTCATATGGTTGTGCCTTCTACATGGCAGAGAGGCAGGAAAAATGTGCTGTTTAGTTCATATGTTTGGTGATTGTCTATGTTGTGTATAGTTAGCAATTAAATGGTGCATCCACCTGTGGTTTGAGGTAGGCAAGTGCACGTATGTCATTTACACATGCCGATTTCTGTATGAGATATTGAAAATTAAATTACAAGAAAATATACAATCACACAAAGAAATGTTGATTTCTAAGAATCTGCAGGACACACACTCACACGCACACATGCCTGTTTTCCCGCAGGTCTTGCAAAGGAAAGGCTTCTCACCGGTGTGGATTCTCACGAGATGACTCAGAGAATGTTTTCCCATACGTTTCACAAGAATATGGCCTCTCACCTGTGTGGGTTTTCATACGAAAGATTAACTATGACACCTGAAATCTTTCCCACATGTTTTGCAAGAATACTCTCACCTGTGTGGGTTTTGAGGTGTGCATTCAATTGGGTTTTAATCCTAACCCTTAAGACATGCAGAACAACCACAGAGCCACTACTGCACTAATTATGAAAGAAAATATTTTTATATCAAATTAGACAGCAGAAGCTGGGCTACAATGTGTAAAAAAAAAAATTATATGACCAAACACTACTTAAATATACAACTTCATGAATTACCACAACCCTAACCCAAGAATGTTGGCTTGGGGCTTAAAAGGTTAAACTTAAAAGCCTTTCCACATGTGTCACATTTGAAAGACTTTTTACCTGGATGAGTTTGAGCTGTGTGACATCTTTTCTTTTTCTTCGGCTCTCCATCTCCAGCTGATCCTGAGTCTCCATGTTTTCCTCCTTTCTGGTCTGGGCTCTCAGCTACATGAGAGTTGTTAGAGAGGAGCTGGTGGTCACTTGTTGGTTCTGCTTCACTGTGGTCACTTTCCTCATAAGCTGGAGTCAACATGACGGTATCCGTCTCCACCTTCAGTACAAGCTGCTCTCCCTCCCGACTGGTGCAGAGTTCCTCCTGTTCCTCTTTAATCTCTGGAGGCTCTGGGTCCTCTTGGTCCAGACTGGAGTTCCTCTCCTGGTTACAGAGCTGCTGGTCAGCCAGAACCTCCTCCTCCTTACAGACATGTTGCTGTGGGAGCTCTGGAGGGACACACAACAAAAGACAGACAATATTTAATCAACCAATCAACCTTTATTTACCCTCCAGAGATCATTGAGAGGCAACCCTCATTTACAAGGGCATCGAAGCCCACAGAACAAAGGCCGAATAACAACAAGTAGAAATACTCAGAAAGTTTCAATAGTTTCCATCTCATGTGACCCACTGACTCCAAACCGATGCCGAAATGTCTTCCTAACAGGTTGAATGAGACACACCTCTTTCTGTTGAGTTTTAGAGCTCCTCACATGTTTCGGAACGTTTTGTGTGTAAAATCATCATTTTCTGAGCGGAGTTTCGCCGCGGTCTTCTATAGAACGGAGCCCAGCCGTGCAGCGGACACTCAGAACCTCCGGAGTCCCGGAGTGGAATGAACCAAAACGAGGGAAACACTCGTATGTTCGCTCCATGTAGTGAAACGTGGCTGCGATGCATATGTCCCCCTCTGTGGCCACTCCAGGGCTCTGAACATTAGTGTTATTAAAATAAGAAACTTTTACTCACCTATCCTGTGTAACTTTACTTGGGGTTTCCAGCAGATATCCAGCATGACGCGCTGCCGATCGATCTCTTCCTCGTACTGGACGATAGTTGTTTTAAAAACTCTGAATATTTCTTCAGCAGCAGCAGTTAGTCGCTCGTTGACAAACTCTCTCAAACTCTCAACTGAACTCATTGTTCTTTAATTACTCATTCAATAATGAGCTGCGCTGTGACTCAGTACCGTCTTCACTTCATTCATTACACACAGCCAGCTAATGCTGCTAGCTGCTACTGTTTACTTCTGTTACCTCGGGTGATCTGAAGATCAGACAGAGCCGCTACAAACCACGCCCCCTACAAAACACGCCCATACGACACTACGGTGGCTGTGGAGGTCCAGAGCACTTAGACGGCAAACAGGAAGGAAACAACTTTAACAACTTTAACGGTTGATTCAATGCAAACAATGCGCTTGAAACAATAAATGAATACAAGAATATAAAGTAATGTAATTAAAAAGATTATAAAGGACTGATAGAAATGTCAGGACAGGAAGCGACAGAGGAAGATGAAGGTGAAGAAGGCTACAGGTCCAGATG
The DNA here is from genome assembly GCF_900880675.1 of Sparus aurata. Classification (NCBI taxonomy): domain Eukaryota; kingdom Metazoa; phylum Chordata; class Actinopteri; order Spariformes; family Sparidae; genus Sparus; species Sparus aurata. The sequence continues at coordinate 28,866,854 of NC_044198.1, read as the reverse complement.
GGATCAGCTCCAGGCTCCTCAGGTTCTGCACAGACCAGCTGTGCAGGACCTGAGGAATATATGTTCAACCTGAGCCTGAAACTGGGGTTAGGATTAGCACCAAGATGTTTAATTCATCAACATCTTGACTAACATCAACTTTTTCCATTTCCTTATCATTAATCTGCTTACAGAATTTGTCTCCTTGTACTTGGCAATGATGCAATGTAAAGTGGTTCTAGACACTGTGAAACACTTGGAAATAGCAGTATAGCCTTCCCCCTTATTATGAGCCTCCATGATCTTCTTTCTGAGCTCAAGACTGATTTCCTTTGTCTTTGGCATGGTGAGTAAAAGTAGTCCCTCTCAATAATGTGAACAAGTGCCTTGTTCCTAGGAGCCCCTTTGTGCTGATTGAAGGCTCAGGTGTTGTCAGGAAGCCAGCTGACTGCACAGGTGTGTTTTGAAAGCAAAAAAATCACGAGGTCTAACATTTTTGACTATATTTGATATAAAGCATTCCTAAAACTGTATTTCATATTCCAAAATATACCAAAAGCGACTAAATAGCACTAGTGAATATTTGATTATATCAAGTTTTATCAATTCTGCAATCAATGGGAAGAATTTTATGAAAATGTTCCATAATTCCTGGTGGCTAATAATGTTGACCTCAACTGTACATGGAAGCTACAGTAAAATCTACAAGTTTTTAACATATACAGTAACTGTTTATATAAAAGCAGGACAGGAGGAGCGATAATAAGTGGGACACATGAGAGCGATTAACTCGACTTTTTAATCATCATGTTAACAAATATGGACAAATCAGCATGAAGATAGACACAAACATATTTTGACATCTTCTCAAGGGGAAATTGTTCACATTCAGCATCAGCTCATCAATTCTCCTGTGTATATTGATCCTCTGAGGATTCTTCAAGTAGCTCATTTAAAGTTAAAGTTCTGCAATTATGCATGAAACACTAGAACTGAACCACCTCCAACATATCACTCACTGGTGACGGTGGCAGAAAGGAGGACACTGGACAAACTGCTGGGCATTATTGACAATGCCAGCAATCCCCTGCACACCGTCATCATCAACCAGAGGAGCCTGTTCAGTGGAAGGCTGCTCCTTCCCAAGTGCAGGACCAACAGACTCAAGAACTCCTTTGTCCCGACATGGCCACAGATATTACAGAGAGGTAATTCAATTAATTGCTCTGGATAACCAGCTCATCTCCGTGGTAGAGGATCAGGGTTTTTGAATCCCCGGTATGCCCTTATCACCTCGACATTACACCACATTGACTCCACTTTCGAGTTACAATGTGCCGTAGGCGCACTAGTTTCGTGGGTCTCGTACAGCAGAGCATGTTAAACAGCCGATACAGGAGATGCTGAACGCTGTGAAATAGACAAGCAACACGTCCACGTCATTTAACATCACAACGTAAGGAATATGAAAAAAGCAGTGATGATATGGAGGCACCAAGCGTGTGCTGCGTCTCACACACTTCAGCTGCTGTACACGAGGGTCTGCTGTCACAGTGCAGCGTCACACTCACCTGCTAACACAAGGAAGGTGGAGGACAATACTGTAATAGCATATGCAGAATAAGACAGAACCGTATGAAAGTATAGACTTTGTTTCAACAAAATAAAAAAAATATAAAGGAACAGCTTGGGTGCAGGTACTTTTTTTCTTAATGCAGCTGTATTATCCAGGAAAATATTAGTTCAGGGAGTTTATTGTTTACTGTTTGTTGTTTTACTTCCTATATTTAGTTTTGTACCTCCGTTTTTCTACTTGTAGGCTGCTGGAAATCCAATTTCGTTGCGGGAATCATCCCAAAAGGATCAATAAAGAGAAGTCTAAGTCTAAGTCTATACTTTGGAAATACAAGGCTACTCGCCTGTACGTGTCATCAAATGTCTCGTCGAAGCAGACTGATCAGACAAACTTTCCCCAGGCAAAACTATGGTTTCTCACCTGTGTGAGTTCTCATGTGAGCTGTTAAGTTACTGGTTTGATAAAAACTCCTCCCACATATTTGGCAAGTAAGCGGTTTCTCATCTGTGTGAGTTCTCATGTGACGTATTAAGTTACTGGTTTGGTTAAAAGTCTTCCCACATGTTTTGCAAGTAAACGGTTTCTCACCTGTGTGAGTTCTCATGTGAACTGTTAAGTTACTGGTTTGATTAAAAGTCTTCCCACATGTTTTGCAAGTAAACGGTTTCTCATCTGTGTGAGTTCTCACGTGACGTGTCAAGCCACTGGTTTGGTTAAAAGTCTTCCCACATATTTGGCAAGTAAACGGCTTCTCATCTGTGTGAGTTCTCATGTGAACTGTTAAGTTACTTTTTATATTAAAAGTCTTCCCACATGTTTGACAAGAATACGGCTTCTCACCTGTGTGAGTTCTCATGTGGACTTTCAAACCAGATGAATCAGAGAATGTTTTCCCACAGGTGTTGCAAGAATACGGCTTCTCACCTGTGTGGATTCTCATGTGAGCTGTTAAGGCACTGTCATGTGTGAAAGCTTTCCCACATATTTTGCAAGAATACGGCTTCTCACCTGTGTGGATTCTCGTATGTTTTTCTAAGTCACCCCAAGACCTGAAAGCCTTCCCACATGTTTTGCAGGAATATGGTTTCTCACCTGTGTGAGTTCTCATGTGACTTTTTAAACCAGATGAATCGGAGAATGTTTTCCCACAGGTGTTGCAAGAATACGGCTTCTCACCTGTGTGGATTCTCGTATGTTTTTGTAAGTCACCACAAAACCTGAAAGTCTTCCCACATGTGTTGCAAGAATACGGCTTCTCGCCTGTGTGGATTCTCAGGTGTGAATTCAATTGGGACTTAGACTTAAAAGTCTTTCCACATGTGTCACATTTAAAGGACTTTTCACCTGGGTGAGTGTTATGTTGAATGTCTGATGAGTTTTTTGCATAATCACTGTAAGTTTTGCTTCTGTGATGTCTGTTCTGTTGCTTCTGCTCTCCATCTCCAGCTGATCCTGAGTCTCCATGTTCTCCTCCTTTCTGGTCTGGGCTCTCAGCTACATGAGAGTTGTTAGAGAGGAGCTGGTGGTCACTTGTTGGTTCTGCTTCACTGTGGTCACTTTCCTCATAAGCTGGAGTCAACATGACGGTATCCGTCTCCACCTTCAGTACAAGCTGCTCTCCCTCCCGACTGGTGCAGAGTTCCTCCTGTTCCTCTTTAATCTCTGGAGGCTCTGGGTCCTCTTGGTCCAGACTGGAGTTCCTCTCCTGGTTACAGAGCTGCTGGTCAGCCAGAACCTCCTCCTCCTTACAGACATGTTGCTGTGGGAGCTCTGGAGGGACACACAACAAAAGACAGACAATATATTGCTTATAAATCAGTCCTCTTTGCTTTCAAGATAAAAAAGTTTTGCTTGCAAATCAGTCCTCTTTGCTTGCAAATTCTAAACTTTTGCTTGCAAATTCAACTGTACTTGATGGGCGGGGCCTACGCTGGTGGATGAGAGAAGAGTTTCTATTGGTTGACATGACCCTGGCTCCAGCACCAGCTACGTCCTCCGCATTCCCTTGTGCTGTGCTGCTTGGAGGCAAGCTTGTCGCTCTTGAAACGTTTCCCATGAGTAATGAATTGCGCTATATATCGTTGGCTACTGCCTGCCGTACATTCACAACAACAACAACAACAACAGGTAATGTATAATAATGCCCTGCTGCTGCAAGCACACTGATTAGCAGCAACATGGTTGTCTCTGCTAGTCACGGCCTGAGCAGAGAACCCTGACCGTGGATTAGGCCACTAAACTACCGCTGAACGCGGTGCCAGTTTCCACTGTGTAGTGGCAGAGGCGGGGCTTCCATGGCCATGTAATCTGATTGGCCACCTGTGTGCCCCCCCAATGGTCATTGACTCGGGGTAATGTCAGTCATTGCACTAAAGCTCTTTACCGACACTGCATGTTAAAACGGAAGCAAAGCTGAAACCTTGTGTGAGTAGACTGTGTTAAGAACTTATGAAGGCTTTTATTTTGGAAAAAAGACAAAGGAAGTGGCTCCACGGCTGCTAATGAACTCATGTAACTTCACCAGTGACGGACTTTTTCTCAAAGTGATACTGCAGTTTCACCAAGTGAAGGTAAGAACAGAACTCTACATGTTCTTTAACACGTTCACAACAATGTTTTGCTAACTTTTGTTCCATTTGGGTCTAATTTGGTAATATGGTTCAGTTAGCATTGGAAACAGTTCTTGTGTGTCTCTCCACTGTTTCAATAACGTTAGCAATTAGCATCCGTTGTATGTCTGGCGTTTTGTGACATGAATTAACAGTCAACAACAGAGTATCTTATCAATGTTGCCACTGTGATGTTGGTACAGTACAAATAACATTTTGCTTTTCATTGTGTTTGTGGACACGTTTTGAATGTAGACTACACAGTATGAAACGGAGGCAGGGAGATATCTCCAGTTACTTCACAAAGAGGAAAATTAGCAGGCAGAGTGCAGATGACCAGCAGGAGTGTGAGAGTAGTCAAGCTGAACGCAGCCAGGCAGCTGACACAGGCGTACATCTCCAGGGCCAGACCAGCACTCATGGACCTCCAGGTGAAAATGCAGGTATTAGGGAAATGCTTTAAAACGTGTAATGTGGTGTTCTGCATGATTTTACAGTTATTCAGTGAATGAAGCAATTTTAATACCTCCTTTTAATCACAGTACTAAACTGGCACTATGCACTAAAAATTGTGTTTTTAAATATTTGCAATTCATGCTATTTATTATTAAAAAACAATCATGTATGTTCTGTTAAAAATAGAATTATGGAAGTGTTGACTGTGTCAATCAATACTTTTAGATGCACAAAAGGAGAGGACTGCCCCGGTGATGATGATGCTGAGTCAGTTAGCAGCTCCAGCACCAACAGGAACCTCCCAGTTCATCCTACTTTTGCCACACCGAAAGGTCCCCATCGTAGAGGTGGAATATTTATTAAAAATACTATTAACCTATCACCAGTAACATGTGAATTACTCTTTTGTATTACGTGCCTGCTGAAATGTAGTTGTCCCTTAATATATTTAAAGGATCAAGCTTGACAATCTAAATGTAACTTTGGAGTTGTCATTGCTTAATGAACCAACTCAACGTTTTAAAAGTTAAATAAAATGTGAAACATCTGTAGGAACACAAGCTTTGTCTCTGCATCTTAAGGTGGTCTCATTTCAACCATGATTACCTTTAACCCAAATCAACTCCTTTTTCCAGCATATGGGACTGAAAGTCCCCATTTCCTGGCCTGGCAAATCCTCTCCTCTCCACAAAGTGAGAGAATGTTGTTTATCTTGCTATAAACAGATCACCAGAGATCTTCTTTGTAATTTACAACGACTAAAGCACATCTGGTCTGTTCCTCTTCCTCCAAAGAAGATGAACCCCTGTTCCTCAGGTCAAACAAGGTCAAGCCCGATGGAGTTTTCTTTGGTCACACCAAAAGGAAGAAGGACTGGTTTCTAACATAGATGTGGTGATTTAAGATGTTTTTCTAATCTACGTGTCTCTTCCTCTGGAACATTCTCCAGTGGGGGAAGGCTTAATGGGAAACCTAATCTGTGTGTTCTTCTCCTCACATGTCCAACTGTTATTTACGACCGTTGTTGTTCCTGGGTCTGACATACCATTCCCCCCTTTCAGTCTTCTGTTCTCACCCAAAAGTCCTAAATAACAAATAAACTACATCTCAATTTCTTAAATTTAACGGATCCCGAACTAAGGGGGGTAAACACATCCTACATCAAGAAAAAATGGGAAAGTGAGGGAAACTTCGTATTAACAACAGAGGAATGGGAAAACTTGCATCAAAAGCAATGGAAATCAACTAACTCACTGTCTTGGAGAGAGTTTAATTGGAAAAATATGATCAGATATTTTATAACACCAGTTCAGCAGTCCAGGCTGAGGCAGGCAGCATGCTGGAGAGGTTGTGGGGCTCAGAAAGCAAATCATTATCATGTGTTTTGGGACTGCATTGGGATTGCCCACTACTGGGAGACAGTCAGAGATAGTATGGAAAAAGTTCTGAAAGTTAAGATTGACTCCTGCTTCCAGGTCTTGTACTTAGGCATGATGCCACAACAGATTCTCGGCTTCTCCAAGGCTTACTTGTTCAGAGTCATGTTGGTCGCCAGTAAAAAAGCCATCACCAAAAAATGGCTAAGCCAAGGTTCACCCACTTTAACTGACTGGTTTAATGTGATGCATGATATTTTTGTAATGGAAAAATTAACATTTTTTTTGAGACTCAAGACAGACGCATTTAATAAATGCTGGAAAGGATGGATTGACTTTATTAACCCATATAGAGCGGACTTCACGTAAAAGAGTCATTAGCACTGTAACTCCACCTGGCTCTCCACTACACAGACTCTTTGTTTTTTTGGATTTGTTTTGTGTTGTAATCTGTTAGTTTTTTTTGTTTGTTTGTTTTTTTGTCTTGTTTTTTTGTCTTTGTCTCCAATGTTTTCTTTTGTTTTAAAAACAAAAATGTACAGTGCAAGAAGCATGTCCTGTTGACTTTTATTTCTTCAATAAAAATAAAATATAAAAAAAAAAAAAATTTAACGGATCCCGAAATAGAAAAATCTGTCATTCAACAGATCTTTCTTATGTTATTGTGAAGCCCAAATGAAGTTTATTACTCAATAAGTTTGAGGTCAACAGAAATTCCCTCCCCTTTGTCGATGGAGGAGAGATTTGAAGATCATCATTCCTTGTGTAATACTTGTATTATTTACCAGTTAAATGTCTGATATGTTTTGTTAAAGATAGAACTACAAGGAATATGTATAAGTCCTTGGTTCTACTGTGTATTGTATACTTTATTGTCATATGTTGTATACTTAAGTGCTTCATGTCTTAATCAGGTTATAATTCTTGTGAATGACAAATGATCATTATCATGTTGCATCTTTTCACAAAGGCAAAAATTAGACTTTTAAGATGGTGAAGTTTTGGGAAGGTTAAAACACGATTTCAAAATGTTAAATACAATAGTATAGTTAGATTAACTTTTGGGAGCCTCAACTCAGATCACAGGAGGTGTGACACTGTCAGCCAGCCCCTGCTACAGGTCATAAAAACAGACACTCTCCCCTTCTCATGCACTACTTCTCTCTTTTTTTCTCCGGACACGCTCTCTCTCCCTGTCCTCTTCTCCCCCTGCCTCTCCTTCTTCTCTTCTCTTCTCTTCTTTGTTTTTCATTTTTATTTTATTTTTATTTTTAAAGTAATCTTTACTTTTATTTTTGCAACAAGCTAAGACAAGCGAATTTAATCCCTACTTAAAGTATTTACTTTTATTCAAGTTTTAATAGAACAAATTCTTTTCTTTTTGATTTTATACTGTTAAAGTATCACCGCCTGATTCAGAAGAAGTTGAATTCGTTTCAGAATCAGAACTTGAGTACCACTATTTGAAACCACCAACAAAAGTCTTTTTCAAGACTGTGATCATCTGATGAAGAACGTTGCAGTTCATCGTCTGCCTCAGAAGCCTTGCAAAGAGTCTCCAACGAAAAGAGACTTTGTGTGCTCCCAGCTGAGATCAACTCTGCCCCCAGCGCTCCCAAGGCGGAAAAACCCGCTGGGCCTTCGGACCAAGAGTCCCTCAACAGAGTACCGGCCTTCCCTCTGGCTACTGGACCGACGCGCCGTGCCGTGGTCCAACCCAGAACTCTCAAAGAGACCAAGCTTCAGTGCCTCCTGACGCCCAGACAAAACCGGCTGAAGGTCTTCATGCAGCTGGATCCCCACACGTGAGAATGAGTGGTGTCTAAAGTTCTGACTTCTGTCAAAGTTCTGACTTCTGTCTAAAGTTCTAACTTCTACCTTATGAACTTAAGAGAATAAAGATTAGGGTCTCATAGTATTAAGAATTACTCCAGTAATATTTCATTTTTATATAACCCGACCCTTTAACTTTACCATCTACCGACGGTTACAAGATTCTATTAATTTCCTAATTACAGTCTTTACATTTTCTGTTATCTGTTGTTCGTCTAAAACTGTCATGTCTTTTATTTTACCCAAATTATTTAGTCAATAAACATATAATCGTTTGTCTTTGTCTGGAACTTAATTTTAATATGGAGAACCGATGGATACGTGCAAAGAATTCACTACTTCAGAATATTGAGACTGAATATTGACTGATATTAAATAAATTGATTTTGAATGGACTCTAACTGTCCAAGCCAACTTGTACAGTTAGGTGTTTGGAATAATGTCCTCCGGATTATTCCAATAACTAAACACGGAGGTGGTGCCCCTTTAACGAGTGTAATATTAATTGACAGTGATTAACAATCATATATATATATATATATATCAAAGTAGTGTGTGAGCAGTGTCTCCTACATGATCTTTTTATGGTGCTGCCCATGTCAGGACCACATACCATAGTATCCTACACATCTTTAAAAATGAACTTAATTCTTCTTCCTGATTTAAAAAATCCAGAATCTACAGGCATGCAAATGTTTTTCAGACATTGGCTGTTAGAACAAGAACAAACGTATATTTTTAAATGTCAGTGTTGATCATGAGTATTAATTTCCACAGACTCATTTTTAAGAGTAACTACTACATGGAGCACTGAGATGTTTAATGTACAAAGCTGAGCACTAAGTGCTGATTTAGAGTATAGAATATGGTTAATGTTCTTATTTTAGTGGTAGGTGGTACCTACTCTGCTTAAATCTGATTACTGAAGTGAACTCACATGTTTACTGTACAAAGCTGTTCTGCTGTTACTGTTCTAAATGTCACTGTGATGATTGTGCTTTGTCTTATTAAAACTGATACCTACACTGAACACTGAGTTTTTTAATTCTATTTTTTAAGTATATTTTACATTTTTATTTTGTTTCATTTATTTTATCATTAAAGGGTATTGTTGTTACATTGTAAGAATTTAAGTGATGCTTAAACTGATTACTATACAGAACACTGCTATGTTCACTGTACAGAGCTAGAAGCACTCATTTCTTGCTAACTCTGTACAGCAAACATGCTAGTGCTCTTTGTGTTAACCACTTGCTAAGAGTACACCAAGCAGATTTAATGTGGCCAAGAAAAGCAAGATGAAAACAAACAGTGTGTAACCACTCAATATAAATTGAAGTGATCGCCCATATTGAAATGGGCGACTTTCATTTTTGTTACGTTTGGGCGGCCCCCCCAGATTAATTGTTGCTCCCCCCTGTGCCCCCCACCAGAAAATTCCCTGGACCCGCCCCTGTGTAGCGGGCTGCCGCTACCTGGCTCCTGTTCTCACTACAGCTGTTCTAATGTCAACAAACACACGTGGCGAATAATTTGACAAATGCACGCACATTACCAAACTCAGATTTATGTGTTGTGATGTTTTTACATGATAACGTATAAAAAATAGCAGCAAAACCACCACCTTTCTTGTTAGATCTGGAACAGTGGGAAAATGAAAAATTAGACGGTGAAGCTTCAATCAGCTCCTTACTACCAGTCTCATCAAACTGCTCCTCATATTTGTTTATTCATGTTTTTAATGTGAAATGTAATTTTCCCAATAGCTTCCATCTCATCTGACCCACTGACTCCAAATCAGTGCCGAAATGTCTTCCTAACAAGTTGAATGAGACACACCTCTTTCTGTTGAGTTTTAGTGCTCCTCACATGTTTCGGAACGTTTTGTGTGTAAAATCATCATTTTCTGAGCGGAGTTTCGCCGCGGTCTTCTATAGAACGGAGCCCAGCCGTGCAGCGGACACTCAGAACCTCCGGAGTCCCGGAGTGGAATGAACCAAAACGAGGGAAACACTCGTATGTTCGCTCCATGTAGTGAAACGTGACTGCGATGCATATGTCCCCCTCTGTGGCCACTCCAGGGCTCTGAACATTAGTGTTATTAAAATAAGAAACTTTTACTCACCTATCCTGTGTAACTTTACTTGGGGTTTCCAGCAGATATCCAGCATGACGCGCTGCCGATCGATCTCTTCCTCGTACTGGACGATAGTTGTTTTAAAAACTCTGAATATTTCTTCAGCAGCAGCAGTTAGTCGCTCGTTGACAAAGTCTCTCAAACTCTCAACTGAACTCATTGTTCTTTAATTACTCATTCAATAATGAGCTGCGCTGTGACTCAGTACCGTCTTCACTTCATTCATTACACACAGTCAGCTAATGCTGCTAGCTGCTACTGTTTACTTCTGTTACCTCGGGTGATCTGAAGATCAGACAGAGCCGCTACAAACCACGCCCCCTACAAAACACGCCCATACGACACTACGGTGGGTGTGAAGGTCCAGAGCACTTAGAAAGCAAACAGGAAGGAAAAAACTTTAACAACTTTAACGGTTGATTCAATGCAAACAATGCGCTTGAAACAATAAATTAATGTAATGTAATTAAAAAGATTATATAGGACTGATAAATCTGGTGCATGCATCTTTTCATATTCTTTAATATAAGTTACGTGCACAAGGTTATTTTAAACTTAATGAAATAAAATAGTTACAATAACAATTGGAGGAACACCAGCCCTTATGTCTCCATCACAAGGCTCTGCTTCTGTTCCCCGCCCTCTGACTTCTCACCTCTCAACCACAAGAGAAGATTCACTTAACAAACAAATCTGTTTGACTGAATATTCGCTTCTTCCCCCCCTCCAAAGAAGATTAACTCCTTCCTCAGACCAAACGAGGTCCAGCACGAGCCCTCTTCCCTCTACAGAGTGGGATGTGTTGCTTTCTTGCTAACAGCAGATCACGAGAGAACTAATTTTATTAAGTTACAATGAATAAGCACAATAGAGTCCTTTCTTTCTCCACATCAGATGACAAGAAGTGTGGGCAGATGTTGGTTGGGGTAGAGATGACCCAGCCCCCCCCTCACTGGCCAAGCTGTTTTTATTACCCTGACTGTGACATTTCAATCTTTGCTGCATTCCCTATACTCATCCACATTTCAATATGTTCTGAATAACTATTAAACAACAATTTAATCTTCTTAACTTTAGCAGATTCCCAAATAGCCTAAGAAGGGCATACAATAGATCTTTCCCATGTTAGTTTCAAGCCCAAATTAAGTTTATTACTTAATGAGTTTGAGGTCTGTGAGAAACCAGCCCCACCCCACCTTTGCGATGGGCACAGACTTGCATATCATGATCCTCTTCTGTGTGTAATACTTGTGTTATTTACCAGGTAAATGTCTGATATGTTTTGTTAAGATAGAACTACAAGGAATATGTATAAGTCCTTGGTCCTGCTGTGTATTGTATATTTTATTGTTGATATTGTATATTTTATTGTTTTATGCCTTAATCATGTTTTAATTATTTCATTCTTGGATCATAACCATGTTACATCTTTCATCCATCCATCCATCCATTTTCTTCCGCTTATCCGGGGCCGGGTCGCGGGGGCAGCTGCCTGAGCAGGGACACCCAGACTTCCCTCTCCCCGGATACTGCCTCCAGCTCTTCCGGGAGGACCCCAAGGCGTTCCCAGGCCAGCTGAGTGACATAGTCACACCAGCGTGTCCTGGGTCTTCCTCGGGGTCTCCTCCCGGAGGGACATGCCAGGAACACCTCCCGAGGGAGGCGTCCCGGGGGCATCCGAAACAGATGCCCGAGCCACCTCAGCTGGCTCCTCTCGATGTGGAGGAGCAGCGGCTCTACTCTGAGCTCCTCCCGGGTGACAGAGCTCTTCACCCTATCTCTAAGGGAGCGCCCTGCCACCCTGCGGAGGAAACTCATTTCGTTACATCTTTCAACAAAGACAAAAATTCGACTTCTAAGATGGTGAAGTTTTTGGGAAGTTAAAACACGATTTTGAAACATTAAAACAATAGTTTAGTTAAATTAAAGTGTTGTGGGGCTAAACTCCGAACACAGAAGGAATGATTGTCAGCCAGCCCCACCCCAGTTTTCAGTCTGTCTGCTGCATTTTATAAAAACAGAGAAGATGCTCTGCACTTCACTTCGGTCACGACTTCGGTCACTGCTCTTCTGTCACTACACTTCTCTGTCTTCTTCTCCTTCTCTCTTCTCTTCTCTTCACTTCTTTGCCTTTTATTCTTATTTTTATTTTTAAAGTAATCTTTACTTTTATTTTTGCAACAAGCTCTAAGAAAGCTAATTGAATAACTACTTTAAGTGCTTTACTTTTATCCAAGTTTTTAATAGAACAAATTCTTTTCTTTTTGATTTTAATATACTGTTAAAGTATCACCGCCTGATCCAGAAGAAGTAGAATTAGTGTCAGAATCAGAACTTAAGAACCACCACTTGAAACAAGTCGTCTTTTTCAAGACTGTGATCATCTGATGAAGAACGTTGCAGTTCATCGTCTGCCTCAGAAGAAGTGCAAGGAGTCTCCAACAAAAGAGACTTTGTGTGCTCCCAGCCGAGATCGACTCTGCCCCCAGCGCTCCCAAGGCGGAAAACCCGCTGGGCCTTCAGGCCAAGAGTTCCTCAACAGAGTACCAGCCTTCCCTCTGGCTATTGGACTGACGCGCTGTGCCGTAGTCCAACCCAGAACTCTCAAAGAGACCAAGCTTCAGGACCTCCTGAGACCCAGACAAAACAGGCTGAACGTCTTCATGCAGCTGGATCCAAACACGTGAGAATGAGTGGTGTGTAAAGTTCTGACTTCTGTCAAATTTCTGACTTCTGTCTGAAGTTCTGACTTCTATTCTATGACTTTAAGAAAGTTGAGATTAGGGTCTCGTTAGTATTTTAAAAAATTTCTCCCGTAACATTTAATATATAAAAACCTGACCCTTTAACTTTACCATCTGCCGACGGTCACATAATTTATTTCTTTCTAATTACAGTCTTTACCTTATTTTTGTTGTCTGTTATCTGTTGTTCATCTAAAATTGTCAGTTCATTTATGTTACCCCTAATTATTTAGTCAATAAACATATATAATCGTTTTTCTTTGTCTGGAACTTAATTTTAATGTGGAGAACCGATGGATACGTGCAAAGAATTCACTGCTTCAGAATATTGAGATTGAGTGAACTGATTTGAAATTGATACTCTGAATGTCCAAGTCAAACTTGTACAGTCAGATGTTTGGAATAGTTCCGTCCGGCCTATTCCAGTAAATCAAACAACGAAGGTGGTGCCCCATCTACGAGTGTAAAATTAATCACCAGTGATTAATGACCTTTATTATCAAGCAGTGATAGTCCCCTACATTTATATCTCTGGTGCCGTCCATGTGAGGCCTGTATAGTCTCCTACAGTTCCATAATTCCTGGTGGCCGATAATTTTGGCCTGAACTGTACATGGAAGCTACAGTAAAATCTACGAGTATTTAACATATAACTTTATATAAAAGCAGGACAGGAGGAGCGATAATAAGTGGGACACATGAGAGCAATTAACTCGACTTTTTGATTATCATGTTAACAAATATGAGCAAATCAGCATGTAGATAGACACATAAACATATTTTGAGATATTATCAAGGGGAAATTGTCCACATTCAGCATCAGCTCATCATTTCTCCTGTGTATATTGATCCTCTGAGGATTCTTCAAGTAGCTCATTTAAAGTTAAAGTTCTGCAATTATGCATGAAACACTAGAACTGAACCACCTCCAACATATCACTCACTGGTGACGGTGGCAGAAAGGAGGACACTGGACAAACTGCTGGACATTATTGACAATGCCAGCCACCCCCTGCACACCGTCATCAGCAACCAGAGGAGCCTGTTCAGTGGAAGGCTGCTCCTTCCCAAGTGTAGGACCAACAGACTCAAGAACTCCTTTGTCCCGACATGGCCACAAATATCACAGAGAAGTCATTCAATTAATCGCTCTGGATAACCAGCTCATCTCCGTGGTAGAGGATCTGGGTTTTTGAATCCCCGGTATGCCCTTATCACCTCGGCATTACATCACATTGACTTAACTTTCGAGTTACAACGTGCAGTATGTGCACTAGTTTCGTGGGTCTCATACAGCAGAGCATGTAACACAGCTGATACAGGAGATGCTGCACGCTGTGAAATAGACAAGCAACACGTCCACGTCATTTAACATGACAACGTAAGGAATATGAAAAAAGCAGTGATGATATGGAGGCACCAAGCGTGTGCTGCGTCTCACAAACTTCAGCTGCTGTACACGAGGGTCTGCTGTCACAGTGCAGCATCAATACTGTAATAGCATTATGCAGACTAAGACAGAGCCGTATGAAAGTATATACTTTGTTTCAACAAAATAAAAACAATATAAAGGAACAGCTTGGATGCAGGTACTTTTTTCTTAATGCAGCTGTATTATCCAGGAAAATATTAGTTCAGGGAGTTCATTGTTTCCTATATTTAGTTTTGTACCTCTATTTTTCTACTTGTAGGCTGCTGGAAATCCAATTTCCTTGCGGGAGTCATCCCTAAAGGATCAATAAAGAGAAGTCTAAGTCTAAGTCTATACTTTGGAAATACAAGGCTACTCGCCTGTACGTGTCATCAAAAATGTCTCGTCAAAGCAGACTGATCAGACAAACTTTCCCCAGGCAAAACTATGGTTTCTCACCAGTGTGAGTTCTCATGTGAGCTGTTAAGTTACTGCTTTTAGTAAAAGCCTTCCCACATGTTTTGCAAGTAAATGGTTTCTCACCTGTGTGAGTTCTCATGTGAGATGTTAAGTGACTGCTTTTAGTAAAAGCCTTCCCACATGTTTTGCAAGTAAATGGTTTCTCACCTGTGTGAGTTCTCATGTGAACTATTAAGTTACTTTTTATATTAAAAGTCTTCCCACATGTTTTGCAAGTAAACGGTCTCTCACCTGTGTGAGTTCTCATGTGAACTATTAAATGACCGTTTTTAGTAAAAGTCTTCCCACATGTTTTGCAAGTAAATGGTTTCTCACCTGTGTGAGTTCTCATGTGAACTATTAAGTTACTTTTTATATTAAAAGTCTTCCCACATGTTTTGCAAGTAAACGGTTTCTCACCTGTGTGAGTTCTCATGTGAACTATTAAGGTACTGGATTTAGTAAAAGCCTTCCCACATGTTTTGCAAGTAAACGGTTTCTCACCTGTGTGAGTTCTCATGTGAGCTGTTACGTAGCTGGTTTTAGTAAAAGCCTTCCCACATGTTTTGCAAGTAAACGGTCTCTCAACTGTGTGAATTCTCATGTGAATTGTTAAGGCCTCAGTTTGGCTGAAAGACTTCCCACATGTTTTGCAAGTAAACGGTTTCTCATCCGTGTGAGTACTCATGTGAACTATTAAGTCACTTTTTTTATTAAAAGTCTTCCCACATGTTTGGCAAGAATACGGCTTCTCACCTGTGTGGACTCTCGTATGTTTTTCTAAGTCACCACAAGACCTGAAAGTCTTCTCACATGTTTTGCAAGAATATGGTCTCTCACCTGTGTGGATTCTTGTATGTATTTTTAACCCACCACAAAACCTGAAAGTCTTCCCACAGGTGTTGCAAGAATACGGCTTCTCACCTGTGTGGACTCTTATGTGGATTGTTAACTGACTAAGAGTCCTGAAATCTTTACCACATGTTTTGCAAGAATATGGTTTCTCGCCCGTGTGGATTCTCAGGTGTGAATTCAAGTAGGACTTAAACTTAAAAATCTTTCCACATGTGTCACATTTGAAGGACTTTTCACCTGTGTGAGTGTTATGCTGAATGTCTGATGAGTTTTTTGCATAATCACTGTGACTTTTGCTTCTGTGTTGTCTGTTCTGTTGCTTCGGCTCTCCATCTCCGGCTGATCCTGAGTCTCCATGTTCTCCTCCTTTCTGGTCTGGGCTCTCAGCTACATGAGAGTTGTTAGAGAGGAGCTGGTGGTCACTTGTTGGTTCTGCTTCACTGTGGTCACTTTCCTCATAAGCTGGAGTCAACATGACGGTATCCGTCTCCACCTTCAGTACAAGCTGCTCTCCCTCCCGACTGGTGCAGAGTTCCTCCTGTTCCTCTTTAATCTCTGGAGGCTCTGGGTCCTCTTGGTCCAGACTGGAGTTCCTCTCCTGGTTACAGAGCTGCTGGTCAGCCAGAACCTCCTCCTCCTTACAGACATGTTGCTGTGGGAGCTCTGGAGGGACACACAACAAAAGACAGACAATATTTAATCAACCAATCAACCTTTATTTATCCTCCAGAGATCATTGAGATGCAACCCTCATTTACAAGGGCATCAAGGCCCACAGAACAAAGGCCGAATAACAACAAGTAGAAATACTCAGAAAGTTTCAATAGCTTCCAGGTCATGTGACCCACTGACTCCAAACCGATGCTGAATTGTATTAATACACTGGGTGATTAAGAAAACTGTTTCTTGTTTTCTTTACTCCATGGTTTATTTAAATTTGGCTTGTGAAACCCTCTGTAATAAATGTTTTAAACATGTTCTGAAATGCTCAGACCCATCAGAGTATGTTTTCCCGCAGGTCTTTTAAAGGAACAGCTTCTCACCTCTGTGGATTCTCACATGGACCTTTAAACAAGACAACTTGGAAAATGCTTTCCCATATGTTTCAAAAGAATATGGCCTCTCACCTGTGTGGGTTTGAAGGTGTGCATTCAATTGGGGATTAAACTTAAAAGCCTTCCCACATGTGTCACATTTGAAAGACTTATTACCTGGGTGAGTTTGAGCTGTAAGACGTCTTTTCTTTTTCTTCTGCTCTCCATCTCCAGCTGATCCTGAGTCTCCATGTTCTCCTCCTTTCTGGTCTGGGCTCTCAGCTACATGAGAGTTGTTAGAGAGGAGCTGGTGGTCACTTGTTGGTTCTGCTTCACTGTGGTCACTTTCCTCATAAGCTGGAGTCAACATGACGGTATCCGTCTCCACCTTCAGTACAAGCTGCTCTCCCTCCCGACTGGTGCAGAGTTCCTCCTGTTCCTCTTTAATCTCTGGAGGCTCTGGGTCCTCTTGGTCCAGACTGGAGTTCCTCTCCTGGTTACAGAGCTGCTGGTCAGCCAGAACCTCCTCCTCCTTACAGACATGTTGCTGTGGGAGCTCTGGAGGGACACACAACAAAAGACAGACAATATTTAATCAACCAATCAACCTTTATTTATCCTCCAGAGATCATTGAGAGGCAACCCTCATTTACAAGGGCATCGAGGCCCACAGAACAAAGGCCGAATAACAACAAGTAGAAATGCTCAGAAAGTTTCGATAGCTTTATTTATTTATTGATTGATGTTGTTTATTTCGGGCATGTCAATTCATAAGCATCACATTTCATCATTGTTCAAATAATACAATACACATGGCCGAAAGGGAAAAGCGGGAGAAGCCAAAGCTTATCAAGTCCCGCCCCCATTACCCACAGGATAAAATCTTCAACCTGATCTTTTCTTGTCTTTTGCATTTTACATTTTTTTTTTTTTTTTTTTTTTTTACCTAACAACTTCTTTTGTTATGACCTTTGATAACCTAAGTTATCTCACATTGTTGATACACATTATAACAACATCCTGCTATGTACAACTGGCATTGGCCTTGGACCATACAATTTTCTCTGGTTCAACTTATTGTTTGGGTACAGAATGGTATTCGTTATGCTCACATGCCGTCTCAACACAGTGTCTGCACAGTGTCTGTTGATTCGTGCCTCTGACCTTTATCAACCCTCCTGTATTGATCTGTACTGATCAACGATTGAATGTACATACTTTTTCTTGAAGCCACTTAGTGTTGCTGATTTTTTGACATCATCTTCTAGCACATTCCATTGTTTAACACCTTTGACCGATAAAGAAAAGGATTTTAACGTAGTTCGTACTTTACTTTGCCTGAAAATCATGTTCCCTCTGAGATTGTGTCTCTCCTCTCTGTCTAGGAAGAGTATTTGCAAATTATGGGGGAGGCTTTTGTTAGCAGCCTTGTGCATCATTTGTAGTGTGCGATAGTTTATTAAGTCATATAGTTTAAGTATTCTTGATTCAATAAATAACTGATTTGTGTGTGCCCTATAGTTGGCATAATGTAAGATTCTCAAAGCTCTTTTTTGGAGTATTAACAAAGGCTGTGTGGAGCCTTTATATGTGTGTCCCCACACCTCTGCACAGTATTGCAGGTGTGGAGAGACGAGTGCACAGTACAACAGGTGAAGTGCTTTTTGATTTAATATTTTTGTGCTTTCCAGAGTATGGACACACTCCTGGCCAACTTCCTTTTTAGCTGTCTTATGTGTGGCTTCCAACTTAACATGTCGTCGATGATTACTCCCAGTACTTTGTTCTCATGTACCCTTTCAATATTCACTCCGTTTACTTGAATGTTAGTACTGTTGTTGCAGCCTTTTTTCCCATATAGCATGTATTTAGTTTTCTCAAGATTTAGTGATAATTTATTTATATTAAACCACACATGAAGTTTGGCCATTTCGTGATTTACTGTTTCCACAAGTTGGTTCAAGTCAGTCCCAGAACAGAAAATATTTGTATCATCTGCGAATAATATTAATTTCAGAATATTTGACACTTTGCATATATCATGTATATATAGTATAAACAGCTTTGGACCCAGAACTGACCCCTGTGGGACCCCACAGACTATGTCCAAGCTAGTCGATGTGTTATCACCCATTTTGACATATTGGGATCTCTTGTGTAGATAGCTCTTGACCCACTGCAGTGCTACACCTCTAATGCCATATCTCTCCAGTTTAGCTATTAAAATATCATGATTAATGGTGTCAAATGCTTTTTTCAGGTCTATGAAAATTCCTATTGAATGTTGTTTTTGGTCAATAGCGTCAGTAATGATTTCCACAGACTCAGTTAGAGCAAAGGCAGTCGAGTGGTTCTTTCTGAATCCATATTGGCTGTCATATAGCAATTTGTGTTTGTTGATGAAGTTATCTAGCCTATTGTTGAATAGCTTCTCTAGGATTTTCGACAGTTGTGGCAGTATTGAGATTGGTCCGAATTAGTAAACTCGTGTGTGTCACCATTCTTAAACAGTGGCACAACTTTGACAACTTTCATTTTAGTGGGAAATATCCCAGTTTGAAATGACAGATTAAAAATGTATGTTAGTGGTGAAATAATTCCGTCTAATACTTTCTTAATTAGCCTCATGTCGAAGTCATCAACATCAGTGGAAGTTTTTGTTACGCATTCGTTGACCAGAGGTCTAATCTCTGTGTCCTTCACTGGTGTGAGAAACATTGAGCTGGGAGTTCTGTCTCCATCCTTATCAAAGTGGTCCCAGTGTAGGGGTGAGTCAGGAATGTCCTTGGCTAGCTCTGGCCCGATGTTTACAAAGAATTGATTGAATCTATTTGTTTTGACTTCCGGATTTTCTTCCTGCATGTTGTTATACTTGAAGTAGGGAGGATAGTTAGGCTTTGTGCTTTTTTTATTAGTCACATTGTTTAGAATATCCCATAATTTTTTAGTATACTTCATATTTTCTGCTCGTAGATTGCTGTAATATTCTTTCTTGCATTCCTTTAGGATGCTGTTTAGCTTGTTTTTATACCTTTTATATCTCACTTCAGACTGGGCCGTCCTTGATTTTAGGAACTGTCTATACAGAGTGTTTTTTCTTCCTGCAGGCGTTTATCAATGTTTTTGTGAGCCATGGTTTCTGCTCCTTATTCTGATTAGGGTGTTTCTTTTTCACAGGACAGTGTCTGTCATACAGTGTTTTAAATTTTTGCAAAAAGGAATCATATGCATCATTCACATCTGTTTCATTATAAACATTATTCCAGTTTTGCCTCAGTAGTTCATTTTTCAGTATATTCATTCCTTCTTCAGTTCTGACCCTTATGTATGTGTTTTTGTTAGGTGTCTGTCTCACAGTGTATTTATAGTCATAGATAGCAAAGATTGGTAAGTGGTCACTTATATCATTTATCAGGAGTCCACTTACTATGTCATTAACGTTTCGGATTGAGCAAGTCAATATTTATATCACCACAGATAAAAACTCTCTTTTGACTTGTTTCGGAGAATATTTCTCCCACACATTCATTGAAGTCCTCTATTTTTGAGTCTGGTGCTCTGTAGACACAGCTTACAACTATATTTTTACCTTTAGTTACACAGATTTCAGGTCATGTGACCCACTGACTCCAAACCGATGCTGAACTGTATACACTGGGTGATTAGGACACACCTTGTTATATGGACTTTACTGCTCCTAATATTTGTCATTCATGTTTTTAAGTGAAATGTAATTTTCCCAATAGCTTCCATCTCATCTGACCCACTGACTCCAAATCAGTGCCGAAATGTCTTCCTAACAGGTTGAATGAGACACACCTCTTTCTGTTGAGTTTTAGTGCTCCTCACATGTTTCGGAACGTTTTGTGGCTAAAATCATAATTTTCTGAGCGGAGTTTCGCCGCGGTCTTCTATAGAACGGAGCCCAGCCGTGCAGCGGACACTCAGAACCTCCGGAGTCCCGGAGTGGAATGAACCAAAACGAGGGAAACACTCGTATGTTCGCTCCATGTAGTGAAACGTGGCTGCGATGCATATGTCCCCCTCTGTGGCCACTCCAGGGCTCTGAACATTAGTGTTATTAAAATAAGAAACTTTTACTCACCTATCCTGTGTAACTTTACTTGGGGTTTCCAGCAGATATCCAGCATGACGCGCTGCCGATCGATCTCTTCCTCGTACTGGACGATAGTTGTTTTAAAAACTCTGAATATTTCTTCAGCAGCAGCAGTTAGTCGCTCGTTGACAAACTCTCTCAAACTCTCAACTGAACTCATTGTTCTTTAATTACTCATTCAATAATGAGCTGCGCTGTGACTCAGTACCGTCTTCACTTCATTCATTACACACAGCCAGCTAATGCTGCTAGCTGCTACTGTTTACTTCTGTTACCTCGTGCGTGATCTGAAGATCACACCGAGCCGCTACAAACCACGCCCCCTACAAAAACACGCCCATACGACACTACGGTGGCTGTGAAGGTCCAGAGCACTTGAAAAGTAAACAGAAAGGAAACAATTTTAACAACTTTAACGGTTGATTCACAACAATGTCTTTCAATGCAAACAATGCGCTTGAAACAATAGATTAATACAAAAATATGATGTAATGTAATTAAAAAGATTATATAGGACTAATAACAATGACAGGACGGGAAGGGACAGAACCAGATGCTTCCCTTTAAGTAAGTGTGGGAACGTAAATGTCCCATGTCCAGTAGACATTAAACAGCCATAAACAGCCCTGTAGTGTGCATCACAACTGAAGGTACCCTCAGTTAAGAGGTTCGGAGTTAACTCAATGTATACATTCCCATCTAAGTATAGAGAGACCTGCCGGTCCACTTCAGATGACATCATCACAGTCACGCAACACACACACTCGAGTGATATTTCACCAGTGGTGTTAGGCAGACCCGTCCTGTTCTTCTCTCACTGAATGGAGGGGCCCTCAGTCCCCACAAGTAAACAACTAGGAAGTAGGCGGGTATGAACGAATGGACTTACAAAAGGACTCATGCACCAGGGAACAGGGTGGTACTTGGCTTCTCAGCTAACAAGGCTGCCTCATTGTTGAGAGGTGTGACTTGGCTGACGACCTGAATGTCTTCTACTGCAGGTTTGAGAAGCCAACATTCACACCCAACACCCACTCCAGCATCAAACAACCCTCATCACCCCCTGCACCACCCTCATCCCTCCCTACTGACCCTCCACCCCTCACTCAGTATCTGTGAAGAGGATGTGTGTCAGCTCTTCAGGAAACAGAAGACCAGGAAACCTCCTGGTCCAGACGGCGTCTCACCCTCCTGTCTGAAGGTCTGTGCTGACCAGCTGGCCCCCCTCTTCACCCATATCTTTGACAGATCACTGGAGCTGTGTGAAGTCCCCTCCTGCTTCAAAAGCTCCACAATAATCCCAGTCCCCAAGAAACCACTAATCTCAGGACTCAATGACTACAGGCCCGTGGCGCTGACGTCTGTGGGCATCAAGTTCTTTGAGAGAGAGAGTGTTGAGCTACCCAAAGGACATCACAGGCCAGTTTGGATATCGGAGTCAGAACAGGTCAGTGGATGATGCAATCAACATGGGACTGCACTACATCCTGCAACACCTCGACTCCCCAGGGACACATGCTAGAATCCTGTTTGTGGACTTCAACTCAACGTTCAACACCATTATCCCAGACATCCTCCACTCCAAACTCACCCAGCTCACTGTCCCAGCCTCCATCTGTCAGTGGATCACAAACTTCCTGACAGACAGGAGGCAGCAGCTGAGGCTGACACAACAGTTGTCAGCCTCATGCTTACAGACGGGAGGTGGAACCGCTGGCCCTCTGGTGTGGTCAGAACAATTTGGAGCTGAACACGCTCAAAAATGTGGAGATGACAGTGGAGTTCAGGAGTAGCCCCGTACACTGCCCCCCATCACCATTTTCAATAACTCCCTGTCTGTTGTGGAAACCTTCAGGTTCCTGGGAACTTCCCAGGAACTTCCCACACCCAAAGTCACAGACTTCCCCCACATCCGACACTCAGCCCCCCTGCTCCACTGTGTCCCTCTCGTCTCTCCTGGTGAGAAATGAGTTGAGGAAGATGAAGGTGAAGAAGGCTAGGGGTCCAGGTGGCAGAGTCCTGCACGGGTCTTATTTTGCAAACCCGCGCCCGCCCGTACCCGTTGTATTTAAACCGCATCCGACCCGTTTCAGGTCACTAGCACAAATTACATTCTGCACCCATGCCGACCCGCTATAAATTGATACCGACGCCCATCCCACACCCAAAGCAAAATTAGTCTGACGCTGTGGGGGGTTGTAGTACGGTCGTCAACTCCGTGAGCTGGGGGAGGGACAAACGGATGCTCGTCACCATCAACATCAATGGGCGGGTGGGCGCTTCTTTTACAAAAAGAACACGGCAGCTCTCAAACACTCGCTATAATGGAGCTAACATCGAAAATGAGTATAGCAGCGCTGAGCTAGCAGTATAGCTGCGCAGCGCCGCTGTTCCACCATCTGGGGAGAACCCTGTGTGTCGTTAATGATGTTTTTGTTTTTACCCGCAGGTACCCGAACCCGTGCAGGACTCTGCCAGGTGGGATCAGCTCCAGGCATCATTAGTCTGCTTACAGAATTTGTTTCCTTGTACTTGGCAAATATGCAACGTAAAGCGGTTCTAGACACTGTGAAACACTTTGAAATAGCAGTATAGCCTTCCCCCTTATTATAAGCCTCCACGATCTTCTTTCTGAGCTCAAGACTGATTTCCTTTGTCTTTGGCATGGTGAGTAGAAGTAGTCCCTCTCAATAATGTGAACAAGTGCCTTGTTCCTAGGAGCCCTTTTGTGCTGATTGAAGGCTCAGAATTTTAGGAAAATATTCCGAATCAGCACCTCCAAATCCGAGGCCATGGTTCTCGACCGGAAAAAGGTGGCCTGCTCCCTCCAGGTGGGAGGAGAGTTCCTGCCTCAAGTGGAGGAGTTTAAGTATCTTGGGGTCTTGTTCACGAGTGAGGGAAGGATGGAGCGTGAGATTGACAGACGGATCGGTGCAGCGGCCGCAGTAATGCGGTCTTTGTATCGGTCCGTCGTGGTGAAGAGAGAGCTGAGCCGAAAGGCGAAGCTCTCGATTTACCAGTCAATCTACGTTCCGACCCTCACCTATGGCCATGAACTTTGGGTCATGACCGAAAGAATAAGATCCCGGATACAAGCGGCCGAAATGAGTTTCCTCCGCAGGGTGGCAGGGCGCTCCCTTAGAGATAGGGTGAAGAGCTCTGTCACCCGGGAGGAGCTCAGAGTAGAGCCGCTGCTCCTCCACATCGAGAGGAGCCAGCTGAGGTGGCTCGGGCATCTGTTTCGGATGCCCCCGGGACGCCTCCCTCGGGAGGTGTTCCTGGCATGTCCCTCCGGGAGGAGACCCCGAGGAAGACCCAGGACACGCTGGTGTGACTATGTCGCCCAGCTGGCCTGGGAACGCCTTGGGGTCCTCCCGGAAGAGCTGGAGGCAGTATCCGGGGAGAGGGAAGTCTGGGTGTCCCTGCTCAGGCAGCTGCCCCCGCGACCCGGCCCCGGATAAGCGGATGAAAATGGATGGATGGATGGATTCCATAATTCCTGGAGGCTAATAATGTTGACCTCAACTGTACATGGAAGCTACTGTAAAATCTACAAGGATTTAACATAAAACTGTTTATATAAAAGCAAGACAGGAGGAGCAATAATGAGTGGGACACATGAGAGCGATTAACTCGACTTTTTAATCATCAAGTTAACAAATATGGACAAATCAGCATGTAGATAGACACAAACATATTTTGACATCTTCCCAAGGGGAAATTGTTCACATTCAGCATCAGCTCATCATTTCTCCTGTGTATATTGATCCTCTGAGGATTCTTCAAGTAGCTCATTTAAAGTTAAAGTTCTGCAATTATGCATGAAACACTAGAACTGAACCACCTCCAACATATCACTCACTGGTGACGGTGGCAGAAAGGAGGACACTGGACAAACTGCTGGACATTATTGACAATGCCAGCCACCCCCTGCACACCATCATCAGCAACCAGAGGAGCCTGTTCAGTGGAAGGCTGCTCCTTCCCAAGTGTAGGACCAACAGACTCAAGAACTCCTTTGTCCCGACATGACTACAAATATCACAGAGAAGTCATTCAATTAATCGCTCTGGATAATCAGCTCATCTCCGTGGTAGAGGATCAGGGTTTTTGAATCCCCGGTATGCCCTTATCACCTCGGCATTACATCACATTGACTCCACTTTCGAGTTACAATGTGCCATATGCGCACTAGTTTCGTGGTTCTCGTACAGCAGAGCATGTAAAACAGCTGATAGAGGAGATACTGAACGCTGTGAAATAGACATGCAACATGTCCACGTCATTTACCTTGACAACGTAAAGAGGCACCAAGCGTGTGCTGCATCTCACACACTTCAGCTGCTGTACACGAGGGTCTGCTGTCACAGTGCAGCATCACACACTCACCTGCTAACACGAGGTAGGTGGAGGACAATACTGTAATAGCATATGCAGAATAAGACATAGCCATATGAAAGTATATACTTTGTTTCAACAAAATAAAAAAAATATAAAGGAACAGCTTGGATGCAGGTACCTTTTTCTTAATGCAGCTGTATTATCCAGGAAAAAATTAGTTCCGGGAGTTTATTGTTTACTGTTTGTTGTTTTACTTCCTATACTTAGTTTTGTACCCCCGTTTTTCTACTTGTAGGCTGCTGGAAATCCAATTTCCTTGTGGGAGTCATCCCAAAAGGATCAATAAAGAGAAGTCTAAGTCTATACTTTGGAAATACAAGGCTACTTGCCTGTACGTGTCATCAAATGTCTCGTCAAAGCAGACTGATCAGACAAACTTTCCCCAGGCAAAACTATGGTTTCTCACCTGTGTGAGTTCTCATGTGAACTATTAAGTTACTGGTTTGATAAAAAGTCTTCCCACATGTTTCACAAGTAAACGGTTTCTCACCTGTGTGAGTTCTCATGTGAGTTGTTAAGTGACTGGTTTTAGCAAAAGCCTTCCCACATGTTTTGCAAGTAAACGGTTTCTCACCTGTGTGAGTTCTCATGTGGACTTTCAAACCAGATGAATCAGAGAATGTTTTCCCACAGGTGTTGCAAGAATACGGCTTCTCACCTGTGTGGACTCTCATGTGAACTGTTAAGTTACTGGTTTGGTTAAAAGTCTTCCCACATGTTTTGCAAATAAACGGTTTCTCACCTGTGTGAGTTCTCATGTGACGTATTAAGTGACTGGTATTATAAAAAGTCTTCCCACATGTTTTGCAAGTAAACGGTTTCTCACCTGTGTGAGTTCTCATGTGACGTATTAAGTGACTGGTTTTAGTAAAAGCCTTCCCACATGTTTTGCAAGTAAAAGGTTTCTCACCTGTGTGAGTTCTCATGTGAACTTTCAAACCAGATGAATAAGAGAATGTTTTCCCACAGGTGTTGCAAGAATACGGCTTCTCACCTGTGTGGTTTCTCATGTGAGCTGCTAAGTTACTGTCACCCGCGAAAGCTTTCCCACATATTTTGCAAGAATACGGCTTCTCACCTGTGTGGACTCTCATGTGGATTGTTAACTGACTAAGAGTCCAGAAATCTTTACCACATGTTTTGCAAGAATACGGCTTCTCACCTGTGTGGTTTCTCATGTGAGCTGCTAAGTTACTGTCACCCGCGAAAGCTTTCCCACATATTTTGCAAGAATACGGCTTCTCACCTGTGTGGACTCTCATGTGGATTGTTAACTGACTAAGAGTCCTGAAATCTTTACCACATGTTTTGGAAGAATACGGTTTCTCGCCTGTGTGGATTCTCAGGTGTGCATTCAATTGGGACGTACACTTAAAAGACTTTCCACATGTGTGACATTTAAAGGACTTTTTACCTGGGTGAGTGTTATGTTGAATGTCTGATGAATTTTTTGCATAATCACTGTGACTTTTGCTTCTGTGATGTCTATTCTGTTGCTTCGGCTTTCCATCTCCAGCTGATCCTGAGTCTCCATGTTCTCCTCCTTTCTGGTCTGGGCTCTCAGCTACATGAGAGTTGTTAGAGAGGAGCTGGTGGTCACTTGTTGGTTCTGCTTCACTGTGGTCACTTTTCTTATAAGCTGGAGTCAACATGACGGTATCCGTCTCCACCTTCAGTACAAGCTGCTCTCCCTCCCGACTGGTGCAGAGTTCCTCCTGTTCCTCTTTAATCTCTGGAGGCTCTGGGTCCTCTTGGTCCAGACTGGAGTTCCTCTCCTGGTTACAGAGCTGCTGGTCAGCCAGAACCTCCTCCTCCTTACAGACATGTTGCTGTGGGAGCTCTGGAGGGACACACAACAAAAGACAGACAATATTTAATCAACCAATCAACCTTTATTTATCCTCCAGAGATCATTGAGAGGCAACCCTCATTTACAAGGGCACCGAGGCCCACAGAACAAAGGCCGAATAACAACAAGTAGAAATACTCAGAAAGTTTCAATAGCTTCCAGGTCATGTGACCCACTGACTCCAAACCGATGCCGAATTGTATTAATACACTGGGTGATTAGGACACACCTTGTTATATGGACTTTAGTCAAGTCAAGTCAAATTTATTTAAATAGCACATTTCATACAGCAACGAATAAAACGAATAAAAGACATGCCTCTGTCGGCAAGAACTGTTCACGATTGTACCATCATGATGGCAAATCAAATTGAGGCACCCTGTGGGGCAGCCACTGCCATCAGTAAGGGTCCTGCAATGAGCTGGCGACTCATTCAGGGTGTACCCTGGCCTTCCCCCATGAGTAGAACTGGATTTGGCCCCAGTAAGCCCCGCAACCCCTCAGGGGCATAAGAAGCAGGAAACTTCCCGCAGGAAAAAGCGGAAAAGAATACGAAAGAACAAGTGAAGGACATAAATGCAGCACCATTCTTTTCTCTCGCTTTGGATGAGTCAACAGACGTAAGCCATTTATCCCAGTTCAGCGTGATTGCAAGGTATGCTGTCAGTGACACACTATGTGAGGAAAGTCTATGAAAGGGACAACAAGAGGGGAGGATTTATTCAAGTCTTTCACTGAGCTCGCTAAAGAAAACAATCTACCGATGGATAAACTTATTTCGGTGTGTACTGATGGTGCTCAGTGCATGGTGGGGAAGAACAGAGGATTCATAGTGCTTCTTTGTGAACATGAAAAGAGACCCATCCTAAGTTTTCACTGCATCCTACATCAGGAGGCGCTTTGTGCTCAGATGTGTGGCGAGCAGCTTGGTGAGGTGATGTCGCTGGTCATTCGGGTGGTCAACTTTATTGTTGCCCGAGCTTTAAATGATCGCCAGTTTAAAACACTGCTGGATGAAGTTAGGAATAATTATCCTGGTCTGCTTCTGCACAGCAATGTGCGTTGGTTGTCAAGAGGGAAGGTGCTCAGCCGTTTCGCGGCTTGTCTGAGCAAAATCCGGACTTTTCTTGAAATGAAAAACGTTGAGGATCCTGAGTTAGCTAACACTGAGTGGCTCCTGAAGTTCTATTATCTTGTGGACATGACGGAACATCTGAACCAGCTCAATGTGAAAATGCAAGGCGTTGGAAATACAGTCTTATCCCTTCAACAAGCAGTGTTTGCATTTGAAAATAAGCTAGAACTCTTCATCGCCGACACTGAAACAGGTCGTTTACTACACTTTGAAAAACTGGGAGAGTTTAAAGATGCATGCACAGCAAGTGACCCTGCTCAACATCTTGATCTTCAGCAGCTATTGGGCTTCACATCTAATCTCCTGCAGTCATTCAAAGCGCGCTTTGGAGAATTTCGTGAGCGCACTCGTCATTTTAAGTTCATCACCCATCCACACGAGTGTGCAGTGGACAGTGCCGACCTGAGTTACATCCCCGGTGTCTCCGTCAGAGATTTTGAGCTACAAGCTGCTGACCTGAAGGCCTCAGACATGTGGGTGAATAAGTTCAAGTCACTGAATGAAGATTTGGAAAGACTTGCACGACGGCAAGCAGAGTTGGCGGGCAAACACAAGTGGGGAGAAATGAAAAAACTTCAACCCGCGGACCAGCTGATTGTCAAAACTTGGAACGCGCTTCCCGTCACATACCACACACTGCAGCGTGTGAGTATTGCTGTACTGACAATGTTTGGCTCTACGTATGCATGTGAGCAGTCTTTCTTACATCTAAAGAACATTAAGACCAACCTACGATCACGTTTAAGGGATGGAAGTCTCAACGCCTGCATGAAGCTTAACCTCACCATGTATCAACCAGACTACAAAGCCATCAGCAAAACCATGCAGCACCAGAAGTCGCATTAATGGTAAGAAGTACTTTATTCATCATTGGTTAGCAACAGCCGAACAACGTTATTAAAAAGAATTCAGAGACTTATTGTATTTTAAAAGTGTTGGTCTTACATAAAATGTACACATTTACTTGTAATTAGTTTTAAACATATTGTATGGCCCTGGTGTGTATTTGGTGAGCATGTCAGCAACGTAAGAGGGAAATTTGCAGACTTTGCTATATAACTTTCCACATAAATGCCAAACAGTAAAACAGACACAGTTTACAGCTACAGCAGATCTACTGATTGCGTTTCAAATTTGTCCCTCGCTGTCCACCGTCATTCAACATTTGAAAATGTATCAAGTTGCGCAAGGCACGGGTCGGGTATAGGTAAACACAATGACCGGCCACCGCTGTCAACGTTTTTGTGCCCCTGATTCATGTCTTCATGTCACTCCGCGAGTCCATTCATTTGTCACGATGGAACTTCAGTGAAAGCAAAGCTCCACCAAAGAGCCTGCAATCATTGCAGAAGGTTATCTGATGTGTCAGTGTTTCTCCTATATGTATTCTACTGCGGGATTTTCAGCGCCGCCGTCGCAAAAAAAAACAAACCCAAAAACATGATTTTTGTCGGTGTAATATCACGGGCGAATGGCGAATTTAAGTTGCACACAGTGAAAGCACTACACCCTAAATTATCCTGAAATCGATTATTACTGCTATTTGTATAATTTCTACAAGTCAGCGTTTAAGTTGAGTGACTGAAATCCTCGTCATCCTATTCAAAGGCTGCAACAGGCGACTCATCAAACTGGGGTGAAGTTAGTTTCAGGTTGGATATTCGGTGGATATTCAGTCGGGTCCAGCTGAGACTTTACTGAGGTTCTCCCAGTGTCAGCAGCAGGAGGACGGTCAGCCCACCTCCCAGAGCTGAATCACTGAGACTGATTTAGGGACCATCATTAAATTACTTAGCAGAAATATATTAATACAAAATAATTGCAGTTTTTTCAATATCTTCCATGTCATGTGACCCAGTGACTCCAAACCAGCAGCAGATTGTATTAGTAAACTGGAGAAATGAAACACAGATCGTTTTATCGTATTTTAGTGCTTCCTCTATTTTATATGAATATTAATATGCAGAAATTATGATTTTTTTCTCAATTGCTTCCATGTCATGTGACCCACTGGCCTCTGAAACAGATTCTGTTTCCATAAGATATATAATAATAAAGAAAATAATGGTAAAAAAGTTCTCTAATGCTCAAGAGGTTAACAAATTTTAAAGCAGCAATGTCAGCTTCTACACTATTTTGTCTCGTGTCTTAGATTCTGAACCTGAATTTCTGAAAAAAAAAATTTTTTTTTTCAAAAATCTCACCAGCAGTCACCATTTAAAGGGTTATTTTACAGATTTTCTTCCAGACACCCCTAGTGTTGCTCAGTTACCAACTCAGAGCACCGCTGCTACAAAAAAATCTAGGGGAAACACTGTGTTCAAAGAATTTGAACGCCTGGGGCGAACTATTTCTTTCTTAGCTGCAGCAGAAACAGGACAAAATAAATGTAAAGAGAGACAAACTGGAGGCGTATATTTTCCTGCTTTTTTGTACTTTGCCAATCACAACTATGAGTAGTAGAGGAAGAGGAAGAAGTAGTAATTTAGATTGTTCCCTACTAAAAAACAATCAGTGGGCAATTAACAGTTAACAATTATCTCTGTGCAGTTCAGTGTTTCCTACAAGAAATCTGTTAGTTAAGGTCGTAAATTGTGAACACTTCAGTGGCCGGTCAAAACATATTTTGGCCGGTAAAATTTCAAAGCCTACCTGCCATTGGCATGTAGGTCAAAAATCTAATTTTATACCCTGGTGCAACATCATCCATAATCCGTGTCACTGAATTTTTTAAATTATAGACCAAATTGTCACATAAGGATAGAGAGGACAAATTAAAACCAGACTGTGAACTATTACCCCTAACAGAGTTTGTACATCTAGCAATGAACCTGTCAGATGTCTCTGCACAAATGGCCCGTCTTTTGACTAGCTTTAAACCAGGTATGTATTCGGTCAACAGAGCAACATTAAAAAAGATACAAAAGTGATCTGAAAAGCCAACATCTAGTATGAACTTTGGGGTTAAGTCAATGTATGGAGAGAATTTTGTTCCTTTATTATTCAATCAGATAGAATAGATTTGAAACCAAATAAGAGATTTGAGAGCAAAAAAGAGTTAGTGGCAATCAAATAATTTTTTTTTTGAGATCGAAACAGAACAAGTTGCAATTGAAAAAAAAATATGAGAGAACATATTTCTTCAACTTCAATCAAAACTAATGTTTGTAAGTAAAAACATACGACTATTTTGCTTATAAATCAGTCCTCTTTGCTTTCAAGATAAAAAATTTTGCTTGCAAATCAGTCCTCTTTGCTTGCAAATTCTAAAGTTTTGCTTGCGAATTCAACTGCACTTGATGGGCGGGGCCTACGCTGGTGGATGAGAGAAGAGTTTCTATTGGTTGACTTGACCTGGCTCCAGCACCAGCTACGTCTTCCGCATTCCCTTGTGCTGTGCTGCTTGGAGGCAAGCTTGTCGCTCTTGAAAGGTTTCTCTTAAGTAATGAATTGCGCTATATATCGTTGGCTACAGCCTGCCGTACATTCACAACAACAACAAGTAATGTATTATAATGCCCTGCTGCTGCAAGCACACTGATTAGCAGCAACATGGTTGTCTCTGCTAGTCACGGCCTGAGCAGAGTAGCCTAATGAGTGAGTGAAGTACAGGGGGGCGTATACAACATAGGGCTGTGATTTAAACATTCAGTGTTGCATGGTACTCGCGGTGCCAAAACGTCACGGTTCCTACACAACACACTGATGGAGAAGACCGCGGCAGCCCACAAACACTCACTATAAAGCAGCTAGCTAGCAGCGCCAGTGTTCCACCATCTGGGGAGAACCCTGACCGTGGATTAGGCCACTAAACTACCGCTGAACACTGTGTCAGTTTCCACAGTGTAGCGGGCTGCCGCTACCCGGCTCCCGTTCTCACTACAGCTTACAGCTACAGACGTAGCTGGTGCTGGAGCCAGGTCAAGTCAACCAATAGAAACTCTTCTCTCATCCACCAGCGTAGGCCCCGCCCATCAAGTGCAGTTGAATTCGCAAGCAAAACTTTAGAATTTGCAAGCAAAACTTTAGAATTTGCAAGCAAAGAGGACTGATTTATAAGCATAATAGTTGTATGTTTTTACTTACAAACATTAGTTTTGATTGAAGTTGAAGAAATATGTTCTCTCATATTTTTTTTTCCAATTGCAACTTGTTCTGTTTCGATCTCAAAATAAAAATTATTTGATTGCCACTTACTCTTTTTTGCTCTCAAATCTCTTTTTTGGTTTCAAATCTATTCTATTTGATTGAATAATAAAGGAACAAAATTCTCTCCATATCAATGCCTTTAGAGATAACCAGGTCAAGAGTATGACCTTGATTATGTGTCGGCTCTGTAATGTGCTGCGTAAGTCCAAAAGCTGATAATGTGTCGGTGAACTGGTTGGCAAAACAATCAGTAGCATTATCAATATGAATATTAAAATCCCCAGAAATAAGGATTGAGTCATATTCAACAGTAATTTTAGGTAAAAGCTCACCAAATTCAGATAAAAAGCCTTTTTTGAGTCTTGGAGGGCGGTAAACTGTGAGAACTAGACATGGATATACAGATTTGATTATTAGAGCTAAATATTCAAATGTAGAATAGAAACCAAATGAGATGGTTTTACATGATAACATATCTGAAAAAATTGCAGCAACACCACCACCTTTCTTGTTGGATCTGGAACAGTGGGAAAATGAAAAATTAGACAGTGAAGCTTCAATCAGCTCCTTACTACCAGTCTCATCAAACTGCTCCTCATATTTGTTTATTCATGATTTTAATGTGAAATGTATTTTTTCCCCAATAGCTTCCATCTCATCTGACCCACTCCTCAGAGTATTTTTAAAAAATTACTCCCGTCATATTTAAAATATAAAAACCTGACCCTTTAACTTTACCATCTGCAGACGGTCACATAATTTATTTATTTCTAATTACAGTCTTTACCTCATTTTTGTTGTCTGTTATCTGTTGTTCATCTAAAATTGTCATTTCATTTATGTTACCCCTAATTATTTAGTCAATAAACATATATAATCGTTTGTCTTTGTCTGGAACTTAATTTTAATGTGGAGAACCGATGGATACGTGCAAAGAATTCACTGCTTCAGAATGTTGAGATTGAATAAATTGATTTGAAATTGATACTCTGAATGTCCAAGTCAAACTTGTAAAGTCAGATGTTTGGAATAGTTCCCTCCGGCCTATTCCAGTAAATCAAACCACGGAGGTGGTGCCCCATCTACGAGTGTAAAATTAATCACCAGTGATTAATGACCTTTATTATCAAGCAGTGATAGTCCCCTACATTTATATCTATGGTGCCGTCCATGTGAGGCCCGTATAGACTCCTACAGTTCCATAATTCCTGGTGGCCGATAATTTTGGCCTGAACTGTACATGAAAGCTACAGTAAAATCTACGAGTATTTAACATATAACTTTATATAAAAGCAGGACAGGAGGAGCGATAATAAGCGGGACACATGAGAGCAATTAACTCGACTTTTTAATCATCATGTTAACAAATATGAGCAAATCAGCATGTAGATAGACACAAACATATTTTGACATCTTCTCAAGGGGAAATTGTTCACATTCAGCATCAGCTCATCATTTCTCCTGTGTATATTGATCCTCTGAGGATTCTTCAAGTAGCTCATTTAAAGTTAAAGTTCTGCAATTATGCATGAAACACTAGAACTGAACCACCTCCAACATGTTTTGGAAATACAAGGCTACTCGCCTGAACGTGTCATCAAATGTTTTGTCAGAGCAGACTGATCAGACAAACTTTCCCCAGGCAAAACTATGGTTTCTCACCTGTGTGAGTTCTCATGTGAACTGTTAAGGTATGGTTTAGCGTGAAAGTCTTCCCACATGTTTGGCAAGAATATGGTTTCTCACCTGTGTGGATTCTCATGTGCCTTTTCAAACTAGATGAGTCACGCAATGTTTTCCCACATGTTGGGCAAGAATATGGTTTCTCACCTGTGTGGATTGTCATGTGACGAGTTAATACAGCACTGCTCCCAAAAGCCTTACCACAAATTTCACAAGTAAAAGGTTTCTCACCCGTGTGGATTCTTGTGTGTTTTTTTAAGTTACCACAAGACCTGAAAGTCTTCCCACAAGTGTTGCAAGAATACGGCTTCTCACCTGTGTGGATTCTCATGTGGACTGCCATGTGTCCACGTTGGCTGAAAACTTTCCCACAAGTTTTACAAGTGAACGGTTTCTCACCTGTGTGGATTCTCATGTGCCTAGTCATACCAGATGAATTAAGTAATGTCTTCCCACATGTTTTACAAGTGAACTCCTTCTCACCTGTGTGGATTCTTATGTGTGAATTCAATTGGGACGTTAACTTAAAAGTCTTTCCACATGTGTCACATTTGAAAGACTTTTCACCTGGGTGAGTGTTATGCTGAATATCTGAAGAGGTTTTTTTTGTTTTATGACGTCTTTTCTTTTCCTTCGGCTCTCCATCTCCAGCTGATCCTGAGTCTCCATGTTTTCCTCCTTTCTGGTCTGGGCTCTCAGCTACATGAGCGTTGTTAGAGAGGAGCTGGTGGTCACTTGTTGGTTCTGCTTCACTGTGGTCACTTTCCTCATAAGCTGGAGTCAACATGACGGTATCCGTCTCCACCTTCAGTACAAGCTGCTCTCCCTCCCGACTGGTGCAGAGTTCCTCCTGTTCCTCTTTAATCTCTGGAGGCTCTGGGTCCTCTTGGTCCAGACTGGAGTTCCTCTCCTGGTTACAGAGCTGCTGGTCAGCCAGAACCTCCTCCTCCTTACAGACATGTTGCTGTGGGAGCTCTGGAGGGACACACAACAAAAGACAGACAATATTTAATCAACCAATCAACCTTTATTTATCCTCCAGAGATCATTGAGAGGCAACCCTCATTTACAAGGGCATCGAGGCCCACAGAACAAAGGCCGAATAACAACAAGTAGAAATACTCAGAAAGTTTCAATAACTTCCAGGTCATGTGACCCACTGACTCCAAACCGATGCCGAAATGTCTTCCTAACAGGTTGAATGAGACACACCTCTTTCTGTTGAGTTTTAGTGCTCCTCACATGTTTCGGAACATTTTGTGGCTAAAATCATCATTTTCTGAGCGGAGTTTCGCCGCGGTCTCCTATAGAACGGAGCCCAGCCGTGCAGCGGACACTCAGAACCTCCGGAGTCCCGGAGTGGAATGAACCAAAACGAGGGAAACACTCGTATGTTCGCTCCATGTAGTGAAACGTGGCTGCGATGCATATGTCCCCCTCTGTGGCCACTCCAGGGCTCTGAACATTAGTGCTATTAAAATAAGACACTTTTACTCACCTATCCTGTGTAACTTTACTTGGGGTTTCCAGCAGATATCCAGCATGACGCGCTGCCGATCGATCTCTTCCTCGTACTGGACGATAGTTGTTTTAAAAACTCTGAATATTTCTTCAGCAGCAGCAGTTAGTCGCTCGTTGACAAACTCTCTCAAACTCTCAACTGAACTCATTGTTCTTTAATTACTCATTCAATAATGAGCTGCGCTGTGACTCAGTACCGTCTTCACTTCATTCATTACACACAGCCAGCGAATGCTGCTAGCTGCTACTGTTTACTTCTGTTACCTCGTGTGATCTGAAGATCAGACAGAGCCGCTACAAACCACGCCCCCTACAAAACACGCCCATACGACACTACGGTGGCTGTGGAGGTCCAGAGCACTTAGAAAGCAAACAGGAAGGAAACAATTTTAAAAACTTTAACAGTTGATTCAATGCAAACAATGCGCTTGAATCAGTACATTAATACAAAAATACAAAGTACTGTGTTTAAAAAGATTATATAGGACTGACAAAAAATATATGTGCACAAGGTTATTTTAAACTTAATAAAATAAAATATTTACAATTATAATAATTACTAGTTATTTCGATTAAAATAGGTTGTTTCCACTGGCCGTTTTTCAAGAGCCACACTGTCACAGAGCTTGGTCTCCTACATCAGATGCCATAAATATCACTCTAAGGTGATGATTTCTTCTGGGTTAACAGAAAAGATTGCTCGCCCTTTGACACAAATAAAATGTATTTATGTATTTATGAATATGACCATACACAGGTCTTTAAAGTATGTACCTTAAAACACAACATTTAAGACAAATGAAACAGCCAGCAGCAACTTTTATTGGCAATAAAATAAAACATTCTCATCTTACATATTTATGACACGAGACTTGAGACATTTTTTTTATTCATCCGACATAGACACTACAGCCTCTTCAAAAACTCCTCAGAGTCCAGAGCTCTTCTGAGTTTTTCAGCATAGTTTGTAGTTGCTGTTTTGCCTCCTTGCTCACGTTTTTTGTCATGTAATGAGCCAACAGCC
Source organism: Sparus aurata (assembly GCF_900880675.1). NCBI lineage: Eukaryota > Metazoa > Chordata > Actinopteri > Spariformes > Sparidae > Sparus > Sparus aurata. The sequence continues at coordinate 28,830,506 of NC_044198.1, read as the reverse complement.
ATTTTTCACTGATGAGACAAAATGGAAGAACATAGCAATTAGTAAAAGGAAATTCACAATATGGCTGTCATAAACAATGTAAAAACAATACATATAGGTATTAGCACTTTCCTTATGTATGTAGCATACCTCAAGTCATACTGCAGTCCACATTTATATATTTCTGTGGCTCTGTCAATGGAAAATGCATGGAGAGCTGAAAGGACGTGGACTGTTGCCTGTGTCATGAGGTGAACAAAAGGACATCTTTCATTTAGACAATAAAGTACTCTGTCATGTTGCAGTTAACAGAATATTACCCATAAGTTAAAGACTGACATCAATAATAATACAAAATATGATAGATTTTAGCAAGTCAAAAGTTTAACAGTGACAATAGAACAGTTAAGTTTCCCCGCACAGAAGACTGCACATAAATCGAAAACATGATTGACAAAGAATCAGATCAAAAAGGGAAATCGATTATGGCATTGGTATCAACAAAATCTTATCAATACCCGTGGTTGGACTTACCTCTATATTTAACAACAGACTTCTGGTGGCCATGTAAATGGGGAGTTAGGGCATGGTATGGCCCTATCGTCTGACACAATGGGCATGTGCCCCTCCCGAAATGTTGTGATGTTGGTCTATAGGAGAATTAAAATACAATTAAAACTCATACTTCCTTACTTTATATATTTTTGACAAGAAATAAAGGATTAAAGCAAAACTATATTGTTTGTTATTGATTCAATACTGCAGGTTTCCAACCTGATGTATGAGGTATCTGGAGGACAACACATTCTGACCTGCTTAGGTTAGATTCAATCATGACTGATCTACTTAGTTTGGATTCAATCATGACTGATCTACTTAGTTTGGATTCAATCATGACTAATTGATTTTCATTGTGTGAGTGAACGTCCAGGGGTATGCTTACAACTGTGAGGGGCCAAAGGTAACAGACGATAAAGTGCTTAGCTAAGTTTGACCTGCATGCCAAATGGTGGGAGATGCCTAACACAGGTCAAACTCCTCTTTTAGTCTATTGGATAATTTGGCAAGGGGACCAGTCAAAAGAAGTGGATGTACTTGAGACAGGACTCTAAAAAGGCCCTCACAGGAAGAACGAGAGGGTGGGACTTAGTAGATCTCCTTAGATCAAAGGCTGATAGGAGTTCTGATCGGGCAGATGGAGAAGCATTTTCGCATTGCTTTTTCCAGAGATTTGATAATATCAGAACGTGGCCGCTTCTGATCCGGACGCAGGGCTCAAGATTTTGTTTCAATAAAGATTGCTCTATCATTCCACCCAGCCCTGCCCCCGCAGAATTCTTTCATCATCAAACTACACGCCGACTCATTGGAGGAGGAAAGCCCAGAAACCACACGTAAGAGCTCAAAACTGAATGGCTCACGAGATAGGTGTCTTTTCCTAGACTCAACCCAAAGCTTATTTTAAAACAAAGGCCCTGTCCTACTTGTCTCATTGCAAACACCTGAATACATGGCTCCACTGGCCATTAAATTCATACAAAAGTTATTGAAACACAATAGCAGGAATAAAAACCTATTTCATTTCAAATCTGCATGCATACATGTCTACAGCATAACTTTTAAAATTTTACAAAATCAGATTATGGTCAGTTTATGCTTTTTGCCAAGTTCAAACACAGGATCCTATTTTCTTATGTTTTTGTGTGTCTAAATAACAAATCAGGCAAACAACTTTGAATTGGTCTACTAGAAAGAGGCAGCTGCAACTAGAAACAGCCTTATTGTTCTTTCCAAAGCAATCAGGCCTGCACTTCAAGAAACGTATTTCCTAACTGTAAACCACACTATCACTGAAACTATTATTTGAATATGTTTTTGCTAAAAATATTTAGTTTGATGTGTTGAGTTAAATGAAAATATTCTGCGTCTACATGCCGTGTTCCCTCTTGCTCAGTCATTAATCTGATTTTCATAACATGTAAAAGACAACAAAAAATGGGTTTGCTTACGGACATTTTCAGTGTATTGAGTTTGATGAAATATGTCTTTTTATAATAGAGTCCGGTGTCTGTTGAAAAACAGTCATTAATTCTTGTTCTGCCTAGCTAAAGATGTCTTAAACGTTAAATTAAACGTCAACATCTTCTAAAAATGTAAACGACCTAACCTGAACTAGCACCGCCATCTTGTCTGCCCGCAGGTGCTGCTGGCAACTGCGGTTGGCAAATGTACAGTTAAAATGACATTAAGTGTTAAATGTTTACACCTCCTATGCGGGAAATTAATAAATGTGTCTCACCTGAACCGGCATTGTCATCTCATCTTGCCTGCATTTGCTGCTGTGATGACTTTAATCACCAGCTCGTATTGCCTGCATTTTGCTGCTTTAAGTTCAATCATCATCCTGAGACCCAGGTAGGGCAAATGTGCCGGCGCGCTCGTTAAGCTCAGACGGGGATTTCGAACAGTGCTCCCGTCAATACACTTGGTAAAAGTCCGCTCCCTGAACAATAAGATGGATGAACTGCTGCTTCTTAACAGCAGAAACTCAGTCTTTTGCAGACCTATCGCCCTGTGTTTTACGGAAACCTGGCTCAGCGAACACATCCCGGACACAGGATTACATCTGCCAGACTTTCAAATTCTCTGAGCGGACCACGTAACGGAACTCTTGGGAAGAGGGGGGGAGGTGGAATCTGCTTTTATATAAACAAAGGTTGGTGTGCAGATGTCATAGTGTTAAACAAATCATGCAGCCCCCATCTGGAGACAATTTTCATAAAAGTCTGGTTGGTGTTTAAATCCCACCTCAGGCCTGTGTTACTGAGGCTTTACAACACCTGGCTGACCAGATAACGGACATGGAGAGGAAACATCCAGACTCTCCGCTCATTGTTCTTGGGGACTTTAACAGAGCAAATCTCAGCTGTGAGCTGCCAAGATATAGGAAGCATGTTAAATGTTCCACCATGGGCAAAAACACTCAGGACCACTGCTACACTACGATAAAGGTTACAATGTTACAATTAGAAGCTGAAAAACAGCTTGCCAACATTCAGACCCATCACCCACTCCAGCATCAAACAACCCTCATTCCCCCCCTGCACCACCATCCCCACTCCCTACTGACCCCCCACCATCACTCAGTAGCCCTTTTTAGATAGAAAAGGCGGCACATCTGCTCCAAGGTAAGGGCGGCAACGTCTTTCTAAAACGGAGGCGTAATAATCCTCCTTTTACAAAAGCCGCCTCTGAGGTAGGCGTAAGCATGTGACGTGACGAAAAGCTCGAAGTTGGGCTGTGAACGGTGACATATAATTTGTCTTCAAAATAAGAGCTTTACATTGCACCCCACTGGAGTTTAGAAGTGGGTTCTTAGCGGGGGGGCTTTTAATTTGAAAGTAGCGACCGTCCTTTGCTTTCCGACACAACATCAAGCTAACACAACCAAACAGCTACAGAGACCGAGGAGACGCTTGCATCTCCTGGATCTCAACGGCTGTCCAGTTGTTCATCTTAATGTCTGCGGATGAAGTAAAGGACTGACTGCTGTGATCAGCTGTTTCTTGGTTTTAAAACTCCCCGGCTGTGGGTCGCACAACAGTGCAGGTCATTGACACCTCTGGCCACCTCACACAGAGGCCGGCACATTTCCGCCTTGTTTTTAGATAGCAGTTGAGGCGGAAATAAGTGTACCCTCCGAGGCGGAAATCGGCGGACCACAACAGACCCCCAATTTGCCGCCCTCTGTCTAAAACCGCGGACCGAGCCACCAAAAGGACGGGCAAATTGGCGGCTTGGTGCTCTGTCGAAAAACGTGAAGAGGATGTGTGTCAGCTCTTCAGGAAACGGAAGACCAGGAAACCTCCAGATCCAGACGGCGTCTCACCCTTCTATCTGAACATCTGTGCTGACCAGCTGGCCCCCACAGATCACTGGAGCTGTGTGAAGTCCCCTCCTGCTTCAAAAGCTCCACAATAATCCCGGTCCCCAGGAAACCACCAATCTTAGGACTCAATGACTACAGGCCCGTGGCCCTGACGTCTGTGGGCATCAAGTTCTTTGAGAGACAGGTGTTGAGCTACCCAAAGGACATCACAGGCCCCCTGTTGGACCCCCTGCAGTTTGCATATCGGAGTCAGAACAGGTCAGTGGATGATTCAATCAACATGGGACTGCACTACATCCTGCAACACCTCGACTCCCCAGGGACACATGCTAGGATTCTGTTTGTTGACTTCAACTCAGTGTTCAAAACCAACATCTCAGACATCCTCCACTCCAAACTCACCCAGCTCACCATCCCAGCCTCCACCTGTCAGTGGAATACAAACTTCCTGATAGACAGGAGGCAGCAGGTGAGGCTGAGGAAAATCACATCCAGCACATTACTGTTCTCGTAGCAGGAGAAAACGCTACAGACCCGTCCTCCCGTCTGTCATCTTGGGGAATGTGAGATCTCTCCCCAAAAAGATGGATGAGCTAACGGCACTGACCTGTCATCTGAGGGACTACCGAGAGTGCAGCATCATGGTGCTCACCAAGATGTTAATCTGGACAGTTTTCAACTGCGGCGGCCAGACAGAACTGCAGAGATGGCCCCTGTTTACTGCCCCATTCTCACCTCTACCTCCCTTTCCACAACTTTCATGTCACAGATTCCCCCCACTGCCCCCCCTGACATTCACCCACCCCCCTCATCCGACGCTCAGCCCCCCTGCTCCACTCTGTCCCTCTCGTCTCCGCAGGTGAGAAATGAGTTGAGTAAGATGAAGGTGAAGAAGGCTACGGGTCCAGATGGGATAAGCTCCAGACACCTGAAGTCCTGTGCTGACCAGCTGTGTAGGATTGTGGAATATATCTTCAACATGAGCCTGAAGCTGGGAAAAGTGCCACTGCTGTGGAAATCCTCCTGCGTGGTACCTGTACCAAAGATCCCTCAACCAAAAGACTTTAACAGCTACAGACCAGTTGCTCTCACTAACACCTGATGAATACCCTGGAGCGGCTGGTCCTGGTCCATCTCCGCCCTCTGGTGGGTGCTTTTATGGACCCAGTCTAGTTTGCATAACAACCTGAAATCAGAGTGGACAACGCCATCATCTTCCTCCTGGACAGATCACTGTCTCACCTGGAGAAGCCTGGAAGCACTGTGAGGATCATGTTCTTTTATTTCTCCAGTAGTTTCAACACTTTACAGCCTGCACTACTGGGGGACAAGCTGGAGCTCGCAGGGGTGAATCAACACCTCACATCCTGGATCCTGGATTACCTCTAACTAACCGGCCACAGTATGCGAGGACTCAGTATGCTTCACAAACAGAATAATTTAATTCATCAACATCTTGACTAACATCAACTTTTTCCCTTTCCTTATCATTAATCTGCTTAAATGTTCTTTAATCTTCTCCTCCAGTTTCATACTCTTGCAATCTCACTACAACTTCTCTTACTACAGGATGATAGTCACTTCCTACCATTGTTTCTTTTACAATTTCCCAAGTACAAATACCCGCCACTGTTTGTGACACTAAGGTAAGATCCATGGCAGATTCTCTACCATTTCCATTATTGAGGTATTCGAGGTTTTTAATTTCCATTAGCTCTTCAATCTCCTGTCCATTCCCGTCATTATAGCTATCCCATAATGTACTACGAGCATTAAAATCTCCACAACAAATAATCTCCATCCATCCATCCATTTTCTTCCGCTTATCCGGGGGCAGCTGCTTGAGCAGGGACACCCAGACTTCCCTCTCCCCGGACACTGTCCCCAGCTCTTCCGGGAGGATCCCAAGGTGGTCCCAGGCCAGCTGAGTGACATAGTCACACCAACGTGTCCTGGGTCTTCCTCGGGGTCTCCTCCCGGCAGGACAAGCCAGGAACATCTCCCGAGGGAGAAAACAGATGCCCGAGCCACCTCAGCTGGCTCCTCTCGATGTGGAGGAGCAGCGGCTCTACTCCGAGCTCCTCCCAGGTGACAGAGCTCTTCACCCTATCTCTAAGGGAGCGCCCTTCCACCCTGCGGAGGAAACTCATTTCGGCCGCTTGTATCCGGGATCTTATTCTTTCGGTCATGACCCAAAGTTCATGGCCATAGGTGAGGGTAGGAACGTAGATTGACTGGTAAATCGAGAGCTTCGCCTTTCGGCTCAGCTCTCTCTTCACCACGACGGACCGATACAGCGACCGCATTACTGCGGCTGCCACACCGATCCGCCTGTCCTGCCTGTCAATCTCACGTTCCATCCTTCCCTCACTCGTGAACAAGACCCCAAGATACTTAAACTCCTCCACTTGAGGCAGAAACTCTCCCCCAACCTGTAGGGAGCAAGCCACCTTTTTCCGGTCGAGAACAATGGCCTCGGATTTGGAGGTGCTGATTCTCATCCCAGCCGCTTCACACTCGGCTGCAAACCGCCCCAGGACATGCTGGAGGTCCCAGCTCGAGGGAGCCAACAAGACCACATCATCCGCAAAAAAGCAGAGATGAGATCCAGTGGCTCCCGAACCAGATCCCTTCCGGCCCGTGGCTGCGCCTAGAAATTCTGTCCATAAAAATAATGAACAGAACCGGTGACAAAGGGCAGCCCTGCCGGAGTCCAACATGCACTGGGAACAGGTCTGACTTACTGCTGACAATGCGAACCAAGCTCCTGCTCCGGTCGCACAGGGACCGTACAGCCCTTAGCAGAGGGCCTCTGACGCCGTACTCCCGGACACCTCCCACAGAATGCCGCGAGGGACACGGTCGAATGCTTTCTCCAAGTCCACAAAACACATGTGGACTGGTTGGGCAAACTCCCATGAACCCTCGAGCACCCTGCGGAGGGTATAGAGCTGGTCCAGTGTTCCACGGCCAGGACGGAAACCGCATTGTTCCTCCTGGATCCGAGGTTCGACTATCGGCCGAATTTGAACCCTGGAATAGACTTTCCCAGGGAGGCTGAGGAGTGTGATCCCCCGATAGTTGGAACACACCCTCCAGTTCCCCATTTTTAAATAGGGGGACCACCACCCCGGTCTGCCAGTCCAGAGGCACTGTCCCCGACTGCCACGCGATGCTGCAGAGACGTATCAGCCAAGACAGCCCCACAACATCCAGAGACTTGAAGTACTCAGGGCGGATCTCATCCACCCCCGGTGCTTTGCCACTGAGGAGCTTCCGGACTACCTCAGTGACTTCGGCTTGGGTGATGGATGGGTCAGCCTCTGAGTCCCCAGCCTCTGCTTCCTCTATGGAAGGCGTGACAGTGGGATTGAGGAGATCCTCGAAGTATTCCTTCGACCGCCCGACGATGTCCCCAGTTGAGGTCAACAGCTCCCCACCTCAACTGTAAACAGTGTTGGTGGAGGTCTGCTTCCCCCTCCTGAGGCGCCGGATGGTTTGCCAGAATTTCTTCGAGGCCGACCGGTAGTCCTCCTCCATGGCCTCTCCGAACTCTTCCCAGACCCGAGTTTTTGCTTCCGCGAGTGCCTGTGCTGCCGCACGCTTGGCCTGCCGGTACCAGTCAGCTGCCTCAGGAGTCCCCCGGGCCAGCCAGGCTCGGTAGGACTCCTTCTTCAGCTTGACAGGAACCCTTACTTCCGGTGTCCACCACCGGGTTCGGGGATTGCCGCCACGACAGGCACCGGAGACAGGCACCCATCGTCCATTCGGACTCAATGTCCCCAGCCTCCCTCGGGATCTGGTCAAAGCTCTCCCGGAGGTGGGAGTTAAAGATCTCCCTGGCAGAGGGTTCCGCCAGACGTTCCCAGGAGACCCTCACAATATGTTTGGGTCTGCCAGGTCTGTCCAGCTTCCTCCCCCGCCAGTGGATCAACTCACCACCAGGTGGTGATCAGTTGACAGCTCAGCCCCTCTCTTCACCCGAGTGTCCAAGACATACGGCCGGAGGTCAGATGACACGACCACAAAGTCTATCATTGACCTCCGGCCTAGGGTGTCCTGGTGCCACCTGCACATATGGACACCCTTATGCTTGAACATGGTGTTTGGACAAACTGTGACTAGCACAGAAGTCCAGTAACAAAACACCACTCGGGTTCAGATTGGGGAGGCCATTCCTCCCAATCACACCCCTCCAGATAACACTGTCGCTGCCCACGTGGGCGTTGAAGTCCCCCAGTAGAACGACGGAGTCCCCGGTTGGAGCACTCTCCAGTACCCCTCCCAGGGACTCCAAGAAGGTCGGGTACTCTGCACCGCTGTTTGGCCCATAAGCCGAGACAACGGTGAGAGTCCTATCCCTGACCCAAAGGCGCAGGGAAGCGACCCTCTCGTTCACTGGGGAAAACTCCAACACATGGCGGCTGAGCTGAGGGGCTATAAGCAAGCTCACACCAGCTCGCCGCGGGCAACTCTAGAGTAGAAGAGAGTCCAGCCTCTCTCAAGGAGCTGGGTTCCAGAGCCGAGACTGTGCGTGGAGCCCCCAACCCCAGGACTGGCTCCAGGGTGGGGCCCCGGTGAGGCCAATCTGGGCAATGTGAACTTCCTTGCTGTTTTTTCTGTCATTAGGGGCTTATGAACCAATCTTAGTCTTCCCATCCAAATTTAACGCCAGTTCCTCCAATAATTCCAATAAAAACTGTAAAAGTTAACTTTTTTGATAAAACCATCTTTTGTCCAAACTTCAATCACTATAATTTTCCACTGTTTTCCTTTCATTCATACTCTATATTGCATTTCCTGTTTCACAAATATTATACAGCCTCCTCCACCCTATCTCTGTGTATACTATCAAAACCTTTAATTACAAAATCTACTGCTGTTTTTAGTCAAGGTTCATGAATGCATAAAATTTCTGGCTTATTTCTGAGACCTTTAATAAATTATTTAAACTCCTGACCATTTGCTTTTAAACTCCCTGCATTCTGTATATAATATAATAATCATTAAAATATAATAGTCATTAAATCTTGTCCCCAGGAATCGCTGCATGGTTTCCCGTCTTCCTCAAGTCTTCTGTTGATTTGTTCCCAGGATAAATCTTTCATATCCAAGAATTTGTCAGCTCCTTTAACAATTATCTTAATTTTCTCTGTTTTGTGTTTGACTTGACCTGCACGGTTGATCAAAGATGCAACAAACGAAATTAACTTATCCACATCCAGTTCTGTCGTCCTGTTAGCTTGCTCTCTTTGACCTCCTGCTGATCTTGAACTTCGATTGAGTTTGTCTGTTTCTCCCATTCCCTTCTGTCCTTGCACTGTCTTTACTGCTTCAGCATAACAAATCAAATCAAATCAAATCAATTTTAACTTAGGTTGCTAACTGTTTTAACTGTTTTTATGCTGGCCAACACAATTACAGGCCTGCACATTATCTCCACAATCCTCAAATCTGTGATACCTCCACATTTAGCACACCTTTGCGTTCCTTTACAAGCCATGGTTATATGCCCATACCTCTGGCATTTGTGACACCGAAGTGGAGGAGGAACATAAGGCCTGACTGGGAAACTCATACATCCTATCTTTATTTTATCCAGGAGTATTGGTAGTTTCTGAGCTGTCTTCATCAAAGGTGTTGGTGTGTAGTATGTTGATTAAAGAATTCTGTGGAGGCAAGGCTGGGTGAAATGATAGAGCAATCTTTACTGAAACAGATCGCAAGCTCGCATCCGAACCAGGCGGCCGATACCTTGGGTTTTCAAATTTATGACAAAGTTCTGCCCAATGCTTTGCCCCCTGCTCTATCAGAAATCCTATCACCTTCGATCATGGAGACCTACAGAATACCACCCCCGTTCTCTGGTGCGCGGGTCCATTTTAGAGTCCATTCGCTCATACCAACCTACTTCCTTTAGTTGTTTACTTGTGGGGACTGAGGGCCCCTCTACTGAGTGAGAGAAGAACAGGATGGGTCTGCCTGACGCCCCTGGTGAAATATCACTCGAGTGTATGCGTTGCATGACTGTGATGATGTCATCTAAAGTGGACCGGCAGGTCTTTCTATACTTAGATGTATACTTAAATGTATACATTGAGTGAACTCTGAACCTCAGTTCTGACGCACACTACAGGGCTGTTTATGGCTGTTTAATGTCTCCTGGATATGGGATCTTTACGTTGTCGCATTTCCACACCTACTTAAAGGGAATCATCTGGTCCTGTCCCTTCCTGTCACTTAAAGCTCAGGGCTGTTTAAGACACACACAGACACTACATATTGGCCCTTATTTATAAAACGAACATAAGGCAGAAAACCGTTCCCCACGCTTTTACTGATACCATTTTGGTAAAATAAAATCTGATTCTAATTAAGGGAATACCTAATAACCCCGCTGGCAAACCCTGCTTCAGTGCAAGAACGCAAATTCAATAGTGCGCGCACACGCACACAGGTCACAGTGGAGCTGCTTCGGGTTGCTGAGGGGCAGGTGTCTCTGTCTTGGACCAGCAGGGAGAATGCTGCTGTACACCCCAGAGAAAGTGTGCAATATCATTTTGCCCTGTTTGATTTTGCACAACATTGCATTAGTGAACGGAGTGCCTTTGATGTGCCGGCGCTTCCAGGATGCCGATCTCCATCTCGGAAAAGTTTCTCTTCTTGCCAGTGTTTCTTCTCTCCATGTTCGACCTCGGTGGGCGAGGCCTCCGAACCAGGAATATTTAAGGGCATGTTCTGTCTGATGCGGTGGTTAGTGATACAGGAGCTCCACAGGGGACTGCACTGTCTCCTTTCCTGTTCACCTTATACACCACTGACTTTCAGTACAACACCGGGTCGTGTCACCTGCAAAAGTTGTTGGGTGTATAAGTGAGGGACCGGAGGAGGAGTACAGGGCACTGGTAGACAACTTTGTGGAGTGGACTGGACAGAATAACCTGCGGCTGAACATCAGCAAGACCAGAGAGATGGTGATAGATTTCAGGAAGAAGAGGAAGACGGCTTTCCAACCTCTGTGCATTCTGGGAAAGGATGTGGAGGCGGTGGAGGATTACAAGTACCTGGGTGTTACCATCAACCACAGACTGGACTGGAGATCTAACACTGAAGCTGTTTACAAGAAGGGGATGGGCAGACTTTACTTCCAACAGACTCAACAAACTGATCAGGAAGGCTGGCTCTGTGATTGGCTGCAAACAGGACACTCTGGAGGCTGTGGTGGAGAGGAAGACACTGAAACAACTGTTATCCATCATGGATAATCCTCTCCACCCTCTCCACCTCACACTGGTCAGACAGCGGAGCACATTCTCCAGAAGGCTGCTTCAGCTTCGCTGTCGTAGCAACAGATACAGGAAATCTTTCCTGCCACAATCCATCACTTATTACAATAACTCTCTCACCTCTGCCTGACAGAATTCTGGTCTCTCTACTGTTTTTTGTATATATTATTATTGTTATAGCATATTTTAGATATTTTGTTTTGTTGTATATATATTATCATTGTTTATTGTTTATAGCACACTGTGCACTGTATATAAACACTATGTATATATTGGATTCTATTTATGTTATGTACAAAGTGCTTTAATTGCGGACCCACTACTGCGGTAACAAAATAATTTCCCAGTCTTGGATAATTAAAGTAATTCTATCTATCTATATAAAGCAATCCCAAAACTATATTTTATATTCCAAACTATACCAAAAGCTACTAAATAGCGCTGGTGAATATTTGATTATATCAAGTTTTATCAATGCTGCAATCAATAGGAAGAATTTAAGAAAATGTTCCATAACTTTTGGGGGTCTAATCATTTTGGCCTAAACTGTACATGGAAGCTACTGTAAACACTACAACTATTAAACATATAAGTGTTTATATAAGAGCAGGACACGAGGAGCGATAATAAGCGGGACACATGAGAGCGATTAACTCGACTTTTTAATCATCACTTTAACAAAAATGGGCACATCAGCATGAAGATAGACACATAAACATATTTTGACATCTTCTCAAGGGGAAATTGTTCACATTCAGCATCAGCTCATCATTTCTCCTGTTTATATTGATCCTCTGAGGATTCTTCAAGTGGGTCATTTAAAGTTAAAGTTTTGCAATTATGCATGAAACACTAGAACTGAACCACCTCCAACAAACTTTGGAAATACCAGGCTACTCGCCTGTACGTGTCATCAAATGTCTCGTCAAAGCAGACTGATCGGACAAACTTTCCCCAGGCAACACTATGGTTTCTCACTTGTGTGAGTTCTCATGTGACGTTTTACGTTACAATGATGCCTGAAAGCTCTCCCACATGTTTGGCAAGAATATGGTTTCTGACCTGTGTGGACTTTCATGTGAACTGTTAAGTTACCTTTTACCATGAAAGTCTTCCCACATGTTTGGCAAGAATACGGTTTCTCACCTGTGTGGATTCTCGTATGTATCCTTAACTCACCAGAAGACTTGAAAGACTTCCCACATGGTTGGCAAGGATACGGTTTCTCACCTGTGTGGATTCTCATGTGTTCTGCTATGTGTGCATGTTGTCTGAAAGCTTTTCCACATGTTTTGCAAGTAAACGGTTTCTCACCTGTGTGAGTTTTCATGTGGAATGTTAAAGACCTGTTTAGCCTGTAAGTCTTTCCACATGTCTTGCAAGAATATGGCTTCTCACCTGTGTGGATTCTCAGGTGGCCTACCAAGCGTGTACGTCTGCTGAAAGCTTTCCCACACGTGTTGCAAGAAAAGGGTCTCTCACCTGTGTGGACTCTCATGTGGATTGTCAACTGACTAAGAGCCCTGAAACCTTTTCCACATGTTTTGCAAGAATACGGTTTCTCGCCCGTGTGGATTCTCAGGTGTGAATTCAAGTGGGACATACACGTAAAAGTCTTTCCACATGTGTCACAGCTGAAAGACTTTTTACCTGGGTGAGTTTGAGCTGTTTGACGTCTTTTCTTTTTCTTCAGCTCTCCATCTCCAGCTGATCCTGAGTCTCCATGTTCTCCTCCTTTCTGGTCTGGGCTCTCAGCTACATGAGAGTTGTTAGAGAGGAGCTGGTGGTCACTTGTTGGTTCTGCTTCACTGTGGTCACTTTCCTCATAAGCTGGAGTCAACATGACGGTATCCGTCTCCACCTTCAGTACAAGCTGCTCTCCCTCCCGACTGGTGCAGAGTTCCTCCTGTTCCTCTTTAATCTCTGGAGGCTCTGGGTCCTCTTGGTCCAGACTGGAGTTCCTCTCCTGGTTACAGAGCTGCTGGTCAGCCAGAACCTCCTCCTCCTTACAGACATGTTGCTGTGGGAGCTCTGGAGGGACATACAACAAAAGACAGACAATATTTAATCAACCAATCAACCTTTATTTATCCACCAGAGATCATTGAGAGGCAACCCTCATTTACAAGGGCATTGAGGCCCACAGAACAAAGGCTGAATAACAACAAGTAGAAATACTCAGAAAGTTTCAATAGCTTCCAGGTCATGTGACCCACTGACTCCAAACCGATGCTGAATTGTACTAATACACTGGGTGATTCAGAAAACTGTCTCTTGTTTTCTTTACTCCATGGTTTATTTAAATTTGGCTTGTGAAACCCTCTTTGATAAATGTTTTAAACATGTTCTGAAATGCTCAGACCCATCAGAGTATGTTTTCCCGCAGGTCTTTTAAAGGAACAGCTTCTCACCTGTGTGGATTCTCACATGGACTTTCAAACAAGACGACTTGGAAAATATTTTCCCATATGTTTCAAAAGAATATGGCCTCTCGCCTGTGTGGGTTTGAAGGTGTGCATTCAATTGGGAATTAAAATTAAAAGCCTTCCCACATGTGTCACATTTGAAAGACTTTTTACCTGGGTGAGTTTGAGCTGTGTGACGTCTTTTCTTTTTCTTCGGCTCTCCATCTCCAGCTGATCCTGAGTCTCCATGTTCTCCTCCTTTCTGGTCTGGGCTCTCAGCTACATGAGAGTTGTTGGAGAGGAGCTGGTGGTCACTTGTTGGTTCTGCTTCACTGTGGTCACTTTCCTCATAAGCTGGAGTCAACATGACGGTATCCGTCTCCACCTTCAGTACAAGCTGCTCTCCCTCCCGACTGGTGCAGAGTTCCTCCTGTTCCTCTTTAATCTCTGGAGGCTCTGGGTCCTCTTGGTCCAGACTGGAGTTCCTCTCCTGGTTACAGAGCTGCTGGTCAGCCAGAACCTCCTCCTCCTTACAGACATGTTGCTGTGGGAGCTCTGGAGGGACACACAACAAAAGACAGACAATATTTAATCAACCAATCAACCTTTATTTATCCTCCAGAGATCATTGAGAGGCAACCCTCATTTACAAGGGCATCGAGGCCCACAGAACAAAGGCCGAATAACAACAAGTAGAAATACTCAGAAAGTTTCAATAGCTTCCAGGTCATGTGACCCACTGACTCCAAACCAATGCTGAACTGTATTAATACACTGGGTGATTAGGACACACCTTGTTATATGGACTTTACTGCTCCTCGTATTTGTCATTAATGTTTTTAAGTGAAATGTAATTTTCCCAATAGCTTCCATCTCATCTGACCCACTGACTCCAAATCAGTGCCGAAATGTCTTCCTAACAGGTTGAATGAGACACACCTCTTTCTGTTGAGTTTTAGTGCTCCTCACATGTTTCGGAACGTTTTGTGTGTTAAATCGTCATTTTCTGAGCGGAGTTTCGCCGCCGTCTTCTATAGAACGGAGCCCAGTCGTGCAGCGGACACTCAGAACCTCCGGAGTCCCGGAGTGGAATGAACCAAAACGAGGGAAACACTCGTATGTTCGCTCCATGTAGTGAAACGTGGCTGCGATGCATATGTCCCCCTCTGTGGCCACTCCAGGGCTCTGAACATTAGTGTTATTAAAATAAGAAACTTTTACTCACCTATCCTGTGTAACTTTACTTGGGGTTTCCAGCAGATATCCAGCATGACGCGCTGCCGATCGATCTCTTCCTCGTACTGGACGATAGTTGTTTTAAAAACTCTGAATATTTCTTCAGCAGCAGCAGTTAGTCGCTCGTTGACAAACTCTCTCAAACTCTCAACTGAACTCATTGTTCTTTAATTACTCATTCAATAATGAGCTGCGCTGTGACTCAGTACCGTCTTCACTTCATTCATTACACACAGCCAGCTAATGCTGCTAGCTGCTACTGTTTACTTCTGTTACCTCGTGCGTGATCTGAAAATCAGACAGAGCCGCTACAAACCACGCCCCCTACAAAAACACGCCCATACGACACTACGGTGGCTGTGAAGGTCAATTGCACTTGAAAAGTAAAAAGAAAGGAAACAATTTTCACAACTTTAACGGTTGATTCACAACAATGTCTTTCAATGCAAACAATGCGCTTGAAACAATAGATTAATACAAAAATATGATGTAATGTAATTAAAAAGATTATATAGGACTAATAACAATGACAGGACGGGAAGGGACAGAACCAGATGCTTCCCTTTAAGTAAGTGTGGGAACGTAAATGTCCCATGTCCAGTAGACATTAAACAGCCATTAACAGCCCTGTAGTGTGCATCACAACTGAAGGTACCCTCAGTTAAGAGGTTCGGAGTTAACTCAATGTATACATTCCCATCTAAGTATAGAGAGACCTGCCGGTCCACTTCTGATGACATCATCACAGTCACGCAACACACACACTCGAGTGATATTTCACCAGTGGTGTTAGGCAGACCCGTCCTGTTCTTCTCTCACTGAATGGAGGGGCCCTCAGTCCCCACAAGTATACAACTAGGAAGTAGGCCGGTATGAACGAATGGACTTACAAAAGGACTCATGCACCAGGGAACAGGGTGGCACTTGGCTTCTCAGCTAACAAGGCTGCCTCATTGTTGAGAGGTGTGACTTGGCTGACGACCTGAATGTCTTCTACTGCAGGTTTGAGAAGCCAACATTCACACCCAACACCCACTCCAGCATCAAACAACCCTCATCACCCCCTGCACCACCCTCATCCCTCCCTACTGACCTCCCACCATCACTCAGTATCTGTGAAGAGGATGTGTGTCAGCTCTTCAGGAAACAGAAGACAAGGAAACCTCCTGGTCGAGACGGCGTCTCACCCTCCTGTCTGAAGGTCTGTGCTGACCAGCTGGCCCCCCTCTTCACCCATATCTTCAACAGATCACTGGAGCTGTGTGAAGTCCCCTCCTGCTTCAATAGCTCCACAATAATCCCAGTCCCCAAGAAACCACTAATCTCACGACTCAATGACTACAGGCCCGTGGCGCTGACGTCTGTGGGCATCAAGTTCTTTGAGAGAGAGAGTGTTGAGCTACCCAGAGGACATCACAGGCCAGTTTGGATATCGGAGTCAGAACAGGTCAGTGGATGATGCAATCAACATGGGACTGCACTACATCCTGCAACACCTCGACTCCCCAGGGACACATGCTAGAATCCTGTTTGTGGACTTCAACTCAACGTTCAACACCATCATCCCAGACATCCTCCACTCCAAACTCACCCAGCTCACTGTCCCAGCCTCCATCTGTCAGTGGATCACAAACTTCCTGACAGACAGGAGGCAGCAGCTGAGGCTGACACAACAGTTGTCAGCCTCATGCTTACAGACGGGAGGTGGAACCGCTGGCCCTCTGGTGTGGTCAGAACAATTTGGTGCTGAGCACTCTCAAAAATGTGGAGATGACAGTGGAGTTTAGGAGTAGCCCCGTACACTGCCCCCCATCACCATTTTCAATAACTCCCTGTCTGTTGTGGAAACCTTCAGGTTCCTGGGAACTTCCCAGGACCTAAAGTGGGCCCCCAAAGTAGACTTCATCATTAAAAAAGCCCACCAGAGGATGACATTTCTGCCCAAGGAGCTGCTGATCCAATTCTACACGGCAATAGTCCAGTCTGTTCACTACACCTCCATCATCGTCTGGTTTGGATCAGTCACCCAACAGAACCAGGAACAGACTGATACGGACAATCAGGACTGCAGAAAAAATCACTGGTGCTAAACTGCCCACCATCCAGGACCTATACACATCCAGAGTCAGGAAACGGGCAGGAAACATCTCTGCGGACCCATCAGACCCTGGACACAATCTGTTTGAACTTCTCCCCTCCGGCAGGTGCTACAGAACTCTGTACGCCAAAACAGCCATACACAAGAACAGTTTCGTCCCCCAGGCCGTCACACTGATGAACACTAGATCGTGAGCTTTCATGTCACAGACTCCCACCACATCCGACACTCAGCCCCCCTGCTCCACTGTGTCCCTCTCATCTCTCCTGGTGAGAAATGAGTTGAGGAAGATGAAGGTGAAGAAGGGTTGTAGTGCGGTCGTCAACTCCGTGAGCTAGGAGACGGATGGATGGACGCTTTTCACCGGCAACCGGGGCTCCTCGCTGGTTGCAGTACGGTCGTCAACTCCGTGAGCCGGGGGACGGACAGACGGACGCTCGTCACCGTCAACGTCAACACGTGGTTGTGCGCTTCTTTTACAAAAAGACCACGACAGCTCTCAAACACTCACTATAAAGCAGCTAACATTGAAAATGAGTATAGTGGCGCTGAGCTAGTTGTACAGCTGTGCAGCGCCGCTGTTCCACCATCTGGGGAGAACCCTGTGTGTCGTTAATGATGTTTTTGTTTTTACCGGCAGGTACCAGAACCCGTGCAGGACTCTGCCAGGTGGGATCAACTCCAGGCATCATTAATCAGCTTGCGGAATTTGTCTCCTTGTACTTGGCAAAAATGCAACGTAAAGCGGTTGTAGACACTGTGAAACGCCTGGAAATAGCAGTATAGCCTTCCCCCTTATTATGAGCCTCTGCGATCTTCTTTCTGAGCTCAAGACTGATTTCCTTTGTCTTTGGCATGATGAGTAGAAGTAGTCCCTCTCGATAATGTGAACAAGTGCCTTGTTCCTAGGAGCCCTTTTGTGCTGATTGAAGGCTCAGAATTTTAGGAAAATGTTCCATAACTCCTGGTGGCTAATAATGTGAGCCTCAACTGTACATGGAAGCTACAGTAAAATCTACAAGTATTTAACATATAACTTTTTATGTAAAAGCAGGACAGGAGGAGCGATAATAAGTGGGACACATGAGAGCGATTAACTCGACTTTTTAATCATCATATCAACAAATATGGACAAATTAACATGTAGATAGACACAAACATATTTTGACATCTTCTTAAGGGGAAATTGTTCACATTCAGCATCAGCTCATCATTTCTCCTGTGTATATTGATCCTCTGAGGATTCTTCAAGTAGCTCATTTAAAGTTAAAGTTCTGCAATTATGCATGAAACACTAGAACTGAACCATCTCCAACATATCACTCACTGGTGACGGTGGCAGAAAAGAGGACACTGGACAAACTGCTGGACATTATTGACAATGCCAGCCACCCCCTGCACACCGTCATCAGCAACCAGAGGAGCCTGTTCAGTGGAAGGCTGCTCCTTCCCAAGTGTAGGACCAACAGACTCAAGAACTCCTTTGTCCCGACATGGCCACAGATATTACAGAGAGGTAATTCAATTAATCGCTCTGGATAACCAGCTCATCTTCGTGTCAGAGGATCAGGGTTTTTGAATCCCCGGTATGCCCTTATCCCCTCGGCATTACATCACATTGACTCCACTGTCGAGTTACAACGTGCCGTAGGCGCACTATTTTCGTGTGTCTCATACAGCAGAGCATGTAAAACAGCCGATAGAGGAGAAAAAAAACGCTGTGAAATAGACAAGCAACATGTCCACGTAATTTAACATCACAACGTAAGGAATATGAAAAAAGCAGTGATGATATGGAGGCACCAAGCACTTCACCAAGCAACACACTTCAGCTGCTGTACACGAGGGTCTGCTGTCACAGTGCAGCGTCACACACTCACCTGCTAACACAAGGAAGGTGGAGGACAATACTGTAATAGCATTATGCAGACTAAGACAGAACCGTATGAAAGTATAGACTTTGTTTCAACAAAATAAAAAAATATAAAGAAACAGCTTGGGTGCAGGTACTTTTTTCTTAATGCAGCTGTATTATCCAGGAAAATATTAGTTCAGGGAGTTTATTGTTTACTGTTTATTGTTTAACTATTTAGTTTTGTACCTCCGTTTTTCTACTTGTAGGCTGCTGGAAATCCAATTTCCTTGCGGGAGTCATCCCAAAAGGATCAATAAAGAGAAGTCAAAGTCTAAGTCTATACTTTGGAAAAACAAGGCTACTCGCCTGTACGTGTCATCAAATGTCTCGTCAAAGCAGACTGATCAGACAAACGTTCCCCAGGCAAAACTATTGTTTCTCACCTGTGTGAGTTCTCATGTGAGTTGTTAAGTTACCGGTTTGAGTAAAAGTCTTCCCACATGTTTTGCAAATAAACAGTTTCTCACCTGTGTGAGTTCTCATGTGCCTTTTCAAAGCAGATAAATCAGAGAATGTTTTCCCACAGGTGTTGCAAGAATACGGCTTCTCACCTGTGTGAGTTCTCGTATGTTTTTTTAAGTTACCACAATACCTGAAAGTCTTCCAACATATTTTGCAAGAATACGCCTTTTCACCTGTGTGGATTCTCATGTGACTTTTCAAACCAGATGAATCGGAGAATGTTTTCCCACAGGTGTTGCAAGAATACGGCTTCTCACCTGTGTGAGTTGTCATGTGATGTGTCAAGCCACTGGTTTGGTTGAAAGTCTTCCCACATGTTTTGCAAGTAAACGGTTTCTCACCTGTGTGAGTTCTCATGTGAACTATTAAGGTACTGGTTTTACTAAATTTCTTCCCACATGCTTTGCAAATAAACGGTTTCTCACCTGTGTGACTTCTCATGTGACATATTAAGTTACCTGTTTGATTAAAAGTCTTTCCACATGTTTCGCAAGTAAATGGTTTCTCACCTGTGTGAGTTCTCATGTGACGTATTAAGTGACCTGTTTGATAAAAAGTCTTCCCACATGTTTTGCAAGTAAACGGCTTCTCACCTGTGTGAGTTCTCATGTGACTTTTCAAACTAGATAAATCGGAGAATGTTTTCCCACAGGTGTCGCAAGAATACGGCTTCTCACCTGTGTGGGTCCTCGTATGTTTTTTTAAGTCACCACAATACCTGAAAGTCTTCCCACATGTTTCGCAAGTAAACGGTTTCTCACCTGTGTGGGTTCTCATGTGCCTTTTCAAACTAGATGGATCAGAGAATGTTTTCCCACATGTGTTGCAAGAATACGGCTTCTCACCTGTGTGGACTCTCATGTGGATTGTTAACTGACTAAGAGTCCTGAAATCTTTACCACATGTTTTGCAAGAATACGGTTTCTCGCTTGTGTGGATTCTCAGATGTGCATTCAATTGGGACGTAAACTTAAAAGTCTTTCCAAATGTATCACATTTGAAGGACTTTTCACCTGGGTGAGTGTTATGTTGAATGTCTGATGAGTTTTTTGCATAATCACTGTCACTTTTGCTTCCGTGATGTCTATTCTGTTGCTTCTGCTCTCCATCTCCAGCTGATCCTGAGTCTCCATGTTTTCCTCCTTTCTGGTCTGGGCTCTCAGCTACATGAGAGTTGTTAGAGAGGAGCTGGTGGTCACTTGTTGGTTCTGCTTCACTGTGGTCACTTTCCTCATAAGCTGGAGTCAACATGACGGTATCCGTCTCCACCTTCAGTACAAGCTGCTCTCCCTCCCGACTGGTGCAGAGTTCCTCCTGTTCCTCTTTAATCTCTGGAGGCTCTGGGTCCTCTTGGTCCAGACTGGAGTTCCTCTCCTGGTTACAGAGCTGCTGGTCAGCCAGAACCTCCTCCTCCTTACAGACATGTTGCTGTGGGAGCTCTGGAGGGACACACAACAAAACACAGACAATATTTAATCAACCACTCTGTGATGGAAATGTTGTACTTTGTGAAGAGAGATTTGAATTGAAGTCCTACATAGGAATGTTCAATGTAACTGTTTGACATGACCTGTAACCTGTGACCTTGTTTTAGGCCATTTTATTACCTATGTCTGGTATTGAGTGACCACTGAAGCTTAACTCTTCCTTATCACTTCCTTCTCTGTGGAGTATTCCTTTAAGTGCAGGTCATAAATTAGGAACTAATTGAGTGAAAACACACCCACAAAGAGGGATATATACCATGCTTTTCTCTTCAGATATTGAGTCTTCACTTTGTAACAGACCTGCGTGTTGCTCTGTGAATGCTCCTCTTGTACAAGATTAAAACCTTGTTTGAATCTTGAGCTGACTCCGATCTCCTTCCTCCAGTTCTAAATTAACGCAGAATTATTGTAACACACTCAACCTTTATTTATCCTCCAGAGATCATTGAGAGGCAAACCTCATTTACAAGGGCATCGAGGCGCACAGAACAAAGGCCGAATAACAACAAGTAGAAATACTCAGAAAGTTTCAATAGCTTCCAGGTCATGTGACCCACTGACTCCAAACCGATGCTGAATTGTATTAATACATTGGGTGATTGGGCCACACCTTGTTGTATGGACTTTACTGCTCCTAATATTTATTTATTCATGTTTTTAAGTGAAATGTAATTTTTCCAATAGCTTCCATCTCATGTGACCCACTGACTCCAAACCGATGCGGAAATGTCTTCCTAACAGGTTGAATGAGACACACCTCTTTCTGTTGAGTTTTAGAGCTCCTCACATGTTTCGGAACGTTTTGTGTGTAAAATCATCATTTTCTGAGCGGAGTTTCGCCGCGGTCTTCTATAGAACGGAGCCCAGCCGTGCAGCGGACACTCAGAACCTCCGGAGTCCCGGAGTGGAATGAACCAAAACGAGGGAAACACTCGTATGTTCGCTCCATGTAGTGAAACGTGGCTGCGATGCATATGTCCCCCTCTGTGGCCACTCCAGGGCTCTGAACATTAGTGTTATTAAAATAAGAAACTTTTACTCACCTATCCTGTGTAACTTTACTTGGGGTTTCCAGCAGATATCCAGCATGACGCGCTGCCGATCGATCTCTTCCTCGTACTGGACGATAGTTGTTTTAAAAACTCTGAATATTTCTTCAGCAGCAGCAGTTAGTCGCTCGTTGACAAACTCTCTCAAACTCTCAACTGAACTTATTGTTCTTTAACTACTCATTCAATAATGAGCTGCGCTGTGACTCAGTACCGTCTTCACTTCATTCATCACACACAGCCAGCTAATGCTGCTAGCTGCTTCCGTTTACTTCCGCTGGGTGTCACGCTCTAAAGCTCCGACTGAGGAAGTGCGGAGGCTTTTAGTTCCGTTTCAGACTGAAAACATTTAATTCAGAACATGTTTAAAACAAATCTGACTACAGTTGTTAACTTCAAGACAATGATTGGGCCAACAAATGTTCTCCAGTTGCTAAGCAGACTCAAAAGACTTTTAATATTTTTTTTCCATTTCTTACATGTTATTTAAATTCATGTAACTATAATTAGCACCATCTTTATACTCTTTTCACACAGTGTGTTTACACTAAGTTTGTGTGCTCCTTGTATTAAGGTGTAGACCTACTCTGCTTAATTCCACAAAGAAATGTGGTACTCTTTTCTAAACTGCTACTTTGAACTAACAGCTAACTTACTAAAGTATTTAACATATAACTAATATGTTAAATAAATTATTCAATATTGTTGTGACGTTTAGTTCAGATCTTTTTTCTTTACATAGTACCACTCAACAGATGTAATCTGCAGAGAGGATTTATCTTTACAGATTATGTTTCTTTTCAATAGTTTCTATTGGTTAAAAAAAACACTGCCACTGCCATTTTCACAAAACTATTTCCTTCCCCTTTCATACACCTGCTGGTCATCACCTGTGTCTCACCTGTATGTTGTTTGCTATCATAATGCCTCAACTAGTTTATGGCCCCCCACTACATTATGGCACCAACAGACATATCGCGAAGTCCAGTTATGACCTGGATGAATGAGAATATGCATGGATATCTTAATTAGTGGTGAAGTCAGTATTATTATTGTTATTATTGTTGTTGCTGCATGTGTCTGCTAGTTAAAATAATAGACAACTTACAACATGATGTTTGTGTAGATGATTTATGTTGTTAGTTTGGTAATTTTTATTATTTTGGTGACATCCTGCCTGCTATAACCAGTTTCCTCTACAATGTCTACAGAATTTTGATGATTCAGCTCTGTGGAAAAAAATTCTGGCAGCAGAGACGATGGCTCTGTAGCTTGTGCCTAATGAAGATAGACAAGTCAGGGATGTAGGGATCCTCATTGAAGGCTCAATCATACTCAACCAGCTTGGGGATCTCAGCAGAGCCTGCTGCTATTGCTTGGACCTCAAATACCCCAAAACTCTGAAATGCATTTTTCAAGTATTTCAAAAGATGCTGGTTGAAGTGGAGGCTGGAAATCTGTCACAAAGGTGCCACGACTGAAAAACAATGTAATGATATAGTTGTCTGTGGGGGAGATGAGCACAGATGAGAATCATACACAACTGAATCTGCATGTAAGGCAAAAAACAGACTGTACCCGCAGTAATTAGTGAGGTTCTTCTGGACAGAAACTTGGACAATCTATGGCTTAATTTCATCAAACCAGCTCCAGGTGTTGTCTGACTGATTGCAGGATATGAAGTTTTTTTTTTTTATTGGACATTAACATTTTCCATGTGTGTAACTTTTTGGTTACACACATGGATGCTACTGTAAAAACTACAAGTATTTAATATATAACTGTTTATATAAAAGCAGGACAGGAGGAGCGATAATAAGTGGGACACATGAGAGCGATTTACTCCACTTTTTAATAATGTTAACACATATGTGCAAATCAGCATGAAGATAGACACAAACATATTTTGACATTCAGCATCAGCTCATCATTTCTCCTGTGTATATTGATCCTCTGAGGATTCTTCACGTAGCTCATTTAATGTTACATTTCTGCAATTATGCATGAAACACTAGAATTGAACCACCTCCAACATAATTTGGAAATACAAGGCTACTCGCCTGTACATATCATCAAATGTCTCGTCAAAGCAGACTGATCAGATAAACTTTCACCAGGCAAAATTATGGTTTCTCACCTGTGTGAGTTCTCATGTGAGCTATTAAGGCACTGTGTTGCTTGAAAGTCTTCCTACAAATTTCATAGATAAAAGGTTTCTCACCTGTGTGGATTCTCATGTGGACTGCCATGTTTGTACGTTGGCTGAAAGTTTTTCCACATGTTTTGCAAGGAAACGGTTTCTCACCTGTGTGGGTTCTCATGTGGACTGTTAATTGACTAAAAATTCTGAAATCTTTACCACATGTTTTACAAGTAAAGTTCTTCTCACCTGTGTGGGTTTGAAGGTGTGCATTCAATTGGGACTTAAACTTAAAAGCCTTTCCACATGTGTCACATTTGAAATACTTTTTACCTGGATGAACGCTTCGGAATGTTTTGTGTGTAAAATCATCATTTTCTGATCAGAGTTTCGCCGCGGTCCTCTATAGAACGGAGCCCAGTCATGCAGCGGACACTCAGAACCTCCGGAGTCCCGGAGTGGAATGAACCAAAACGAGGGAAACACTTGTATGTTCGCTCCATGTAGTGAAACGTGGCTGCGATGCATATGTCCCCCTCTGTGGCCACTCCAGGGCTCTGAACATTAGTTTTATTAAAATAAAAAACTTTTACTCACTGTAGTAACTCATGGGAGACTTCTTGCCAAACACGGGGGAAGTTTATTTTGTTCCTGACGAACACAATGTATCTCTCAATCACACCATTTCTCACAGTACAGAGGACTTATACTCTTCTTCTTCTCATCTATAGAAATCCCTATAGTGAATTTCCATCCATAACTGTACTTGTGGAAACGTTTTATTCCAAACATCACTGCAAGTCCTTGCTTATCCAGTTGTGAATAATTCTTTTCAGCTGCGTTTCATGTTTGTGAGGTGAATCCTATGGGTCTCTCAGTTCCGTCTGGCATGTGATGTGACAGCACGGCACCTACTCCATATGGTGATGCGTCACATGACAGCACAATGTCCTTCTCTGGATCATAATGCACAAGTACTTCAGCGGACTGCATCAGTTCTTTTGATTTTTCAAAAGCAACTTGTTGTACCTCTCCCCACTGCCACTTTGTATCCTTTTGTAGCAGTTTGTGCACTGGGGCGAGAACCGTTGACACACTGGCCAGGAACTTGTTGTAATAGTTTAACAGTCCAAGGTATGCCTTCAACTCTGTCACATTTGAAGGTGTGGGTGTCTCTTGGATTGCTTGCACCTCCTCATGGACTTGGTGCAGTCCTGTTGCATCCACTTTATGACCCAGGAACATCACTTCCTCATTCATGAATAAACACTTGGCTCTTTGAAGTTGGAGACCAGCTTCCTGTAGCCGTTTCAGCACCATGGCCAAAGTCTGCAGGTGTTCTTAGTCGTCTTTCCCTGTGAGGAGAATGTCATCCAGGAAGATGGTCACATGAGGGATGCCCTGCAGCAGTCCCTCCATGGTCCGTTGGAATATTGCTGGGCTTGATGAAACGCCAAACGGTAGCACTCTGTATGTGAACAACCCCTTATGCGTGTTTATGGTCACATATTTCTTTGCTTCCTCTTCCAAAGGAATCTGGTGATAGGCATTTCTAGACTTGTAGTCAAGACCGCCTAAACCGAGACCAAGACACTACCAAGACCAGAGAGTATCAAGACCAAGACAAGACCAAGACCAAGACAGACCAAGTCAAGACCAAGACTTGTTCAGCTCAAGACCGAGGCCGAGACCAAGACCAAAAAAAAACAACTATTTTTTTGCCATTTTGCATGAGTTGTAGAACATAAGCGTCACCACGCATGGTGGTGGCGGTGGTTTTCAGCGGGAAACACTGAAATCCAAATCCAATGCTACAGCCTTTCGTTAGCTGAAGTCAAAGCTTTTCAATGGCCAAACGGGGGACGAGCGCCAACGCCGCCCGTGTCACAAAATGCATGTGATTGGTACCAACTGTGTCTGCCTGGATATTATAGGTTACACATCCCTTCGAGACCGCTCAGCCAGTCCGAGACATTGCGAGACCGAGAGACCCGAGACCGAGACAAGACCGAGACCAAAGACAGTCGAGGCCGTGACAAGACCAAGACCACAAAAAAGTGGTCTTGAGACCGGTCTCGAGACCAAGACCGGTCTCGAGAACTACAAGTCTAGGCATTACTCAGATCTAACTTTGTGAACTTCTGTCCACCTGAAAGCGTAGCAAACAATTCCTCATCTGATCTGAGATCTGAATTACAGTCAGTTTATAATCACCACACAGTCTTACCGTGTCATCTGTTTTTAATACAGGGACCACAGGTGCAGCCCACTCCGCATGTTTTACTGGTTCAATAATCTCCTGGGTGAGAAGACGGTTGAGTTCAGCCTCAACTCTTCCTCTCATGGCATATGGGACGGGCCTGGCCTTAAAAAACCTGGCGGCTGCTTCCTTGTCCGCATATATTTTCACTGGGGGGCCTCTAAATCTTCCCAGTTCATCTTTGAAAACCTCCCTATACTCCCCCAGTACATCCTCTAAAGTCTCTTTTTTTGCTTGGTGGATTTGGGGATCTGGTCTCCAATGTACCTCTTCTGAGGTCTCTTCCTGGACGTGATGGATCTGGGGTACTGATCTCCACTGTAAGCCTAGCCTCCTAATCCTGTACCTGCCTACTAGACTGGGGACTGAACCTGCTACAACTACTACTGGTAAATCTTGCACTAACCCTTTGTGCTTCACTTTAACTAGCTGCTCCCAAGACTTTAACTTTATGCCCTGTGTACGTTCTGAGTCTCACCCGACACTTGGTGTGGCTTTGGTGCCTCTTTTCCCCCTAAGGTTTTGAACACCGAGTGGTTCATTACTGTTACCCCACAACCTGAGTCCATCTCAAACTGTGTGTCTGTCTCATTAACTGTCAATGTCACTATAAATGGCTCCTCAGCTGGGACATCAAGTTCATCTATTTTGTACAGTGTGAACATGACTTCATCTGTATCAATGCCATCTTTGTCATCCTCCCTCTGGCTGACATAATTTGCTCCCTCAGTTCTCCCCTGCTTACCTGTTTGCAATCCACCCCCTCTAGTCTTTGAATCACTAGCTGAGCATTTGGACCTACACACTTTCTGAATGTGGCCAACCTTACCACACTTATGACAGGTCTCTTTAATAAATCTACAGTCCCAAGCCCCGTGCTGAACACCTCCACACCTGTAGCAAGCCTTCTGTTGATGCTGCTGTCTACTGGGGGTCTGCTTTGTTGACATTTTGTGCACTGCTTGAGGTGCCTTCATGTGTGAGGGTGCAAACTCCAAAGATTGTAAGTCCTTTACATCTTTGCCGGCAGTCTCAATGGCCTGGGCCAACTTCAGTGCCTTGTCGAAGGTCAAATCCGGCTCTGACAACAGTCGGCGCTGTATATTGTCATCTCCGATGCCACAGACCATTCTGTCACGTATCATCTCTGATAACTTGTCTCCATAGTTGCAGTCTTGTGCTAATTTCCTCAGAACAGCAACATATTCCATAACTGTTTCTCCATGCTTTCTGTTTCTGGAATTAAACTTGAAACGCTGCACAATCTTGCTGGGTTTTGTTATGTTCTAATATCATGGTCACACTGATACATGGGGTTTGCTGTATGTTGCTAAATAGTGGTTAAGGTGCCTTTAAGAGACCGTGTGATTATTATAGGATGCGATGTTATGTGTAATGCGCGGGCATTGGAAACAAGGAAGTGTTGATCTACACATGAGACTGAAGTAAAGTGCAGTATATGTTCTGAAGTTAAACGTGTGTGCGTGTCAGTTTTTCACACATAACATTTGGTGACTAGGATGGCTGGATTTAGCCTTCTCCCACCCAAAGTGTTTTTTTTGTGGTGCCCGTGGAACCCGCAGTACCATGGATGCGGTGGCTGACAGGTTTTAATGCCTATGTTGATGCGCTCGGATTCTCCAACGACCAGCTTCCCGACAAGCGAAAGACCGCTATCCTCGTCCACTGCCTCGGTACCGAGGGCCAGCGTGTTCTTGAAGTGCTTGGCTCAGCAACAACTTTCGAGGCTACAGTAAAACTGCTGACGGACCATTTCTCCGGAAAACAACATGTCCTGATACGGCGGTACAGACTCCGGAAGCGCCACCAACGACCCGGCGAGTCCATACAGACTTTTGTAGCTGATCTACGTGAGCTGGCACGAGCCTGTGAGTATGGAGCGTTGCATGACCAAATGATCAGAGACCAAGTGATAGAAGGCACGTCATGTGACAAGATACGCGAAAAACTGCTTATGGAACCTGATGATTTGACACTGACTGATGCAATCAAAATAGCATTACAAGTGGAATGTGCTCTACAATGCTCTATTCTGCTGACCAGCCCTGCTCACCACGCAGCGTTAGCACAACAGCTGCAGCGCGCAGAAACATCACAGTTTTCCCCGCCCACTGATAGTGATGACAGCCTGCCTGTGCAACAAATTGTCAGGCCTAGGCTGGAAGGAGGACTCAGAAGCAGGGCGAGAACAGTTAAACCAAGATTTTATTCTGAAGCCTGAGTTGCTCCTGAGAGATGAGTGACAAACGAACTGGCTATGAAACTCTATATAAAGCGGAACAAGAAGGGGAAAAGGGAAGGGGGATGAGGCGAGGAGAACATAAAAAAAAAAAACAGAAAGCGCTCCAAATGGAGGGAAAAATAAAAGGACGAAAACTGTTCTACTCTGACGAGGACTAAACTATGAAATTAGCAACAAAGAACGCTCCAAAAGGGAGGATACAGGGGCTACAAAAGATTACTCTGCACTGAAATATCTAATAACAAAGAACAGAAGGCGCTCCAGAGGAGGAAATCAAACAACAACCAAAAATACAAAATAACAGAAAACACTCCCAAAGGAGGAAAATCAACGGCAAACAAAACCTAGCTTCACTCTGAGCTGGAAAAAGTTACAAAATAAGGAATCACTCTTCTGAGGAAAAAAAACAAAGGAATCGAGAATACAAACACTCTTGGTCTTGGAAACAATGTCTGTGGCAAGGGCTTGAGGTACACGCAGGACGAAATTACTCTGGCAACGAGACAGGGGAAGACACAGACTATATACACATCAGGGGAGGGAGCACAGGTGAGAACAATCAGGGATTAGGGGAGACGTCAGACCGGTGACACAGAAGGAAGGGCAAGTGACCTGAAACGAGAGGGGAGTTACTTTTCAAAATAAAACATGAAATTCATTCAAGACAGAAAACCCAAGACAGGACGAACCTCACCGCGGTGTGACACAAATGAATAGACAGCGCCCCACTGTGGGCCCCAGACGCAATTGCAGCAACTGTGGATCCAATTCTCATGCTACAAGAGCATCACAGTGCCCTGCCCATGGACAGGTTTGCAGAAACTGTTCTAAATTAAACCATTTCGCTTAAGTCTGTCGTTCAGCTCCAACCAATGAGGCACAGCAGCACAGGCTTCCCGAGTCCACTTCCGGAAACACAGTGATTATTAATATCCTTTCTACACGAGTATCATTCAAAACTTGCATAGTGCAGCTGGGGGAGGTAAGCGTGCCACTCTTTCTGGATACCGCAGCTGCGGCATCACTCTTCAATTTGGCCACATACAAGAAATTATTTTCCTGCATGCCACTGAGACCCCAATCCACAAGCTTGCGTGGATATGCAAATTCTGCCATTGAGATGGTGGGCACCATTGACCTGCCTGTCCGCTTTGGTACGACGCACCTTCCCTCCTTCCCTTTTCATGTGGCACAGCAGGGAACCAACCTTCTTGGCCTTGATCTCTTCATTGCACTGGGCTTCTCCCTGATGGACAATAGTGGAAGAGCTATAATGCAGGTCTTGCCAACTATGTTCGCTGTTCGACGGCCTGGGTTGCTTAACAGCATTCACTCATCGGCCCATGGTTGACCCTGCAGTGACACCAGTTATTCAACCCCTCAGGCGCCTGCAACTCACCTTCCGGGAGGGCGTCACTGCAGAGCTCACCTCCCTGCTAGAAGAGGGCATCATCGAGCCGATAAATGCAGCACCTTGGATCTCAAATCTGGTGGTCGCACAGAAAAAGTCAGGGGGTTTCCGGGTCTGTGTGGATCTGCGACAGGTTAATAAAGGTTAAATCATTCCAGACAAATACCCTTTACCTTCAGCTGAGGAGCTCACATCTCTTTTCCATGGATCAACGATCTTCTCAAAGTTGGATTTACGCCAGGGCTACCTGCAAGTTCCCCTTTCATCCGGCTAGCCGGGACCTGACAGCATTTGTGACACACGCTGGGGTTTTCAGGTACACACGCATGCCGTTTGGCCTTTGCTCTGCCCCCAGCTGCTTCCAAAAGGTCATGTCCACAATTCTCGCTGGGGTCCCGGGGACAGCAGTTTACCTGGATGACATTGTGGTGCATGGGCCAGACCAAGCCGACCATGATGCCTGCTTACACAGAGTGTTTGTGGCGCTCACCAAACATCAACTGACACTGAACGTGGAGAAATGTCTCTTCTCAGTACCGACTGTGGACTTCATTGGATTCCACCTCTCAGCCGATGGCATTGCACCTCTCTCCTCCAACATTGTCGCAATACAACACATCCCTGAACCAACCTCCACCACACAGGTAGCATTGTTTCTGGGAATGACGGCTTATTATTTGCGTTTCCTGCCCAACTACTCACAAACGACAGCACCCCTCCAGCAGCTCCTGAAGAAGGAGGAGCCGTGGGACTGGTCACCACAGTGCACTGAGTCCTTTACCATGCTGAAAACACAATTAACCTCATCTCCTCTCCTCGCCCATTTCAGCCTCTCCAGTCCAACCTGCGATGCCTCCACTGCTGCAGTTGGAGCTGTCGTGTTGCAGCTTCATGACAGCACAGAGAGGCCAATCACCTTCGCATCTCGGGCCCTGACACCCAATGAGCAGCGGTACTCCGTGGGTGAACGTGAAGCATTGGCCTGTGTGTGGGCATGCGAGCGGTGGCACATGTATGTCTATGGCCGTCATCAGTGGGAAAACCGGACCCCACCAACCCCTCCTCTACAACCACTCCCCTGGCCTTCACGCCCTTGGGAACATGTACAGCTGGACATCTGTGGGGAAATCCATGGCCGTGGTATTCCCTACCACCAGCGCTTCCTGGTGGTCGTTTATGACCTTCACTGTAAGTGGCCGGAGGTTGTGCCAGTGGGGACGGTGACGTCGCACGTCATGGTCCGGATTCTGGATGGCCTCTTTGCCCGCTGGGGTGTGCCTCAGGCCATAACAACAGATAATGGCCCGCAAATGACATCTGCGGAGTTCTCTGACTTTCTCGCCAGCAGGGGTGTCAAGCACATCCAAACCACTTTTTACCACCCACAGGCCAATGGTGGAGTAGAGCGTTTCAATGCAACACTGAAGAATGGAATTCGTGCACACCTGGCCCAAGGCTGTGCATTCACGGAGGCACTCAACCAGATTTTGCATCACTACAGAGCAAGCCATCACTCCCCCACACTGGTATCACCAGCGTTTCTGATGCTCGGACAAGAATTAGGACTGCCACTGCACAGGCTCCAAGCACCACATAGTGACTTCCCCACACCCTCCCCGACTCAAATCCGAGAGACTGTTGCTGCACGGCAGCGGGAGACGAGGGAAAGGGTTGACAAGAAGGGCAGGGCGAGGCCACCGTCCCTTCAGGTCTCTGACTGGGTCAGGGCTCGACGGCCACAGCGACACAACAAGATGGCCTCATTCTGGTCTCAACCCAAACAGATCAGTCACCTTCTTGGCCCTGCCACATATCTGCTCAACGACAGATCACGGTGGCATGCTAGTAGGCTGAAGAAAGTCCCAGCGCCCCTCTCTGAGTACTCGGCCATGGAGCGAGCCCAGTCACCATTCCCCTACAACATGGCCACTGATCCGGGCCCACCCCCGGCCCCAGTTACAACCCCCGCCCCTGTCCCACCCCCCGCAGCGACCACGCCAGGAGGCTGTGGTGCCGGACCCGAGGCCGGTGCGGGCCAGGGTTCGGCCTGTTGCCTTGCAGGACTATGTCACAAGTTACCATGCTTACTCTAGCAGTTTTCTTCGCAGATTCTTGCCTGGTACACTTTCGACACCTTCATTAGATGTTCAGCTTCTTAAGAAATGTTTTGGTTGTTAGTTTGGGGGGTATGCTGTTTGCCCTTTCGTGGGGGGAGGAGAAATGTTATGTTCTCATAGCATGGTCACACTGTGATACATGGGGTTTGCTGTATGTTGCTAAATAGTGGTTAAGGTGCCTTTAAGAGACCGTGTGATTATTATGGGTTGCGATGTTACGTGTACTGCGCGGGCATTGGAAACAAGGAAGTGTTGATCTACACATGAGACTGAAGTAAAGTGCAGTATATGTTCTGAAGTTAAATGTGTGTGTGTGTCAGTTTTTCACACACGGTTTGGGGTTGAAAATGGTCCTTTAATAACTTGACAAGTTCATCGAACGACTTGTCTCCTGGCTCCTCATGAGGCTGTAAGCCTGACTGCCCACTGAACTGAGCAAGATAGCTTTCCGTCGACCTGCATCGTCGATCTCATTAGCTTCAAAAAAATGGTGGAGCACTTCACAATATTCCTCCCACGACTGGGTTTGGCCATCAAAGGGAGCGGTGCTTCCTACCATAGCCGCCACCATACTTTTCTTCCTTGATTACAAAGTCCGGTTCTTAGCCACTTAGCAGTGAGTCTTACTCATTCGTCTGCATCCACACGAGGCATCCGCTGTGCTTTATCCTTGTCGCAATTTATGTAGTAACTCACGGGAGACTTCTTGCCGAACACGGGGGAAGTTTATTTTGTTCCTGACGAACCCAGTGTATCTCTCAATCACACCATTTCTCACAGTACAGAGGACTTATACTCTTCTTCTCATCTATAGAATTCCCAACAGGTAACAACTTTACTCATCGCCCCCTAGTGGACCTGTGAACATATATGTTTATATTTCTCTTAATTCTTCACACTTGCTACAGTCACCTATCCTGTGTAACTTTACTTGGGGTTTCCAGCAGATATCCAGCATGACGCGCTGCCGATCGATCTCTTCCTCGTACTGGACGATAGTTGTTTTAAAAACTCTGAATATTTCTTCAGCAGCAGCAGTTAGTCGCTCGTTGACAAACTCTCTCAAACTCTCAACTGAACTCATTATTCTTTAATTACTCATTCAATAATGAGCTGCGCTGTGACTCAGTACCGTCTTCACTTCATTCATCACACACAGCCAGCTAATGCTGCTAGCTGCTACTGTTTACTTCCGCTGGGTGTCACGCTCTAAAGCTCCGACAGGGGAAGTGCGGAGGCTTTCATTTCCGCTTCAGACTGAAGACATTTGATTCACAACGGCCCTCATTTATCAATCTTGCGTGAAAACGGGTGCAGATCTGAGCGCAGAATTGGTCGTACGACAGGACACACCAGTGGCGGACTGGGACAATAATTCAGGCCGGGTTGATGCCATTCCATGCCACCCTTCTCATGCAGACCACTATATCTCTAGTTGTGTATTCTAACCCTATTTGATAGTTAAAAGAATTTTCCCCTGTGCTGGACTCTGAACCTCTCCCTCTCTCTCTCTCTCTCTCTCTCTCTCTCTTCCTCAAATTCTACTTCTGGTTGCTCTGCAGAATGAGATTGACGTTGCAAGTATAGCCTGATCATAAACTTGTATTATGCAGTCATCAATTGTATACCTCCTGATTACACTCCTACTTATAGTTTCATTAATAAATCACCTATTAATCTAAAAGCATACTCTGTGTGCTCTAAGTGGTACCTGGCAGGTCCTGCTCTGTTTCTGACTGTGTATCGACACACTCCAGTTCTGCAGGAGCACTTGTGGTACCAGTGCTGCTGCTGCTTCCTTCTCCAACTTTGCAAGGAAAAACCCAAGAGCAGGCCATGTTTTAAGTTTATTTCACTGCTGTTTACATTTGAGCAATGTGTAAAAAACTACTGTAAAAACTACAAGTATTAATAATATAAGTGTTTATATAACGCAGGACACGAGGAGCGATAATAAGTGGGACACATGAGAGCGAATAACTTGACTTTTTAATCATCATGTTAACAAATATGGACAAATCAGCATGAAGATAGACACATAAACATATTTTGACATCTTCTCAAGGGGAAATTGTTCACATTCAGCATCAGCTCATCATATCTCCTGTGTATATTGATCCTCTGAGGATTCGTCAAGTAGCTCATTGTTCTTCTGGAGTTTAATATTATTCTTCTTCCGTACGTTTTTTGTCCATTTTAAACTCCTTTAAATTTTGAGCTTTTGAAACCATTCAACCATCAAAAGGACATTACTGCTGTTATTTTTGGAAATATTCAGCGTTTTCTCCCATTCATCCTTATGGGGAATTTTTCAAATTTCATTCTGCTACAACTTCAGCATACCTTCAACTATAGACACCGTTGAACTATCAAAATGTTCAGCTTTTTAAGCTCCTTCAGCCTTTAGATTTTCAGCTTTTAAACTCTTCAACTTTTTCAGCAATTAAGTTTTTTCAACAAAAGAAATTAACATTGCAGCAAATGGGAAAATCTACAAATCTTCCTCAGAACTCATCAACTTTCAACCTCTTCTTCTCTCTCATACCTTGAGCGAGAGACACCATTCCAACTTTGAACTATTGGACCTGTATTCAGTTTTTAAAAATATTATACAGTTTTGAAATGGTTGCAGTTTTAGTTTTAAGGATTTTTAGCCCGTCTTATGAGTTTGTAATGGGTGTGTATTGCGTGAGCTAGAGTGCGTGACATCATCAACTGCCGCACCACAGAGTGGTGAGCAGGTCCAAAAATCTCTCTCTCTCTCTCTCTCTCTCTCTCTGTCTCTCTCTGTCTCTCTCTCTCTCTCTCTCTGCGGTTGACGGTGACGAGCGTCCATCCGTTCGCTTAAAGGGGTCTATGTGAAAACACCGTAGGTCTACGTATATACTTTGAAAATACAAGGCTACTCGCCTGTACGTGTCATCAAATGTCTCGTCAAAGAAGACTGATCAGAGTGAGTTCTCATGTGACGTGTCAAGCCATTGGTTTGATTAAAAGTCTTCCCACATATTTGGCATGTAAACGGTTTCTCACCTGTGTGGATTCTCACGTGAACTATTAAGTTACTGGTTTTATTAAAAGTCTTCCCACATGTTTGGCAAGAATATGGCCTCTCACCTGTGTGGATTCTCATATGAGCTGTTGCGGTACTGTCATGCGTGAAAGCTTTCCCACATATTTTGCAAGAATACGGCTTCTCACCTGTGTGAGTTCTAATGTGCCTTTTCAAACCACCTGATTCAGAGAATGTTTTCCCACATGTGTTGCAAGAATACGGCTTCTCACCTGTGTGGATTCTCGTATGTTTTTTTAACTCACCACGAGACCTGAAAGTCTTTCCACATGTTTTGCAAGAATATGGTTTCTCACCTGTGTGGTTTCTCAAGTGGTATTCCAAGCTCTTACGTGTGCTGAAATCTTTCCCACATGTTTTGCAAGTAAACAGCTTCTTAACAGGGTGAGTTCTCGTGTGCCTTTTCAAACTGGATGGATCAGAAAATGTTTTCCCACAGGTGTTGCAAGAATACGGCTTCTAACCTGTGTGGACTCTCATATGGACTGTTAACTGACTAAGAGTCCTGAAATCTTTACCACATGTTTTGCAAGAATACGGTTTCTCGCCCGTGTGGATTCTCAGGTGTGAATTCAAGTGGGACGTACACGTAAAAGTCTTTCCACACGTGTCACAGCTGAAAGACTTTTTACCTGTGTGAGTGTTATGTTGAATATCTGATGAGGAAGAGTTTTTATTTTTTACAGGATGTCTTTTCTTTTCCTTTGGATCTCCATCTCCAGCTGATCCTGAGTCTCCATGTTTCTCCTCCTTTCTGGTCTGGGCTCTCAGCTACATGAGAGTTGTTAGAGAGGAGCTGGTGGTCACTTGTTGGTTCTGCTTCACTGTGGTCACTTTCCTCATAAGCTGGAGTCAACATGACGGTATCCGTCTCCACCTTCAGTACAAGCTGCTCTCCCTCCCGACTGGTGCAGAGTTCCTCCTGTTCCTCTTTAATCTCTGGAGGCTCTGGGTCCTCTTGGTCCAGACTGGAGTTCCTCTCCTGGTTACAGAGCTGCTGGTCAGCCAGAACCTCCTCCTCCTTACAGACATGTTGCTGTGGGAGCTCTGGAGGGACACACAACAAAAGACAGACAATATTTAATCAACCAATCAACCTTTATTTATCCTCCAGAGATCATTGAGAGGCAACCCTCATTTACAAGGGCACCGAGGCCCACAGAACAAAGGCCGAATAACAACAAGTAGAAATACTCAGAAAGTTTCAATAGCTTCCAGGTCATCTGACCCACTGACTCCAAACCGATGCCGAACTGTATTAATACACTGTGTGATTAGGCCAAACTTTGTTATATAGACTTTACTGCTCCTCATATTTTTTTATTCATGTTTTTAATGTGAAAATATAATTTTTGCCAATAGCTTCCATCTCATCTGACCCACTGACTCCAAATCAGTGCCGAAATGTCTTCCTAACAGGTTGAATGAGACACACCTCTTTCTGTTGAGTTTTAGTGCTCCTCACATGTTTCGGAACGTTTTGTGTGTAAAATCATCATTTTCTGAGCGGAGTTTCGCCGCGGTCTTCTATAGAACGGAGCCCAGCCGTGCAGCGGACACTCAGAACCTCCGGAGTCCCGGAGTGGAATGAACCAAAACGAGGGAAACACTCGTATGTTCGCTCCATGTAGTGAAACGTGGCTGCGATGCATATGTCCCCCTCTGTGGCCACTCCAGGGCTCTGAACATTAGTGTTATTAAAATAAGAAACTTTTACTCACCTATCCTGTGTAACTTTACTTGGGGTTTCCAGCAGATATCCAGCATGACGCGCTGCCGATCGATCTCTTCCTCGTACTGGACGATAGTTGTTTTAAAAACTCTGAATATTTCTTCAGCAGCAGCAGTTAGTCGCTCGTTGACAAACTCTCTCAAACTCTCAACTGAACTCATTGTTCTTTAATTACTCATTCAATAATGAGCTGCGCTGTGACTCAGTACCGTCTTCACTTCATTCAAGACACACAGCCAGCTAATGCTGCTAGCTGCTACTGTTTACTTCTGTTACCTCGTGTGATCTGAAGATCAGACAGAGCCGCTACAAACCACGCCCCCTACAAAACACGCCCATACGACACTACGGTGGCTGTGGAGTTCCAGAGCACTTAGAAAGCAAACAGGAAGGAAAAAACTTTAACAACTTTAACGGTTGATTCAATGCCAACAATGCGCTTGAAACAATACATTAATACAAAAATACAAAGTAATGTAATTAAAAAGATTATATAGGACTGATAAAAATGTCAGTACAGGAAGCGATAGAGGAAGATGAAGGTGAAGAAGGCTACAGGTCCAGATCAGAATCAAAATCAGAATTCCTTAAATGTCCCGTAGACCGGGAAATTTGTATGTTGCAACAGCAGAATATTACAAGACATAGAAATAGAAAAATAGACAAAAATATTTAAAAGTAAAGAGAAAATAGAATCGACAAATATATTTACATGGATAGTGCAAAAATGCAAAAATAAGCAACAAGTTTTTATAAAAAGATTTTAAATAAAGGTAATAAATATGGGTGATGAAATGAGTTTGAACAGACTTATTGCACAGTGCAGATTACAGACGTTCCTCTGCTGAGTTGTATGCCTCCTTGCTGTTGGCATACAATAAGTCCAGTGTTTTATTGTCTCTGGTGTGGCAGGTGACATATTGTGTGAATGTGGGCAGGGTGGAGGACAGAGAGGCATGATTGAAGTCCCTAGAGATGAGGAAGAAGGCCTGTGGCTGCTGTGTCTGCAGTGAGCTTGTGACTGAGTGAAGAGTGTCACAAGCTGCATCAGCGTTAGCAGAGGGGGGGATGTACACAGTGCAAACAATCACCTGTGTGATCTCCCTCGGGAGGTAGTACGGCCTCATGCTAACCGATAAAAGTCCGATGTCCTTACTGCAGACCTGTTCTTTAACAGTGATATGCCCAGGGTTACACCATCTGTCATTAACAAACACCGCCAGCCCTCCTCCTTTCCTCTCTCTGCCGTCCTGTCTGCCCACCGAGTTGAAAGCAGTCCATGTTAGCGCCCGTGTCCGGGGTCAGCTCCGTTAGCCACGTCTCAGTGAGTACCATGATGCTGCACTCGCGGTAGTCCCTCTGATGCCGGGTCAGCGCTGTTAGGTCGTCCATCTTATTGGGGAGAGATCTTACATTCCCCATGATGATAGACAGGAGGACGGGTCTGTAGCGTGTCCTCC
Organism: Sparus aurata; assembly: GCF_900880675.1. NCBI lineage: Eukaryota > Metazoa > Chordata > Actinopteri > Spariformes > Sparidae > Sparus > Sparus aurata. Next base: position 28,792,244 of record NC_044198.1, on the reverse strand, counting down.
TGCTACAGCAAACCGCTCTGGAACTGCACCTGCGTCTCCTCCTCCTCAGCTCACGGGGGACATCAGGCCGCTCGTGCGGTGGGATCAGCTCCAGGCTCCTCAGGTCCTGTGCAGACCAGCTGTGCAGGATTGTGGAATATATCTTCAACCTGAGCCTGAAGCTGGGGTTAGGATTAGCACCAAGATGTTTAATTCATCAACATCTTGACTAACATCAACTTTTTCCATTTCCTTATCATTAATCTGCTTACAGAATTTGTCTCCTCGTACTTGGCAATTGTAGGAGACTATACGGCCCTCACATGGACGGCACCATAGATATAAATGTAGGGGACTGTCACTGCTTGATGATAAAGTACATTAATCACTGGTGATTAATTTTACACTCGTAGATGGGGCACCACCTCCGTTGTTTGATTTACTGGAATAGGCCGGAGGGAACTATTCCAAACATCTACCTGTACAAGTTTGACTTGGACAGCTAGACTTTCAATTTCAAATCAATTTACTCAATCTCAATATTCTGAAGCATTGAATTCTTTGCACTTATCCATCGGTTCTCCACTTTAAAATTAAGTTCCAGACAAAGACAAATGATTATATATGTTTATTGACTAAATAATTTGGGGTAGCATAAATGAACTGACAATTTTAGACAAACAACAGATAACAGAAAAGGTAAAGACTGTAATAAGTAAGAAATAAATGATGTGACCGTCGGCAGATGGTAAAGTTAAAGGGTCGGGTTTTTATATATTAAATATTACAGGAGTAATTTTTAATACTAACGAGACCCTAACCTCAACTTTCTTAAGTTCATAAGATAGAAGTCAGAACTTTAGACAGAAGTCAGAACTTTAGACACCACTCATTCTCACGTGTGTGGATCCAGCTGCATGAAGACGTTCAGCCTGTTTGGTCTGGGAGTCAGGAGGCACTGAAGCTTGGTCTCTTTGAGAGTTCTGGGTTGGACCACGGCACGGCGCGTCGGTCCAATAGCCAGAGGGAAGGCCGGTACTCTGTTGAGGAACTCTTGGTCCGGAGGCCCAGCGGGGTTTCCGCCTTGGGAGCGCTGGGGGCAGAGTCGATCTCGGCTGGGAGCACACAAATTCTCTTTTGTTGGAGACTCCTTGCACGGCTTCTGAGGCAGACGATGGACTGCAACGTTCTTCATCAGATGATCACAGTCTTGAAAAAGACTTTTTCTTGATGTTTCAAGGTGGTTCTCAAGTTCTGATCCTTTCACTAATTCAACTTCTTCTGGATCAGGTGGTGATACTTTAACGTTATATTAAAATCAAATTAAAAATCAAAAAGAAAAGAATTTGTTCTATCAAAGACTTGGATAAAAGTAGAGCACTTAAAGTAGTTATTCAATTCGCTTTTCTTAGAGCTTGTTGCAAAAATAAAAGTAAGGATTACTTTAAAAATAAAAATGAAAAACAAAGAAGTGAAGAGAAGAGAAGAGAGAAGCAGGAGAAGACAGAGAAGTGTAGTTAAAGAATAGTAGTGACCGACGTCATGACCAAAGTCAGGGCCGAAGGTGGCGTGCAGAGCATCTTCTCTGTTTTTATGGGCTACAGCAGACAGACTGAGAACAGGGGGTGGGGCTGGCTGACAGTACTCCTTCTGTGTTCGGAGTTTTGACCCACAACACTTTAATTTAACTAAACTATTTTTTTAATGTTTCAAAATCGTGTTTTAACTTCCCAAAAACTTTACCATTTTAAAAGTCGAATTTTTGTCTTCGTTAAAAGATGTAACATGGTTATGAGCCAAGAATGAAAGAATTAAAAACATGATTAAGGCATAAAACAATAAAGTATACAACATAAACAATAAAGCATACAATCCACAGTAGGACCAAGGACTTATACATATTCCTTGTTCTATCTTAACAAAACATATCAGACATTTAACTGCTAAATAACACAAGTATTACACACAAAGAGGATCATGATATGTAAGTCTGTGCCCTCGCAAAGGTGGAGGCTGGTTTCTCTCAAACCCCAAATTCATTAAGTAATAAACTTCATTTGGGCTTGACAATAACATGGGAAGGATCTATTGTATGGCCTTTTTAGGCTATTTGGGTATCTGATAAAATTAAGAAGATGAAATTGTAGTTAATAGTTATTCAGAACATATTGAAATGTGGATGAGTATAGGGAATGCAGCAAAGACTGAAATGTCACGGACAGGGTCCAAAAAACTGCTTGGCCTGTGAGGGGGGGCTGGGTCATCTCTACCCCAACCAACATCTACCCCCACTTCCTGTCATCTGATGTGAAGAGAGAGAGGACTCTATTGTGCTTAGTCGTTAAATCAGTAAGAGAATCTGTTTATAGCAAGAGGGCAACACATCGTCCTACTCTATAGAGAGAAGAGGCCTCGTGCTGGACCTCGTTTGGCCTGAGGAAGAAGGAGTTCATCTTCTTTGGAGGGGGGAAGAGAAGCGAATATTTAGTCAAACAGATAGGCTTTGTTTGTTAAATTAATCTTGTCTTCTGGTTGAGAGGTGAGAGGACGGGGTAAGGAAGCAGAGCCTCGTGATGGAGACATAAGGGCTGTTGTTCCTACACAATGATGCAATGTAAAGTGGTTCTAGACACTGTGAAACACTTGGAAATAGCAGTATAGCCTTCCCCCTTATTATGAGCCTCCCCGATCTTCTTTCTGAGCTCAAGACTGATTTCCTTTGTCTTTGGCATGGTGAGTAAAAGTAGTCCCTCTCAATAATGTGAACAAGTGCCTTGTTCCTAGGAGCCCTTTTGTGCTGATTGAAGGCTCAGGTGTTGTCAGGAAGCCAGCTGACTGCACAGATGTGTTTTGAAAGCAAAAAAAAAAATCACATGACGTCTAACATTTTTGACTATATTTGATATAAAGCATTCCTAAAACTGTATTTCATATTCCAAAATATACCAAAAGCGACTAAATAGCACTAGTGAATATTTGATAATATCAAGTTTTGTCAATGCTGCAATCAATGGGAAGAATTTTAGGAAAACCTTCCATAACTCCTGGTGGCTAATAATTTTGGCCTCAACTGTACATGGAAGCGACTGTAAAAACTACAAGTATTTAACATATAACTGTTTATATAAAAGCAGGACAGGAGGAGCGATAATAAGTGGGACACATGAGAGCGATTAACTCGACTTTTTAATCATCATGTTAACAAATATGGACAAATCAGCATGAAGATAGACACATAAACATATTTGACATCTTCTCAAGGGGAAATTGTTCACATTCAGCATCAGCTCATCATTTCTCCTGTGTATATTGATCCTCTGAGGATTCTAGAAGTAGCTCATGTAAAGTTAAAGTTCTGCAACTATGCATGAAACGCTAGAACTGAACCACCTCCAATATATCATTCACTGGTGACGGTGGCAGAAAGGAGGACACTGGACAAACTGCTGGACATTATTGACAATGCCAGCCACCCCCTGCACACCGTCATCAGCAACCAGAGGAGCCTGTTCAGTGGAAGGCTGCTCCTTCCCAAGTGCAGGATCAACAGACTCAAGAACTCCTTTGTCCCGACATGGCCACAAATATTACAGAGAGGTAATTCAATTAATCGCTCTGGATAACCAGCTCATCTCCGTGGTAGAGGATCAGGGCTTTTGAATCCCCGGTATGCCCTTATCACCTCGACATTACATCACATTGACTCCACTTTCGAACTTCAACGTGCCGTATGTGCACCAGTTTCGCGGGTCTCATACAGCAGAGCATGTAAAACAGCCGATAGAGATGCTGAACGCTGTGAAATAGACAAGCAACACGTCCACGTCATTTAACATGACAACGTAAGGAATATGAAAAAAGCAGTGATGATATGGAGGCACCAAGCGTGTGCTGCGTCGCACACACTTCAGCTGCTGTACACGAGGGTCTGCTGTCACAGTGCAGCGTCACACACTCACCTGCTAACACAAGGAAGGTGGAGGACAATACTGTAATAGCATATGCAGAATAAGACAGAACCGTATGAAAGCATATACTTTGTTTCAACAAAATAAAAACAATATAAAGGAACAGCTTGGATGCAGGTACTTTTTTTCTTAATGCAGCTGTATTATCCAGGAAAATATTAGTTCAGGGAGTTTATTGTTTACTGTTTATTGTTTTACTTCCTATATTTAGTTTTGTACCTCCGTTTTTCTACTTGTAGGCTGCTGGAAATCCAATTTCCTTGCGGGAATCATCCCAAAAGGATCAATAAAGAGAAGTCTAAGTCTAAGTCTATACTTTGGAAATACAAGGCTACTCGCCTGTACATGTCATCAAATGTCTCGTCGAAGCAGACTGATCAGACAAACTTTCCCCAGGCAAAACTATGGTTTCTCACCTGTGTGAGTTCTTATGTGAGCTGTTAAGTTACTGGTTTGGTTAAAAGTCTTCCCACATGTTTTGCAAGTAAATGGTTTCTCACCTGTGTGAGTTCTCATGTGAACTATTAAGTGACTGTTTTTAGTAAAAGTCTTCCCACATGTTTTGCAAGTAAACAGCTTCTCACCTGTGTGAGTTCTCATGTGAACTATTAAGTGATTGTTTTTAGTAAAAGTCTTCCCACATGTTTTGCAAGTAAACAGTTTCTCACGCGTGTGAGTTCTCATGTGCCTTTTCAAACCAGATGAATCAGAGAATGTTTTCCCACAGGTGTTGCAAGAATACGGCCTCTCACCTGTGTGGACTCTCGTATGTTTTTTTAAGTCACCACAATACCTGAAAGTCTTCCAACATATTTTGCATGAATACGACTTTTCACCTGTGTGGGTTCTCATGTGACTTTTCAAACCAGATGAACCGGAGAATGTTTTCCCACAGGTGTTGCAAGAATACGGCTTCTCACCTGTGTGGACTCTCGTATGTTTTTGTAAGTTACCACAAGACCTGAAAGTCTTCCCACATGTTTTGCAAGAATATGGCCTCTCACCCGTGTGGATTCTTTTATGTATTATTAACCCACCACAACACCTGAAAGTCTTCCCACAGGTGTTGCAAGAATACGGCTTCTCGCCCGTGTGGACTCTTATGTGGATTGTTAACTGACTAAGAGTCCTGAAATCTTTACCACATGTTTTGCAAGAATACGGTTTCTCGCTTGTGTGGATTCTCAGATGTGCATTTAAGTGGGATGTAACCTTAAAAGTCTTTCCAAATGTGCCACATTTGAAAGACTTTTCACCTGGGTGAGTGTTATGTTGAATGTCTGATGAGTTTTTTGCATAATCACTGTGACTTTTGCTTCCATGATGTCTGTTCTGTTGCTTCAGCTCTCCATCTCCAGCTGATCCTGAGTCTCCATGTTTTCCTCCTTTCTGGTCTGGGCTCTCAGCTACATGAGAGTTGTTAGAGAGGAGCTGGTGGTCACTTGTTGGTTCTGCTTCACTGTGGTCACTTTCCTCATAAGCTGGAGTCAACATGACGGTATCCGTCTCCACCTTCAGTACAAGCTGCTCTCCCTCCCGACTGGTGCAGAGTTCCTCCTGTTCCTCTTTAATCTCTGGAGGCTCTGGGTCCTCTTGGTCCAGACTGGAGTTCCTCTCCTGGTTACAGAGCTGCTGGTCAGCCAGAACCTCCTCCTCCTTACAGACATGTTGCTGTGGGAGCTCTGGAGGGACACACAACAAAAGACAGACAATATTTAATCAACCAATCAACCTTTATTTATCCTCCAGAGATCATTGAGAGGCAACCCTCATTTACAAGGGCATCGAGGCCCACAGAGAAAAGGCCGAATAACAACAAGTAGAAATACTCAGAAAGTTTCAATAGCTTCCAGGTCATGTGACCCACTGACTCCAAACCAATGCTGAATTGTATTAATACACTGGGTGATTAGGACACACCTTGTTGTTTATATGGACTTTACTGCTCCTCATATCTGTCATTAATGTTTTTGATGTGAAATGTAATGTTTCCAATAGCTTCCATCTCATCTGACCCACTGACTCCAAATCAGTGCCGAAATGTCTTCCTAACAGGTTGAATGAGACACACCTCTTTCTGTTGAGTTTTAGTGCTCCTCACATGTTTCGGAACGTTTTGTGTGTAAAATCATCATTTTCTGAGCGGAGTTTCGCCGCGGTCTTCTATAGAACGGAGCCCAGCCGTGCAGCGGACACTCAGAACCTCCGGAGTCCCGGAGTGGAATGAACCAAAACGAGGGAAACACTCGTATGTTCGCTCCATGTAGTGAAACGTGGCTGCGATGCATATGTCCCCCTCTGTGGCCACTCCAGGGCTCTGAACATTAGTGTTATTAAAATAAGAAACTTTTACTCACCTATCCTGTGTAACTTTACTTGGGGTTTCCAGCAGATATCCAGCATGACGCGCTGCCGATCGATCTCTTCCTCGTACTGGACGATAGTTGTTTTAAAAACTCTGAATATTTCTTCAGCAGCAGCAGTTAGTCGCTCGTTGACAAACTCTCTCAAACTCTCAACTGAACTCATTGTTCTTTAATTACTCATTCAATAATGAGCTGCGCTGTGACTCAGTACCGTCTTCACTTCATTCAAGACAAACAGCCAGCTAATGCTGCTAGCTGCTACTGTTTACTTCCGCTGGGTGTCACGCTCTAAAGCTCCGACCGGGGAAGTGCGGGGCTTCTCATTTTTATTCTGATGATTTACAGTTATTCAACTCTTATTTATATATATATATATATATATATATATATATATATATATATATATATATATATATATATATATATATATATATATATATATACATTTTTATTCTGATGATTTACAGTTATTCAACTCTCTCTCTCTATCTCTCTCTCTCTATATATATATATATATATATATATATATATATATATATATATATATATATATATATACATACACATATAAATAATGTCACTTTGTATATATATCTAGCGGTCGCTCAGTAGTGAATCAAGTTTCCCTTTACTTTCCCTTGAACTGTCGAACCGGAAGCTCGCTCCAGCGTCTTCATCGTCAACAAGCATCATGGCGGAGCCGACGGTCCGTGTGTCTGGGATTGTTTTATCGTCTTTAATGTTCCAGCATGTTAACAGGGATTCAGACGTGGTGAGAAACACATTCATATGTCATTAAAGTGGAAGTTTGTCCAGTCTACCTGCCTGGCGGTGGTGTCAGGTTGAAGAGGATTTGCAAACTAGCACACAGAACAATTGTGTCCCATCGCTAAACGCACACTTTGAAGCCGATTAGCTCCTGATTAATTGTTAAATTGTGGAGTTTTCAGTCTGTGATTTGGGTCACAGTAGAAGCGTTGGTCGGTGAAGTGAAGGTAAACCTGTCAACACTGGATTTCTGCAACTTTTGGTGGTAACAGTCCTGCAACACCAGACTCCGTTCAAATATATTCATTTTTAACATGACATCGAATATTAACAAGTATACATCGCTTTTGAATCATGGCTGAATGTTTTTCTTTAAATCATGCTAACGTGCTGGTGAATTCGGCACAAGAATATACTAACCATCTTTTCTTACAAGAATCGAATTTGAACGTAATGAGCTGGCGCCCAGTTGGCGCCCACAACTGAGTTATGGTGGAAGCTCTGGAGTTCAGTATGTCCAGTGGATGTGGATGTGTGACGGACTGGTTTCATATGTTGGAACTAACTAACAAATATACTACAGAAATATCAAATACACTCTGGGATCAGTATTTCTCTGTTTATTCATATCGCTGTCATTTCATTCTTCTTCTTCTTCTTCTTCTTCTTCTTCTTCTTCTTCTTCAGGAAAGCTGTCACACTCTGTTGTCAGCTTGTTAAATGTGAATATTTTCTGGTTTCTTTCCTCTTCTGTGACAGAAGACATTTAAAGACTACACTGATGGACATTTTTTGGACAGTCTTTCATTCAGACCAGAACCATTAATAGATGACTCCAGAGAATAATCATTAGTTGCAGCCCTAACTGTGTTCACTCATACAGCTGCAGCTATGATTATCTTCATCACTGATCAGTATGCTGAGTATTTTTTGAGAAATGGTTTTATCCTTGAAACATTAAAAACTGTTGATGTCTTTAAATGTTTTGTTTTGTTCAACTAAAAGTCCGTCTGCAGTGTTTCATCATTCTCTATTTATTCTTTAATTTTATATAATTTCAGGTACCCATATTTTATTAAATTCTGTGCGTCAGTCTCCAAATCCATTTTTGTTTTTTTAATCACTTGTAAAACAAGTTATACTAATTATATTTTAATTAGTTTGAAAGGTGCTGTATAAAACAAAGGTGGATTAATTTTTAACATTATAATGCATTTTTCAAGTGCAGCTGCAGTGTTTTATTATTATTGTTCTTGTTATTATTATAATCTTTTTTTCACTATAATACATTTTATATATAGCAGTTTGTTATTTGTGTTTTAATATTTTTGCTTGAATAACTTTTCTGTCGATTTACCATTATCTATTAAATTGGAGTTTATGTTTAATCTTTTTAAATATTTTATATTTTTATTTTATCTTGTTTAGTTTAATGTTTCTTATTCTTTATGTAATGCACCTTCAATCGGTCTGTAAATTGCCTTGCAGGTAATACATACATGACACTGTCCACTGAAAATCATAAACACTGTGACCGACACGCAGCTCAGTGCAGAGTTAAATGGCTTTTAGACATGGCTGTCATCAATATCAGTCATGTTGAATAAATCAGACGTCAGTCAAAGTTGCATCAAGAGTCAAACACACACACACACACACACTGTAGTGTCCATAAAATAATCTGTAGTTGTGTGTCTGTGTGGTCTGTGCAGGAGGGTCTGATCCTCGGAGAGAGCAGGATTGAGGAGCAGGTCACCATCAGTGACTCGCAGGCTGATCACATTCACATCGAGGAGGTTTACAGTAAGTCAGACACGGACGCACACAGTAAAACATCCACACTGTCACATTATGACCATCTTTATTTCTTTTACAGATATCCAGAAGCACATCGCCTGCCACAAACTGAACGAGTGAGTACAGCTGGACAGGCGATAACGTCTTTAACCCCACCGACCCAGACTCCCTTACCAAATGAATGAATTTTAAGAGTTGTTGAGTTAAAACAAACTTTCGAACGTAGTGAAACTGTGTGTGTGACAGATTGTAACTGATTGTGTCCTTGTTGTAAATTCAGCATTAAATCTTTCAGCTGAAGTTGTTTGTCTCCTTGTAAAAAGTGTCAGTTTGTGGCAGCATGTCTGTACCAGCCTGTCTGTTTCTGTGTCTAAAGTGCTAAAGTCTTACCTGCCAACATTGATCAGCTGTTTGAACACACTGTTTACGCTGATTTCACCATTTACACTCCATTTATGAAAGAAGAATAAGGTGAAGTCCCAGCAGCTGTCACCAGATGTTTGTCTCGTCTTCATCTTTGTGTCTGCAGCTTCTACGACAACGTGGGAGACGTGAATGTGGACGCTGTGAAGAAAATCCTGGCAGAAAATAAGCAGGTAAAACTTCACACTGATAATCATTAGAGGAGCTGAACAGTGGATTTGAGGCGTCCAACTGATGTGTCGTGTGTTTACCACCTGGAGGAGAACCTGATTGGTTGGTACCGTCAGCGCAGGAACACGGACCAACAGATGACATTCAGGGAGAAGGTCGTCCATGAGAAGCTGAAAAGCGCTCTGTCCAACCCTCACATGATCTTTGTGCTGCTGACACCCAGCAAGGTGACATCTCCAGGTTCAACACACAGGATGGAGTACGCTGCCTTCATCTCCCGCAGCAGGTAACTAACGACAGCTGCTCACCTGTCCTATCATCCAATCAACACGCAAGACTTATCAGTGTGGTAGTGTGTTGTTGTAGGTCAGAGACTGTCTTCATTCAGTGTTCACAGTCATGAAACAACAACCTGCACCGTGATATTACTACATTTGCTGAAGTAACAGGTCACCCCTGTGTTACAGAGAGTCAATGAACTGTTGTGTTTCTCTGCTCCTCTGTGAAGGTGCTTCATGAACGTCCCTGTGCTGGTCAATAATCTGGGTTTACTGGAGCAGCTGGCGTACTGGAAGGTGTCGGCTCCGTTCTCTGCAGCAGGTTATAACCTCACCATGAAGAAACACAGGTATGGTCCTGCCTCGGTGAACAGGAGATTTACCTCTCGTCTGTGTGTTTCATCATGTGACTTGTCTTTTATCGCTCCAGTGCCAAGTTCTTCTCGTCCAACGGGCAGCTGAGAGACGTCAACGAAGTGAACAAAATGAACGAGTCGCTGCAGTCGGAGCTGCAGGTGAGCAGCAGCAGGAAGTGTGTTTGAACCTGTTTGCTGCTTCACACACACGGTGACTCAGCCTGTGTGTTTTGTGTTGGACAGAAAGCGTGCGGGGACGTGGAGGAGAGTGAACGTCTGGTTGAAACGCTGCAGGCGGATGTTTCAGCTCTGAGGAGACGACTAAGAGAGAAGAAGCAGAGCAGTGTAGGAAAAGGTTCGTTACTGAAAACAGTCGTTTGGTTAAACAAAAGAGACTAACAGAGTCGATGTAGTCGGGGAACAAAGCAGGAGCTGAGAGCATCTGTCCATTAATCATTAATGCAGCCTCTATGATGTGAAGATTGGCTGCTTTTCTCTTAATATTAAATATTGAATATTTGGGGTGTTGAACTGTTGGTCAGACTGGTCGAAACATTTGAATTTGTCAGTTTGGACAAAATTTCTCACCTTTTTCTTGGGAGTTTGCAGACTGATGAGGATTATTAATAATCACAGCAGTATCACCAAAGTCTCGTCCTCATGCATTCTAAGGTTTGAACAGTGTTGAGGCTAACAACTGTTTTCATTATCAATTATTTCCATGATTAATCATTAAGTCTATACTGCCCAAAATGAACCAACAGTCCGAAACCAAAAGACTCTTCATTTAGTGTCAGATATGACAAAGAAAAGAAAAGCTCAGAAGCTGAACCATAAAAAGTTTGGGAAATGAATGAAACGATAATTTATAGACTGAAAGTCTTTCGGAAACCTTCTTTTTTAATCACTTAATCATTTAAGAAGCTTTTAAAAGCATAAATGTAAAAAATAACCTTGTTCCTGGTTCTTAAATGTGATGAACTTCTGCTTTTCTTTGTCACATTAGAGCCACTAACAATTATTTACATTGTCATCAAATCAGCTGATTATTTTCATGAGTAAAAGATGAATTATTTTAGTCTTCAAATAAAATAAATGAAATGCTCAACAAAATGCTGGTGATTAATTTTGACTAATGACTAAATTAATTGAGGAATAGCTGCAGCAGAACATCTTCACAGTTAAGAAGCAGAAACATGACAATGTAATGAAACGATTATCAGAAATAGTTTGCAACTAATTTTCTTTAACACAGCTTATCTGTTAATGGACTAACAGTTGCAGCTCTAGTCTGGACTCAGGTGACTGTCACTGACTAGTTTTGATGCCAAAAATGGACAAATACAAATACCTGTAACTAGACGAGCAGGTTTTGGTAGTTTTCAGACGGTTTCTGTCTTTGAGTGAACACTCTGTGTCTGTCTGTAGCTTCAGATTCAGACGATTCACCCGAGCAGAGGAACCTGCTGCTCCACGAGGCCGTCAGAGCTCTGTTCGCCTGCTCGCCTTTGTTCCACACTCAGACGTTAACCCTCGAGGCGTTTCCCGTCCCCGCCGTCTGCTGCAGCGTTGAGCCGGATGAAGATGAGTCCATGGCGGACGCTCAGGAAACGCTGTCTCTGCTGTGTCCCAGCAGAACGAACTGTAGGAAAAGGCCGAGAGAGACGCAGCCGCTGAGGGAGAGGAAACGCACCAAGAGCAACTCATGATGTGAAAATAAGTTTCTGCTTTGTTTTCATGGATCTGCGTCTGGTTTTAACCTCCACTTTAACATGAAGCTGATTTTAATGTCACATCCACATGAAGATGAACGGTCATCTTGTTTCAAGATGTTTGTTAAAACTCTGTTGCTTTCATTTATTTAACTATTAAAAACACAACACTTTCTGTCATGTGGAAACAAGCAGAGGCTCTGCAGACACACTCGCAGCTGTGAGGCTGTCGGCTGAGATTCACTTGAGATATTTCAAGAGAAACTTGGATTGAGGTTTTGTTCCAAATCAAAGAGCCTTTTTGCACTTTGCTCTCTCATTTTATTCTGTTGTTGTGGTTGTGTACAATTATTATAATGTTCATATAATGAACGTCTTTTATAAAGTCCAACAGCATTCAAGTGTTATTGAAGCACAATATTAGGTTCTGGTCCTTTGTTCAATTACTTGAGTGAGAAAATTAAACTCATGGTTTCTTTACTTTCTTTCTGTTTTAATTGATTTTGGTTATTAAAATTAGATGTAACATTTCCAGCGTGTGTGTGAGAGCCGTAGCCACACTGTTAATATGATTGATGGAGGAGCTGGAGAAGTCTTAATTGGTTACATCTCAGATTGCTGTCCATTCAGGAAGAAAACACTTGTTGCCCCTGTGAACCAAAGACTGAAAGATGTACAGTTGTCTGGTTTATCTGAAGGGGCCTGAGCAGAAGTGCAGTCCCTCCAAATAAAGTCTAAACTATTAGACCGAAACATTTTCACACCTCGGTCATGACTAGAGACATTAATAGTAGTCTAGACTTTCTTGAAGTCTGTGATGAAGAGAGACGCATGAAGTATTGATCCTGTCTGAACTGGGTCATTAATCACACATATGATGTCAGTGAGTTTGTCATCAAACTCATGTAATATCAGACTGTAAATTAGAGATGCCACCTGTCCCGTTTTTCCCAGAATTGTTCTCTTTTTTCAACAGCTCCACAACAAACATAACATGATAAGATATTAGACACATTTTCTTATTTATTACTGATCAGAATATCACGTCACTGACCTTCTCATGCAATTCCCATGAGTGTGAATGACTCAGAATCAGCCTCAGAATCAGAATTCCTTTATTGGTCCTGCAAACGGGGATATCTGCGTGTCACAACAGCCTAATCAATAAACATGAATAAAAGTACAAAATAAACAATATATGATAAAAAGGATAAATAGAAATAGATTCTTACATACTGGGGCACTAGTACGCCCCTTTCTGTGACATCATCCCCATGAAGTCATCATTCACATTTAATTTAATTCATTTTATGGTAAAAGTACAGAACAGAAATCAATAACACTTGAGCTGAGGTGTCCAAATTACCTGAATGCACCTGATTACAATATTAAAGTAATGTAACTTGATTACATTCAGTTAGTTTTGGATTGATAACAAATGAAGACCAGAGAAATTAAATATTCATTTTAAAAAAGTAGCTTTTTGTGTATCCTGTTAACAAGTGTTTATCTGTGTTTGTTCTATTGATTTTTATCTTAACTTTTGACAAGAGAAGTTACAGTAAATATTATGCAGTTGAGTTTCTCCGGCAGGGATTCGAATTCAGGATAAAGTCAAATTCACTGAACGCAGAACTCTTCCTCTACAGACTGAGCTAAACAGCTTTGAAGGATTAGAGAATTCTCTGGTTGAAATGACGTAAACTAGGTCAAGTAAGTCCAGCCCACAGATTTTCTGACAAATCCAGGTGGTGCGGCCAAAAGGGGCGGTCTCTCTCGTTTCCCGCGTGAAAGTTGCGCATTTCCCTCCAAAAAGTTAGATGTGTATAAAAATGGCTGACTGATCGACACTCTGTTTGGAGCTGCTCTTCTCTGAGGACCCGAACACAGTGAGTAAACTGTTCTGTACGAACCTGCTTTATGTGTCAAGTTACTTATTGATCTCAAATAATAAGTCCAGGTGATGTTCCTTCATATATCAGCAGCTCCACATACCTTCATGCGCTGTCTAAGCCCAGCAAGTTCTACTTATGTGCAGGTTAAAATGGAGCCAGCCTCCCTCTCATGTTGGTGAGATTTGTTTCTACCTCAAATATTTCTGAAATAACTCTGAACAGAAGTTGAAGACGTCTAATTTAACTGTTAACTGTCAGGTAAATTCAGCTGGAACTTAATCCTTTAATTATAGCCAATTAAATCCTGATGGACATTGTGTTGTGTTCCATGCACCAAACTCCATTGTGATTTTGGTCGTTTTTATCTCTGCCATGTTAATTACATGAGTAACACACAGTTAACTGAACTTTGGTCACTATCTAAAAACAAGACGGTAGTTTGGGTAAAGTCGGCATTAAGTTTTTTAAATTCATTTATTATTTAGAATGAAATGAAAGCTGTTTAGCTAATGTTATACTGGTCAGTTCAAGTGTGTGGTTATGTTATGCTATGTTTGCTAGCTGACTTTAAAGTTGTTGCAGATGCACTGCAGGTTTAGAAACATGTTAGCAGCGGCTCAGCTGCATTTATTAACGGGTACTGACACTATAACGAGCTTATAAAGACGTCTGACTCATTTAATCGTGTTTTTACAGACAGGTGTGCAAGTTAGCTAACGTGTGTCTGTTGGAGAGTGTTAGCATGAAGGCATTATCCTGCTGTGCAATGTTAGCGTGATAATACTAGCATCTTACAGCTAAATATCTGAGTACAGCACAGTTAGCTAACAGGCTCCATGTGTTGTGTTTAATAATGTCTCAGTATGTTAGCATGTCAGCATTTAGAAGGTCATTTTGAGCAGCTAAAGTAGTTTAACACACAATATGCAGCCTCATTGTAGCCTGCACAGAATGGATTTAGTGTTTTTGTCTCAGTTCTGGTTTTATGTGTTATTTAAATCACTGCACTGACTCCCTGTGTGTCAAAAGATAGACTTTAAAATCATGTTACTCGTCTTTAAAGCACTAAATGTTCTCAGGATTCAATACATATGGTTTACTTTTGGTTTACCTTTAAAAAACACATTTATTAAATCAGATTATAGTAGATTTTACAGTGCAGGTGATGTGAGACTCCTGAAGTGATGTCATGCACATGGTTACAGACTGCTATATCATTCTTTATTATGAAATTATTATAATCCTGTAAGAAGTCACCTTTTTGCCAGATGTGTCTGTAATCTGTTTACATCTTCTTTCTCCTCTTTGACAAACACCACCCACCCAAACACCGTTCAGACCAACTACAGCCCCTCATGGCAAAGAACCCAAGGGGTCAAACTGGCCTCCTCATTCTCCAGATCCCAATCCAGTTGAGCATCTGTTGGATGCGTCAGAACCAACTCCCATCCACGTTGGGGCCTCCGTGGATCGTTCTTGGCTCTGACTGCATCCAGTGGAAGCTCAGTTGGATTGAGATCTGGGGAATCTGGAGGCCAGGTTGACACCTTGAGCTCTTTCCCACGTTCCCAGTATCGTTCCTGAGCAGTTTTTGCAGCGTTATAGGCGCGTTGTCCTGCTGGGGGGGCACTGCCATCAAGGAGTGCTGCTGCCATGAGGGGGTGTACTCGGCCTGCAGCTGTGTTTGGGTGACTGGTGTTTGTCAAAGAGACATCCACATGAATGCTAGGACTCATGGTTTCACAGCCGAACATGGCATTGGAACACAATGATGAATGTTTTTATTTCACCTGTCAATGGTTCTAATGTTGTCACTCTCAGTACATGTTAAATACTTTAGAATTAGATCAAATAACTGCATTTAGGCACTGTAACTAGACTTGTTAATATTTCCTCTCAGTAAAACAAAACCTGTTTAAATGACCTCCTCCTTTGAACCCTGTGGGTTTTGAGCTGGGACTTGTACATTTTAAATGGACAGCTTCATTTATGTAGATTCAAAATTAACATAAGCCTCAGCCTATTCGCCCAGCATGCCACTAATAAGGATCGTATTCAGTTTCTGAAGCGGTTCTTGTGGTCTCATTCATGGTAGAGGTGCAGCAAACTGAGCTCCAAACACTAGCAGAATGACCGGAGACATGTTCATTTCTGTCAGCCTGTGTAAGGTTTTGCTTGAACAGTTGTCCTTTGAGTGTATAAACTATGTTGAGCAGAGCTTGGTGTTAACATTGCATTCTTATTCGTGGTAGAAGTGCAGTGAAGTGAGAGCTACAACACCAGCAGAACTGAGCAGAAACTTGTTGTTTTGGAGGCCTCTTGGGACAAAAGTTCAGTGACAGTAATCCAGTTGTTAGTGGTCTGCCAGGCAAACCTGGTGTTATCATTGTAAGTTACAGGTTAACTTGACTGGACTTCAGCTATCTTCAATGGCAAATGCCCGAGTGCTGTCAATCAGAGCTGTAAGCTGTGTTTTCTATGAATGGCAGTAGTCTAGCCTTTGATCAGCTTTGGTATTGGTAATAGCGTATCCTACGAGCCCTTGTGTGATCCCACCAACTTACAGGCCCCTGTTGTTACACACCTATGGTATGGTAGAAGCGTGCACAAAGTGTACGTGTTTAGTTGGGCCTCGGCCTGGCTAGGGACATGCTCAGGGCCGCGGTAGAAGCTAGCCTGACGCCAACAAAGCAGTTCCGGTCTCTGCCCCCATCTGTCCATGGCGATCTCACTCGCGAGCTCAGTGCGTATGGACGCGATGCCTGTGCTTGAAGATAATGTTGAACTCTGTGATAAAACAAAATGAAGAAAAGAAAATTGCAGGAATTAATTTTCTTTGCCACTGCGTGCAACAGCATCCTGCTTGATAACACCATGCAGAGATCATTATAAAGCTGTTACAGGGCCCTCGGCCTCACTGCCCAGCAGACCACTAATAATGATCCGATTGTGTTGTGGTGACGTTTTTTGGTTTGGAAGCAGTTGTTGTGGTCATGCTCATGGTGGAATTGCAGCAAACTGGTTGCTACAAACAGCTTGAGCAGTTGTTAGTTTGTCTGCATCCTTCTGATTGTATAGAAGGTTTGTTTTGAGTTCAGGTACATCCTCTGAAAACCAACACACAAAAACCCCTAAAAACAAACAAAAACCTTTAAAAACAAACACACTAAACCCCTAAAAACAAACAAAAACCTCTAAAAACAAACACACAAAACCCCTAAAAACAAACACACTTAACCCCTAAAAACAAAGAAAAACCTTTAAAAACCAACACACAAATCCCCTAAAAACACACAAAACCTCTAAAAACAAACACACTGAACACCTAAAAACAAACACAAAACCCCTAAAAACAAACACACAAAACCCTAAAAACAAACACACAAAACCTCTAAAAACAAACACACAAAACCTCTAAAAAAACCCACAAAACCTCTAAAAACAAATAAGCAAACATAAAACCACACAAAAAAAGAGATATCAAACTACCACTGCTCCTCTTTCTCTTCCTGCAGGTGACGGACGAGCAGCTGAGACGAATAAGACGAGCCGCCACAGGACCTGAAGCAGGAAAACTGAGTATCTGTCTTCTGATGAAACTCCTTCAGGTGCTGCAGGTGTTTGTTGACTCTGGTTTCACCTGCTCAGACAGTGAGCACTGTTGTCTTTGCTGGTTATTTACATAATAAAACCTTTTTTTGAATTACACTCTATTGTGGTTTTTATAGATTTTTAAAGAACGTGTTGAGTCTTTTGATGGAGTCCAATGTCTCCACTCAGTGGCATTTTCAAAGCTTTAACTATATTTGATGTATACATTTTCTTTCTTCCATTACCTTCATTATCTATTCCTATTCTGGGAATGACTGATTTAGAAACCATGTGTTGTATAATAATGTCTGAGTAAGTTGGCCTCTCTCCATCTCTTATCACATGAATGAAGCTAACAGCAGCTGTGAGAGTTTATAACGTTTCACCAGCAGCTGATATGAAATATACCTGCAGTGCTGCCTGTGATGTCACCAAGCAGACAGATAAAAGCTCATGTTGAGCAGCTACAGTAGTTTATATGATCATTATGCAGCATCATTGTTACCTGCACTTTAAAATGGGGAGGGTTATTTAAAATGTTTGTTCTGATACAGTTACTTATTTAAAAATAGTCAGTAATGTAATTGAAGTAAAGCTGTCCACTCATCTAATTCATAACTGTTCACTGTGTATTTCAAATAAGTACATTAATTTAATACATTTTATTTATCTGTAGCTTATTATATTAGCATTTTTTCCCGTTCTGTCTTTCAGATGCTGTTTTAATGTCTTAATGTTTTAGTTTTGATTACTTTCTATGTCTCTGAATGGATCTCTGAATGAGGCTTTATTTGACTGAAGGTTTTTACATCTCAACCTTTAGATCTCTACACCTTGTTTTAAACCAAGTACTTATAAATATGAAATAGAAATCGGGACCTGAAATAAATCCAAAAGGCCTTTTAGTCAGGATAGTTCACAGGCTCCTCAGCTGCACCAGTAATGGTCACATTTTTCTCTGAATGCTTTTTTTCCACTCTCACTTCACCTGTTTGTTTTCAGCTAATTCAGTCTGAGTCTAAATATGCTCTCTGAACTTTAAATATTAATGTTCATGTTTTTAATGTGATCACAGCAAAGGAAAAAGTGTGTGTGCAGCTTGTGGTTTTACTCTATGAACAATTTGAACTTACAGAAACAATATGGTCCTGGCACAGATAGTGATCAGCCCTAATAATACAAAAAATCAATGAAAGTCTTTCAAGAATTTGATATTTTAATTTGGTCCTTGGATGTAGCAGCAGCACCCAATCACTAACAAACTTACGTTACAGCTGATCAAGTGGAGAGCAGTCAGGGGAAGAGAAAATGACAGTTGCAGCGAAAAGTTATCTCTGTGTTAGTTTGACAAACAGGAGTTGAGGTAATTGGTAAGTTCTTGTCTTGTGATCTGATTTTCAGGGTTTTTTTTGCTGTTTCTTTATGATTTTGCACATTTAGATGTGGCTTTGTTTCACAAACAATGTCTACATCTTTTGTTTTCCTCACACAAAAACTTTCAGAGAAAGGCAAATCCTCCCAGTCCAAAGAGCTTGGCAAAAAGGTTTTGTAGACTTGTCTGGTCAAAAAACATTTCCCCTTGGAGCTGTTGTGGTCAGGTGGGGATGGACTGAACCATTTGTTGGGTGGGGGTCTTTCCAACAGACTCCTCCATGGACGGGTCTTTGACTTTATGGTCCTCCAAGGCCCACTTTCTGTTTCGGGCAGCTGAAGGACACAAACGAGAACAGGGATGGTTGAGAATAAGCTGCTGATATAAACAAACAATTTTGGAAATGTTGTTTAAATCTGTATGATTATAGCCTGACCAGAACTGGACTTTTGAGGCCAGTACCAATATTGAGATGTGTTTGTTTATATCAGCCATAAGTACATTTTTTAAACATTGACAGTCTTGATACAAATACCGTAGACTTTATCCAGGCTAGTAGCAGGACTATGAACACAGAACTGAACCAGAACCAGAACCAGAACTGCTATCATAAATATGAGTAGATTTATTGCAGTGTTCATATTGTTTACAGACTTTTCTGACCCAGTTGGCTCCATGTTGGTTCTGGTGCCTTGTTGATAAGACGATATATTTCACTGAGCTTTAACACAAAACTACATGAGGTTTGACTTTAATTACAACAAACTGACAAACATCATGTGTGAGATTCTGACCCAGTTCAGACCAATCAGATCAATATTTCATCATCTCTCTTCAGTCACTGCCTGACAAAGTGTAACTGAAATAAGATTCCGTGTGGGCAAACCGGAAGAGGCGTGGCTTCGTCTCTGAGGCAGCGGCTCGAGATGTTTGGTGGTTGCCGTGGCAACATAAAACGTGAAACCTGTGAGTACAGGCTCGGGCTGATGTTGACGCTTCAAACGGCGACAGGTTAATCAGAAAGTTATCAAGTGTTCATGCTTAACACCTGAAGTCATTGTTATTGACAAATATGATCCACGACGATTTTCGAGTGGAGTGGATCGGACGGAGAGTGTCGGCCGGGTTCGGTTTGCCGGACAGCGGCGCGTTCGATGACCTCCTGAGCCGGGGAGATGGAGAAGAAGAGGAGAAGATTCTCCACTTTTTGAACGTTGTCTCTGAGGAGGAGTCCACATCACTTCTTATGTTTTTCAAGACTTTTAGAGAGGAAGAAATTGAAGTGGAAATTCCAGCGAGTGAGTGACAGTTAGCCTCACACAACGTTAACAAAACGAGCTAACGTTAGCAACCAACCGTCAGTGTGTAAGCTAGCCAGTGAGCATAGTTCTGTTGGAAAGACGTTAGCACACAATATCTGATTACAGTTTATTAATTCAGCAATAAGACATATAATGACACGCTAAAGTCGAACTGTTATCAATCAGCACATCGTAGAGTTTAGACACAGTCACTTTAATATGGACTTTGTATTTACGGTGCGGTACTTGCGCACGCGCTTTACAGAAATGAGCGCAATGTCTTTTGTACATACGGTAAAATCTTTGTTAAGCAGTGACTGAAGAGAGATGACAAAGTATTGATCCGGTCTGAACTGGGTCAGAATCTCACACATGATGTTTGTCAGTTTGGTGTAATTAAAGTCAAACCTCATGTAGTTTTGTGTTAAAGCTCAGTGACGTCACCAACACCAGCATGGAGCCAACTGGGCTCAGAAAAGGTCACAAAGATCAACATCACAATTAATCTGCTCATATTGACATCTGCAGTTCTGTGTGCGGAGAGCTGGTTCTGGTTCAGTTCTGTGAGCTGCTGGTATACAGGAGCAGCTGTGATGTCTTTATAATGATCAATTTGAAGTCTGATATTCATTTGTTTGATGACAAACTATCAAACTATCATATGTGTGAAGGATTCATGACACAATTCAAACAGGATCAATACTTTATCTGTGTCTCTTCATTCACTACCAGACCAGGTTTGATCAATAAGGTCCATGAGGGGACCGGACGGGGCGGAGCTCCAGCTCTCCATACTTCCATCCTCCTCATTTAGAGCTGTTGTCCTCATGATGGACACATTTCTCTCTCATTAACTTGCAGCAAAAGCACAATTACTCAATCAGTGTAAAAACAAGATGGCTGTCATCTCAGCTAAAACCTTATCCAGTCAGTTCAAGAGAAAAGGTGCAGAACCTCGTCAAAACTTATGTTTGAAACTTGTTCATTTATGCTTAAAAACATGTGTAGTTTGGTGTGGTCCATGCTGAAGGCTCGTAACCCGGCTGTGCTGCTGTTACGGTGGTCCAGTGAGATAGTTTACATTCCCAGTGTGAATGGAAGATTTGTGTTCTGCTAACCTGTCCTGTAAAGTCTTTTTGTTCTTCCAATGTAGAGAACTAAAACAGGGACATCTAGTCTATCAATCACACATGTGGTTTAACAGTTAGTGAAATGATGAATATCAATCTCCCTCTGAGATGTATAATCCATAAATGTCTTGCTCTGTGATCTGTCTGTGCAGGGGTTGTAGGCCCCTCACGTTTTGAACCCAAGCATGTTTTTTTTTGTTGTGTGTTTGGTGGAAGATACCAGTATAACTTGTAGAGTAGGGCATCTGATAAGTGGTGGTTCAGGGAAGATGAAACTGAGTATACCATCACTTTCAGTGATACTCCATTTCTCTGTATAATCTGTTTTAAGTTTTCCGCCTCTGCACTGGATGTTGTGACGAATAAGTCACTTTCTTTTGTTTGTTTGGGAGCATTTCTTTGCAGTGAAGTTTGTCTGTCCAGGTGGTTTTACATCTGTGTTCTTAAATAGAGAGGCCACCATTTCCTCAGTTCTGGACTTCATATCCATTTCCTCTTCACTTGTTGGATTTGGCCCTAAGGTACATTCTCTTCTGGGATGTAGTATGGTGTCTCTGTCTGTTGGTTTCAGAGTCCCATGGTTGTCTTTAGGTATCATGAGGAAATGTCTGCTGTCCTTGCCTCAGTCTAGAGACAGACCCAAGATGTAGCTCCTCTGTTTTATTTCAAACATCACCAGTAAAATAAACTGACAGAAATACAATGTTTACTTCTGGGACCTGAGTGTGTGTTAATAGGCTACATGAGAGATGAAGGTCTGGAAATTGATTGATATGTTGTAATGTGTGGTTAGTTAAACTGAATCTAAACACATGTTTATGAACTCAGACAGGAGGAAAAATAGAGACCCTGCAGATCCTGACAAGGAGGAGGAGAAGGAGGAGGAGGAGAAGGAGGAGAAGGAGGAGAAGGAGGAGGAAGAGAAGGAGGAGAAGGAGGAGGAGGAGGAGAAGGAGGAGGAGGACGCAAATGGACAGAGTCCCAGTCCTGTGAGATCAAACTTTCATTTGAAACTTCTTGTCTTTATTGCATTTAGGTTGTGATTGTGTTTGAAATCTTTTGTCGGTGTATTATCTATGGAGAGGAAAGAGATAATCATGTTTTTGGTTTTGGTTGATTTTGCATTTCCAGAAGATGGAGGTTCAAGTTGTCTATCACATTGAGCTTCATGTGGCGGTAAACGAACACCCAGAGAGGTTTCTGAAGTCCCGTGTCTTCTACTTTACCAGGAGCACAAAGGGTGAGATGACAGTTCAGTACCATTACAATCAAGCATGTTCAAGACTCTGCTGAAAATATGAACTATGAGGTGATTACGTGGTGTTTTAAATAGAGACCATTGTTGAACCACTGGACATGAATGAGGCCAGTGTCCTGATGCCCAGGCTATTAAAGGTTGGCATGTGTTATGGACAACGCCTTCTTGTGCAGCAGAGTAAGCTCGCCAATGTAAGTAAAATAAAACAGATTTTACAAGTGGTCAAAAGCAACCATCCATATTTACAGTCACTATATGTAACAGTGGCAAACAAATAATTTATGATTTACTGAAGAATTTAGACGAGGTGCATGTTTTCACTTTCTCTCTTGCCAGGTTGCTTTACCTGCGCTTACTGCTCAACAAATGGAGATGAGTGGTTCTAGAAGCAGGGCAGTTTCTCCTCAGGAGAACACTCTTCTCGAGTTAAATGGACAAGTTACTGTTCATGATGAGTTGCTCATCAGGATGTACAGCTTTCTCGAAGTGGTCAGCACAGCTCACCAGTCCCCTCAGATTCAAGGTCTGTTTCTTAAGATAGACTGCTCATCGTTTCATTTCAGGAAGTTATCAGTTTTTTTATACAACAAAAGGGGCAGTTTCTCTTCCAAATTTAATTTAAAGCTTGTTTAATAATAAACTGTTCAATCTGAAGATCATTCTTTTGTGTCACAGAGGTTACACTGCATATCCCTGAGCTAGATCTGGAGCCAGAGGTGGATGTACTGCTTTCTAATCCAGAGATGGTAGAGAAGTTGGAGCAGTGTGTGATGAACTGGCAGACTCAGATTACCATTGTCATTGAGGAGCAGCTAAACAAAAAGCCTCAGGTCTGTGTCTCGTCCTATATTCCTAATTTCAATCAGAATCAGTTTGGTGCACCACAGTTGAAGAACATAATCTCCGAGTGAAGGATTGAGGGTCGAGCCCTGCATTCACATGTAAAGTTGCTGCTGAAACGAATGAAATATCACCAAGAAATAGATTCCCTGTCAGTTCCAAATAAAATGATCTGGTAGAAGAAATCATTAAACATACACAGTGATATCCTGAGACCACCTTTTCGTTTTTCTCCAGGGGCCCGGGCCTTTGGCTGAGACAGTCTTCTGGCAGGAGCGTGCATCCATCCTGAGTGCTCTGAGTGAGCAACTTAAACGGCCTGTTGTAAAGAAGATCTTGGAGGTGATGACCAAAGCAGATGCGAGCATTGTTCAGACCCTGGAGGAAACGCTTGCTGAACTTTCCAAATACTTTGTGGAGGCGGATGAAATTAAAAGCTTCCTCCTCCTGATGGGAAGACACTTCACGGTGAACTAAATTCTTGTTGAATATTCTTTACATTGACTTCCTCTTTGCTCTGTTGTAAGTGGCTAGTACATTGTTGCACCATCTCCACCTTCACTTATCAGATGTACCATTGTATGTGTTAGAGTCTGGCAACTGAAGCAGATTTTGGTGTGATCCTGGAGGACATTCCTCCTCTGATGGAGTGCCTGCAGATTGTGTGGATGATCTCATGCCACTACAACACTGATGAACGTATGGTCCCTCTGATGGAGCGTATTGCCTGGCAGCTTTGTGAACGTGTGGATCACGTCATTGATGTCAACACGCTGTTCAAGTATGTGTGGATCCATTGAGGTCTTGTGTTGGAAATTTGGATTTTAGGTCGAATTCAGTCAGAATCCTTAATCAAAAAGGGAGTTTTGAGGTTTTAGTGTATCTTAATAATATACTGTGCTTTGGACAGAGAGAAGAGGGAAGTGGCCAAATCAAAGGTGCATGATGCTAAACAGGTTGTGGAGCAGTGGAAGACATCATACTTTGAGGTGCGTGCTGAAATTGAAGAATCAGGCAGGCATCCTCGCTGGGAATTCGACCGTAAAAGACTGTTTGAGAGGACAGATTACGTGGCTTCAGTCTGCCATGACCTCTACAATGTTTTGCAGGTCAGTGAACACACCTTTAATACTAAATCACTAAAATGTGTTAATGTGTTTAAAGCACCTCTGTTTTTAAAAGACGCCCCCCCCACATTTGTGTTGCAAAGATTCTGGATGAGTTCCATAACTTCTTTGGTCCGGAGCTGAAAGGCGTCACCGGGGAGCCAAAACACATCGATGAAGTGCTGCGCAGAGTGAACAGTTTGATTCTGCCGATCGAAGGCATCACTTTCAAACCATTCAACTTCTTTAAGATGAGCAGCTGGAAAATGATCATTCAAGACTTCTACAATAAAGTTCAGGTGAGTTGGACATCTAGGACACAGAAACTGTGAGTTTTAGATCAACACAACAATTAAAGCTTGGTTTTATCAGTATACTTACAGTCAGCTTGTACCAGTAAGATTACATATCTCAGTCATCAAGTTGATCCTCTTCCTACATGTGTCTGCTCAGGCTATTGAGGGAGAGGCAATCAGCTTCATTGATCAGTCTTTTAAGACACTGCGCTGTTCAGCCGCTGCCTTCGACATGCTTCAGAAGTTCAAACACATCCGCTCCAGAGAGGCCATCAACAAGCATCTGATGGGAAAGTTCAATGACATCCTGGCTCAGTATTGCAAAGAGGTACTGCACTGTGAAATGGAGGAAACGTGCTGGTTGACATCTGAATTTACTTGTCAAATAAAGTGATAAAATCTGATCAGTACAAACTTCAGTTGAAGAACAGTAAGCAAGAGTGTAAACTTTATGGAGTACCACAGTAATGAGTGAAATCATTAGTTAGCATGTTAGCACTTCTGGTTCCCTCCTCTTAGAAGTCTGTGAGTGTGTTGATGTGTTTTCAGTTAAATGTGTGTAAAAAGCTGTGTGTCACCTCAGGCTGAACATATTTACATGTTTTGTTCTCCAACATAAAATCATCATTAATGTCCCACAGTATAATCATGAAGCTCTTCATGTGTTAGAAACAGTTAGCGGTTGCTAACGAGTGTCTGAATGAGACTACAGAGGTTGTCGGGGACATTAAACGTCCTCACAGTGAACACGGAGACTCATCTACTCACTAGTCCGTCTTTACAGGCCACTTTAGTTACACACTGTTCTAACTCTGACTTTACAACTTGTACATTGATCAGTTTATAGAAAACCTGGATAGTAATTGTGCAGTAAGAGATTATTTTCTGTAACAATCCAATATCCAATTCAAAAATCCCAAAGAGGGAACCAGGGGCATGCTAACTTTTTGCTACAACAATACATATCTCCACACTACTATGTCGACTTGCAGTATTACACTGTACTGCAACTAACACAATTTAGTAATTACTTATTACTAAAACTTATTCTATATACATTTGCTTCATCAAGATGATCATAAGATCATTGAGCCATATACAATCTGGAGTTGAATTGCATGCAGCCTCATCCTTAAACAAATATAAAACAAGACAATATTTCCTCTTCTGCTGCTACGATATTTTTGGTGGAGTGAGCACAGCCTGCAACAAAGAGTTTTGTATATAGCTTTTTTGTCTTTATTATAGGTGGACAGTATAAATGAAATCTTTGAGGCAAACAAGGACAAACCACCACTAATTAAGAACGAGCCTCCTGTGGCAGGAGCCATCAGATGGAGCCAATCTCTGGTCCACCGCATCAAACACACCATCCTTCCCTTCCTGAAAGTGTCCGAGATGCTGGAGAGTGAACACAGCCAAGCAGTGAGTTCATTCACTTTAATAGAAAGTTGTTAACGATTGAACTGACCATCAAAGTGAATGCCCCTTAATAAATAGATCTGGATCACTGAACATCAAACTCTAAGTAATAATGAAATGACCCTGGATGTGAGCAGGTTGTGCAGCCATCAGCCATCAGAGCCACGCCGATACTGATTTGTAGAGTGTCCTATCAGTGCCATTCATTTGCTGAGCCAGTTAATGTGTCGTTCTCTGATTTGACTTTGGTGCATTCTGCTCAGGCCAAGGACAAGTATGAGAAGACAGCAGTAAAGTTCTTGGACTTTGAGGGGAAGAAGTATGAACAGTGGATGGCTGCGACAGAACGCAACTTGCCAATGCTAATGAACAAACCCCTGCTGGTCATCACCAGTGAAAGCCAATCCCAGGGAGAACCAGTACGTACCTTTCTCTGTTTACTTACTTATACACATCAGACACAGTAACTGTTCTTATTCTCTCAAACTATCATTAATTTTCTTATTTTAAGAATATACCGCCAGCTGAAGGCAGCCTACAGAGAGGTGTGCGATACGCTGTGAACTTTTCTCCAGAGCTGAGGGAAATCATTTCTGAGACAAAAAACCTTCATTCACTGGGCTACTCTGTTCCTGATCGGGTTCAAAATGTTGCTCTGCAGGAGGACAAATTAATCAGGTAACGACACCAGCTACTGAATACAGAGTTCATACCAAACCACAGAACTGCTGATCGATGTCATCTCCGGCCTGATCTGTTTTTAATTTGATTTTTAGGTATGTCAATGACCTGAATAACATGATCAAACGCTACCACGCTGTGATGGACAGCCTGAGTGAGGCACAGTCTGTTATGCTGGCTCTTCTCATCAAAGTGGTCAGAAAAGAAATGTATGTTGGATCTAAAAGACTCAACTGGAATTCTCTGGGTATGTGTGATCTGATTTATGCTCAGTTGTCATCTGTGGAAATCGACGTTGTATAAATAATTGAAATCAAATCACTTATGAATATGTGTTTGGTTTTAGGTATCGGCGACTTCATCGACCGAGGCATTAAGGCCGTCTCTAAGTTTGAGTCAGTTGTCAGTCAGATTCAGAAGAATGAGAGAGAGATCGAGTCCAAGTTGCAATCAATGGTGACGGCCAACTTCATGAAATTTCCAGTCGCAGATAAATCGAAAGACCTACCAGGTAGAAATGATCATTTGTTGGATGTAATGATTAATGTCTCAGAATTACTTTAGTTGACTCAACTGCATGCTTTTTCCAGGTGTCAAGGAGTTCTGTGAACGTATCGAGCAACAGCGGACCAAGACGGTGAAACTGCTGAGCAGAAAGTATGCGGACATTGGAACCATCATCACTAAGACAGAACATTTGATCGTGGAAACCAGCAGTGGAAAAGCCAAATGTATGGCAGATTATTACACGTTCTGGGAGAGCAAAGTGTACGACTCGCTTATAAAAATGGTGCTGAGGTAATAATGACTGATGTTGATGTTGTTGAAGTCGCCTACTTTGAAAGCAGCACAGCACTTTCTGTCTCAACCTTTGTAACATCCTTGTTGTTGACTTTCACCTTTAGGAACATTCAGACCTTCAACACGGCACTGATGGGAAACACCGCTCTGTTCCGAGTGGATGCCCTCCTGTCTGCTCCTAAGATCGTGCTGCAGCCTCCAAGCAGTGAGATCTACTGGCTTATCATGCACTGTATCAGAGACTATGTAGAGAGCACCAAGGTGGGCTCATCATGACTCCCTGAAGTACTACGCTGCATCTTGACTGCTTTTTAAAAAAAAATCAACTATATTTTTTTATGATTAATATTATTTATAATTTAGTTGGTAACCTAATACTAATGATGTGACTCGATTCTGTCCACACTTTTGTGTTTCAGCAATTTGTGCGTTGGTGGCGTGGGAGCTGCATAGAGTGTTCACCACAACAGGTGGATGGTGAAGAGGAGGCAGTGACATTTAGCTTTTTCAGTGATGTGTGGCCCCATCATCAGATAAATGAGAGCGCCCTGACAGTGTCCCAGAACGTCCAGCGCCTGCTCTTCTCTGTGGATCGGTACCTCAACCATTGGAAACGCTATCGACACCTTTGGGAAAGGAACTACACTGTGGTGAATGAAAAGTTTGCTGCGAGAAAACCATCCATTGTCATGTATGATGACAAGTTTCAGTTCCTCTCTCGTATCAGTCAAGAGTTGATGCTGGAGCCTCTGTCTAAGAATGAGCACATCATCCATCTGAACCTGGAGCCTCTGGCTCAAACAGTGCAGGAGATCGCTGAGTCCTGGATCAGTTCACTGGGTAGCCTTCTCAACAAGCCAGCCAAAGAGGATCTCTTCAACCTGAGAGACGAACTCATGGTATTTACTCCTGTTATACTGTTACATATTGTTTGACAGTAAATATTTAAGTGATGGGGGTCTTATCTGAAGTCAGTGTGTAACCTGCAGTAGATGACCGTCAGCTCTCAGCTGTGTGGAGAAGCAGCGTGTAGCACCGACAGTGAAGCAGAGCATTGTTGAGCATGGAGCGCTGCTAAGCTGCACTGAGGTGTTCTAGCCATCTCGAAGAAGTCACGCCTAAAATATACATTTGTTGAAGTGTATACTATATTTTTTTAATTTTTGGTGCTTTACATTGATGTTGACCCGCAGATCAGCTGATCTGTGGCGTAATGCATGGCAGGCACAGCTGCACTTGTGCATAGGAATACAGATGTTGTACGGTTGAGGGAATGTAGTGCCAAAGGACGGAGCTGTCCGGCAGCAATGTGCCGCACCGAAAATGTTCAAAATGTAGCGTACACTTAAATGGATATATAAGGTGTGACTTCTTTAGGTTCCCAAACATATACATTGAAAGAGTTGACCACTATCTTTAAGGATGCAGAATATGGATTTTTAAAAAAAATGTGTATTGATTTCTATGGCTATTTTATTCGACAGCAACTTTCTGTGATGCTGAAACAGAGCCCTGACTCTTTCAAGGAGCTGAAGTCTGTCCTCAGCACCATCTCTAACATCAGGGATATGTCTCTGGATGTGGAGTTAAGATTCAATGATATCCAGGAAAAATACAGAACACTGGCCATGTACAAAGTTCAGGTACCGTGTTCAATGTTTAATCATTGTCTTTTTAAAGCAAAGGTTTAGACTG
Organism: Sparus aurata; assembly: GCF_900880675.1. Classification (NCBI taxonomy): domain Eukaryota; kingdom Metazoa; phylum Chordata; class Actinopteri; order Spariformes; family Sparidae; genus Sparus; species Sparus aurata. Next base: position 28,763,038 of record NC_044198.1, on the reverse strand, counting down.
TGATCCTTGTTGAACTGTTGGTGCTCTACGTTTCATGTGTAGGTCGGAGAGGATGAACTGGAGCTGGTGACCAAGATTAACCAGATGTGGAGTGACCTGCTTATAGAGTCCAAACAGGTGGATCAAAGTCTAACAGATGTCAAGAAATCTTTTACTTCGGTAAGATATTGAACCCACACAAGACAATCTGTAGGAACAGAAAATGAAATTGACTCCTTTTGATGTAAATCTACTTTTATAATTCTCTTCCTGTTCTCTGTTACACCTCAAGATGACACAAACGAAGGTGGAGGAGTTTAAGCAGGAGTTGTCTATCTTCGCTGAAAGCTTCAACATGCGCGGTCCCGGAGCTGTGGGAGAAGATTTGGAGAAAGGTACTTGTGCATTTGAACCGTGCCTGTAGTTGTTCCACCCAGAACATAATATATGGTGGTAATTCTTCAAATGCAGTGGAGGGACACGTCTCTGTTTTTCTTTGCAGGATTTATCATTATGGAAACATATGAAGCAGATCTTGCCGAGGTAGTGGCAGAAAGGCAGGAGCTAGCAAATGCTGAGAAGCTGCTGGACCTCCCGCTCACCCTGTACCCAGACGTTATCAGCATTCAGAGGGACATGAACGGCTTAAGACAGATATATAAAGTCTATAAAGCTCAGAAGGTTTGATGGAGGAGCTCTAAGTTTAACATTAAAATTGCATATTGGGAGGCATTGAGCATGCTTGAATGAGTTTGTCCTTTTCTTGTTTCAGGACGCAAAGGCAGAGTGGTCTCAGACCTTGTGGGTGGATTTAAACATCCAGCTGCTACAGGACGGTGTCGAGGGTTTCATCCAAAGCTTTAAGAAGCTGCCCAAAGATGTGCGAGGGTTACCTGTGGCCTTCTTCCTCGAAGGACGCTTGAAGGAGTTCAGAGAATCTCTGCCGCTTCTGTCGGACCTGAAGAATGAGGCTCTCAGAGACAGGTCAGACTGCAGATTAACACCAGAACCTAACTGGAATAAATCTCAAACAAAAAGACAATCAATAGTTGTGTGCAATACTTTAAATGTTTTTTGAGCAGGATATGAATATGAAAATGCAGTCACGATGACACGATCAAATCAAACACTCAAAATAAAAACCTGTTTTGTGTTTTGGGGCGCAGACACTGGAAAGAACTGATGGAAAGGACCGGCACGAACTTTGAGATGAACCGAGACACCTTCACTCTGGAGAACATGTTTGCTATGGAGTTGCACAAATACGCAGATGTCATAGGTGATATCGTCACCTCTGCTATGAAAGAGCTCGGTATTGAGAAGGTAAGCTTCCATTTTGTGAACCATCTCAAGCTTGACTGAGGGATCAGCTGTGTCAGATCATCAAACATATCTGTGTGTGCTTCCAGGGAGTAAAGGAGGTGGTGGAGACCTGGGGACACATGACGTTCAGCGTGTTGCCTTATGTCAAAGGCACTCGGAAATGTGGCTCTATGATTTGCGCAGTGGATGAGATTATGCTTAATCTGGACAACGATGCCATGAACCTGCAGAGCATGGCCGGCAGTCGTTTTGTTGGACCTTTCCTTGGTACCGTACAACAATGGGAGAAAGACCTGTCCCTGATCAGTGAGACCATAGAGGTCAGAGAGAGTGTCCAAATCTCCCATCACACGTGAGCTGGTCCATAATGTCCCTGCTGAAAACATGTGTCTTTTACAGGTTTGGCTGCTGGTACAAAGAAAGTGGATGTACCTGGAGAGCATATTCCTCGGTGGAGACATTAGCTCGCAGTTACCTGAGGAAGCCAAAAAGTTTGATAACATGGACAAAAAGTTTAAAGAGGTGAGTTTTGCTACAATATGAGCCAAGTGAAAGCAAGGCACACCTTAAAAATGTTGTCTCCTTACTTTCTTCATGTAGATAATGAGTGACACAGTGAAGGATCCAAACATTAGGCGGTGTTGCCTGGTTCCAAACCGGCTAACAAACCTGCAGGCCCTCAGTGATGGTCTAGAGAGGTGCCAGAAAAGTCTCAATGACTATTTGGACTCCAAGAGGAATGCATTTCCTCGCTTCTTCTTCATCTCTGATGATGAGCTGCTCAGCATTCTGGGAAGTAGTGACCATACCTGCGTCCAGGAGCACATGATCAAGGTATCAGGGTTGAGGAGGATCACTGCTCGCCATGTGTGTGAAACATTTTTCTAGATGTGTTTCTTTTCTTTGTCCAACAAGATGTATGACAACATAGCATCTCTGAGTTTTGAGGCCATAAGCGATGGGGAGACAGTAGCTGCAGCCATGGTATCTGCTGAGGGTGAGGTGATGGAGCTGAGGAAGGCTGTCACAGTGGAGGGAAGGGTGGAGGAGTGGATGACTGGAGTACTGCAGGAGATGAGGAGGACTAATAGGACCATCACCAAGGAGGCAATATTCTACTACTGTAAAGACGGGAGCAGGTGTGTGTGTAGTTAATTAAAATGTGTGATCAATTCTGCCATTGTGTGTGTGCAGATGAGCTGTACTAATGGCCACATAGCGTCTTCTTTCAACTGTTCCCAACAAAGAGTGAGATTCTGAAAAGGCCCAGCGCCCAACATCTCTTATTCAGACACACTGACTCCGAGCACTCTCAGTTGAAAATCTCTGAACTTTTACAGAAAGAGAAATGTTTTTCTTTTTCCTGGCATAGGTGATAATATTCACCATATTTCTGTCCTCAGGCACTAAATGTCTGTTTCCTGTGTGTCTCAGGGTGGATTGGATGATGCAGTACCAGGGCATGATGGTGCTGGCTGCAATTCAGGTGTGGTGGACCTGGGAGGTCGAGGATGTCTTTAATAATGTGAAGAAAGGAGAGAAGCTCGCAATGAGGATCTTTGCCAAGAAAATGCACCAGCAGATTGATGAGCTGGTTACACGCATAACACAGCCTATGAAGAAAAATGACAGAAAGAAGATAAACACGGTGCTCATCATCGATGTCCATGCGAGGGACATTGTAGACAACTTAGTGCTAAACAGGTAAAGCTCACACTTCACTCTTTTCATTGCATGTGACAGTGTGTTAAAGGGGACTTAAATAAATAAAAGGTAACTGTCTTCCCAGTATAATGGATGCACAAGAGTTTGAGTGGGAAAGTCAACTGAAATTCTACTGGCTGAAGGAACACGACGACCTCTTTGTGCGTCAGTGCAGTGCTTCGTTCTCTTACGGCCACGAGTACATGGGGTTAAACGGTCGACTGGTTATCACCCCACTGACGGACCGCATCTACCTCACTGTCACGCAGGTCGGTCAAGTTTGGAAAATGTATATCAGCCACCTCCAGGCAGCACATGTAAGTAGTTCTGTCAGCTTGTTTTGATGACAGGATGTGTGATTGTGACGCAGGCCCTCTCCATGTTCCTTGGTGGAGCTCCTGCTGGACCGGCCGGCACAGGAAAGACGGAGTCCACCAAAGATCTGGCCAAGGCGTTAGGCCTGCTCTGTGTGGTGACAAACTGCAGTGAAGGCATGGACAGCATGGTAAGAAGCCTTTACTCGAACAGCGACAACATTTTGTTCACATTATAAATCACATTTAACACATTACTGTGTGTTGACCAAATGCTAAATGTGTGGAAACAGGATGCGTTGAGTTGTCAGTTATTAAACTTCATTTTTACTGTAGAAAACAAATGTTTTCGTACATTGAAAGTCTCAGTCATGTGTCACTGCACCGCTGTGTCTCTGATCATCAGGCATGTGTGCTCATATTATGTCTTCCACTGCTCACTTGCATCCATTTCAAAAGTATCACCAAAGTTGATGTAAATACTTGTATGTTTGTTGAAACTTGTGCACGCTCTGTTGGACAAATTAAGCACTCAGTTGTTTTTTTTAACTTTCATTTGTTACTAGCTTTTTTTTCTTTTATTTCCTGTTTTGTTCAGGCTATGGGTAAGATCTTCTCCGGCCTCGCCCAGTGTGGAGCTTGGGGCTGCTTCGATGAATTCAATCGTATCGATGCCTCGGTGTTGTCAGTTATCTCCTCTCAAATCCAGACCATCCGCAATGCTCTCATTCTGCACCATAAAAAGTTTACTGTAAGTCTGTTGTAGAAACACATACATCCAAAATAATCCTGATTTTCGATAAATTCATAAATAAATTCATCTCCCTAAACGACCTTCTTCTCGTTATGCATATCAGTTTGAAGGAAAGGAGATCAGCCTGGACGACCGCATGGGTATTTTCATCACCATGAACCCGGGTTATGCAGGACGCACAGAGCTGCCAGAATCAGTCAAAGCCCTCTTCAGACCCGTGGTGGTCATTGTGCCTGACCTGCAGCAGATCTGTGAGATCATGCTCTTCTCCGAGGGCTTCCTACTGGCCAAGGTGAGGAACACGGAGACAAAACTCCTCAACCATGTATAATGATCCATGTATAGCCAATATTACTATAATGTACAGGTTTAATGTTTGTGTTCTCAGGCATAAAATACAGTAAATTACTTACGTTTGCAAAGACAATTTTTTTATATAAACATGAGCAAACCTTTAACTTCACCCTGCAGATACTTTCCACCTACACGTGTCAGTTTATCATCAAGGATTTCATCTTATTTCAGGTGCTGGCAAAGAAGATGACGGTTCTGTATAAGCTTGCTCGTGAGCAGCTGTCTAAGCAGTCTCATTATGACTTTGGCCTGCGTGCTCTGAAGTCCGTCCTCGTGATGGCAGGAGAGCTGAAGAGAGGCTCGCCGGACCTCAGTGAGGTAGAGACCCCGCAACATTTTCCATACAATGTCATCAGACTTACATATGGAAGTTATTGTGATTTGTGATCCAGCAGGAACAGTTTGAAGCTTGATGCCTGATGGAAAACTGTGAGATTTATTTATGACGATTCCAGCAATGTCCACCAAGCATCTTACAACAAGAAATATTGCAGATGCCACTTAGAATATGAAAGAATCCACCATGAGAAGTATCGTTTATTTCTTTAAAAATGTTGTACTGCATTGTGACTTAACTGCCGTGATCCTGGTCTCTCCTCTGGACAGGATGTGGTGCTGATGCGTGCTCTCAGGGACATGAACCTGCCAAAGTTTGTGTTCGAGGATGTGCCTCTGTTCCTCGGGCTGATCTCAGACCTGTTCCCTGGCCTGGACTGCCCCCGTGTTTGCTATCCCAACTTCAATGATGCAGTGGAACAGATCCTGCAGGAGGGCAAATACGTCATACTGCCTGACCAGGTGACTCAGTTTGGTCTGAAATGTGATTCTTTGAAAATCGGGATTCCTGAACAACTTAAAGATCATTGAGTTTTAGTAGCAATGATTGAGTTTCACCATGTTAGTGTGAAGATCATACAGCCTGTTGTTTGTGCTGTCTGTGGTGCCAGGTGGACAAAGTGGTGCAGATATATGAGACGATGATGACCAGACACACTTCTATGGTTGTGGGTCCAACAGGTGGAGGAAAGTCGGTCGTGATCAGCACTTTATGTCAAGCTCAGACAAGGTCAGTGTTGGTTTACTTCACCAAGCTTTATACCACACTCCTGATGTTTGATGTGGACGATAGTAAGCTTTATTTCATGTCATCATCAGATCGGGATTGCACACCAAGATATATCCTCTGAACCCCAAAGCCATCACTGTCATTGAACTTTACGGAATTCTGGACCCAGACACTCGAGACTGGACTGACGGGATCTTATCCAACATCTTCCGAGAAATCAACAAGCCCACTGACAAAAACGAGCGGAGGTAAACAGAACAATTAATGGAGACATTTCAATAATCAGATGATTAAGACGTACAATATGCCAGTGATGTCATTCATTCATTCATTCATATATTGAGAAAAAGGAGAAGAAGAAGAAGAAGGCAGACTCTCAGTGGAGTACAACATAAAGACATGAACTTTGACTGACAGGTACATCCTGTTTGATGGGGATGTGGACGCTCTGTGGGTGGAGAACATGAACTCTGTGATGGATGACAACAGGCTGCTCACTCTCGCCAACGGAGAGCGGATCCGTCTACAGAGTCACTGTGCTATGTTGTTCGAGGTGAGTCAGAATTTTCCAACACTTCTATGTAAAGCTCCTTTCAGAGCATTAAATAATGAAACCTAATGTTCACAGGTTGCAGATCTGCAGTATGCCTCCCCTGCTACTGTTTCCCGCTGTGGGATGGTTTATGTTGACCCCAAAAACCTGCGATACACTCCTTACTGGCAGAGATGGGTCAACAACAGACCTGGAAAGGTATTTAAAAAAAAAAAATACATTCAATGTGATGATTTGACTTGCTTGTTATTTGACAACATCTCAACGCTGTTTTGTTTTCTAGGAACAAGAAGTGCTCAACAAATTATTCGAAAAATATGTACAAAGCTCGATTGACATGATTGTGGATGGGATTGTTGATGGCAAACAGGGCAAGAAACTGAAGACTGTCGTCCCTCAAACAGATCTGAACATGGTAGGTTCATCTCAGCCGTGTTCGCTGTGAGGACGTTTAAAGGAGTCATCACCCGGAAATCGCAATTTCTCTTGTTAAATCATGCATATTGGTGTTGGACCTCTGTTGAAACTTGCCTGAAAAGCTGGAGTTTGAGAGTGGCTTATTTTTTTCGCTTTGGCTCACAGTTCGCGTTCCTAAAGCAGGAGATTTTGACTCTGCTCCTGTGGTGACGTTACCACAGGAGGCTACTTGCATATTAAGCATCGGCTCACAGCCGTCCTCAGCCAGGGTGAGCACGCCGAATCTGCTTATTTCTCTGTCATTTTCACGCCATACATCGTCACCGCCAGCATTAAAACTCAGGTCTTACATGTAAAACACGAGTGTGAAAAGTAAGACGGAAAAAAAAAGAATTTACCATTCAGAGACGTCCTGCTGTAAACGTGTCTCTTCCACCGTCTCTGCCTCTTCACTCTCCCTTTCAGGTTCCGACTCTGGCTCGTACATAAATGCCTGAATTCCGTAAGTTTCGTCATTTAGTGTGTGCGCCATGACAGGGGGCTGTTTATGTTGTGGAGTCTGTGTGCATGCAGGCTCGCCCCCCATTCCGGCTCTGTCCTTCCTGCGGCCAATCAACGCGCGCCTCATTACATATTAATACAATGCACATCCGGACCGGTCAAAACCTCGCGCATAATCTCGCGTGAGAAAGTCGCGGTATGAAAAAGGGTCAGAACAAGCTCTATGTTTGATTTTTTTTTATTTATTTTTTTCTAATAAGTTTTAAGAATTGATCCAAAGCGATCCAAGAGGGACTGGATATGTAAAAAACCAGGTGATGACTCCTTTAATGTCCCCGACAACTTGTTAGCAACCAGTAACCAATTTTAACACACGGAAGAGTAGAATAATTAATCTGGGAAATTTAATGATGGTTTTTTTGTGGTAGAACAAAACGTAAAATATCTTCAGCGTGTGGTGACCACACAGCTTATTGACTGAAAACACATTGAACAAACTCACAGACTGAGACGAGGGAACCAGAAGATTATACCGGAGGATTTCAGCTCTCTATTGTGCATGTGTTGTGTGTCCAGGTGACTCAGCTGTGCTTGATGCTGGACGCGCTGCTTGAGGGTGAGATGAGCAGAGCTGAAGTCCTGGAGTGTTACTTCCTGGAAGCTCTGTACTGCTCGCTGGGGGCCACACTGTTGGAGAGCGGCAGGACCACGTTTGATGAGTTCATCAAAAGGCTTTCCTGCTTAACTGCAGTCCATGATGAGAAAGCCCTCGCTGGACCCGGTGAGATCCCAGGTAAAAAAACACGTTCTTGCACGTAGACAATCATGAATTGAACACACGTTAATTCAATGATGTGTTTTTTAAAATCATTCAGGAAACAGGATTGTTTTATGGTTTTAGGTAGATCAAATGAATATTATTCTAAAAACAAACTTAACTTTACTTATTGAGAATTTTATTCTCTACATAAATGTTCAGTCTCCTTTAATTATTTCACTGATTCTTATTATATTATTAATAACTAAATGATTGGCTCCATACAGGATATCTTCCATCTCTGTATGACTTCCATTTTGATGGCACAAAGGAGAAGTGGGTTTCCTGGAGCTCTCTGGTCCCCAAATACATCCACGACTGCGACATGAAGTTTGCTGATATTCTAGGTAAAGGTCATGTGTGTGAGCAGTGAGGACAAATCAGATGTCTTTCACACAAACATGTCGCATCGATTTCAACGTTTTGACTCTTCGATGTTCCTTCATCCTCCGTCTTTGCCGTAGTGCCAACTGTTGACACCACGAGAGCCAGCTGGATCCTGGACCAGATGGTGAGGATAAAGAGGCCGCTGCTTCTGGTTGGAGAGTCTGGCACCTCCAAGACTGCCACCATTCATAACTTCCTGAAGAAACTTGACGCAGATACAAGAGTGAGTTCACCATCTAACCACGCGTGCATGCATTTTATTCCATCATCATCCATTGGAATGTCTTCCCCTCTCTTTCTAGATTACTCTGATGATCAACTTCTCGTCCAGAACAACTTCAGCGGACCTGCAGAGAAACTTGGAGGCCAGTGTGGAGAAAAGGACCAAAGAGATCTACGGGCCTCCAGTGGGGAAGAGACTGCTGGTCTTTATGGATGACCTGAGTATGCCAAAGGTACCTTCTCCAGCCCTCAACCAGTTCTCTTATTATACTGTCATGAGTGACAGCACTGGTATGTTAGACATTGTTCATATACTCTCATCTAGGTGGATGACTATGGCACACAACAGCCTATCGCGCTTCTGAAGCTGCTACTGGACCGAGGAGGCCTCTATAACAGAGGGAAGGAGCTCAACTACAAAGTCCTCAAGGACATGGACTTCATCGCTGCCATGGGAAAGGCAGGAGGAGGGAGGAACGAGGTGGATTCCCGCTTCGTCTCGCTCTTCAGTGTCTTCAGCATGCCCTTCCCTGCAGTGGAGTCCCTCCACCTCATCTATGCCTCCATTCTCAAAGGCCACACCAGAGTGAGTATCACACACAGATCAGCACATATCAGTTACCACGACAAATCATTAACTCAATCAAATCTTTTAGCTGTTTGAGGATGCCATTAAGAAGGTTTGTGACAAAGTCACTGTCTGCACACTGGAACTGTACAACAACATCATCAAGGATCTGCCGCCCACTCCCTCCAAGTTCCACTACATCTTCAACCTTAGGGATCTGTCCAGAGTCTACAACGGACTGACGCTCACCAACCCCGACAGGTCTGATCAGGCTCCTTCATTCTAGTCACGCTTTAACAGACACGTTGCAGCTCCATTTCTATATGTTACTGATTTATCTCCGACAGGTTTTTGACTGTCACCCAGTTTGTGCGTGTCTGGAGAAACGAGTGCTTGAGGATCTTCCACGACAGACTCATCGATGAAACTGACAAAGACTTGGTAATAACTAATGATATGGCTGTTTTTTTAGATTCTCCTTTGTGTTGACTTCAGGGACAAATGTGTTATTGTTTCTCCAGCTAGGATTACAAATGTAGACTCAAACTCCACTAGTTTTGTAGTGTTGTAATTCAAAACAAATCACTTTTATTTATATAACCCAAAATCACAATAACACTTCCTCAGTGGGCGTTACAACCTGCACAGTGAACAACGTCCTCAGAAAACCTTTAAACAGGAGAAACAGAGGAGGATCCTCTCCCAGGGCAGCCAGACAGACAGTGGATGTCACATGTACAGAAGAGAACAACAGAATCTCAGTTTACTCTTTTCATTTAAAGAATATGAAATGATATGATAAATGTAACGCGTGTGGATCCAGGAGACGACCGAGCCACACGACCTCCTCTCCACCGTGGTGACCTGACGAGGGCAGCTCATACAATTTCAATTTTCAAATGTACTCAGTGTGTTTTTTGTCACCAGGTCCAAGGTCACATCAAGAACCTGGTTGAGGAGCATTTCAAGTCCGACTTAGAGGCAGTCATGAGGGACCCAGTTCTTTTTGGAGACTACCGGACCGCCCTCAGTGACACTGAACCAAGAATCTACGAGGACATAATGGACTATGATGCTTCCAAAGCCATGTTTCAGGTACTGTCAGACTAAAAACTGTCATTAACTGTGAAAAGTGGCTTTGACATGATTTTTGTTTCAGTGTGTGATTGAAATATAAAAAAAGACCTTTGTTAGAATTACTTGCTGCCATATTCTGTTTGAGATAAACTCACTGACCACTGTGACCTTTTTTGTCTTCTGCAGGAAATTCTGGAGGAATACAACGAGACCAAGTCAAAGATGAATCTAGTTCTGTTTGACGATGCTCTGGAACATCTGACTCGTGTGCACCGCATCATCCGCATTGATCGAGGCCACGCGCTGCTCGTCGGCGTGGGGGGCTCTGGCAAGCAGTCCCTCACCAAGCTGGCTGCCTTCACCGCCGGCTGTGAGGTGGTACAACTCAACTGATGTTTACAACCAGACAATAAACCCGTTGTGCCGGACAAAAGGGGAATATAGACACGAGATACGAGACAGCTACAACATGTTAGTTTGTTGGATGGAGGATGTGTGTTGGTCCGTTAGCTGACAGATCCAGGAATGTTTCTCTCACTTTAACATTGTGAGACCGGGCAAGTTTACATAATGATTAAGCAGTAAAGGGCTGTTGGGCCTTGGCAGAGGTTTGCGCTCTACTGAGTGCCATTCCACTTTTTAAAAAGTCTTTCAATGAGGAAACAGCAGTTAGCTGGTTAAGATTAAATGATAAAAGAAGGGTTGGGGAAGTTCACTGTAACTTCATTTTGATCTTTTTAACTCCATGTTGTAAAACATCACATATACAGACATCTACAAAACAAATCTTCAGCCTGTAGTTATGGAATCTGCTTTTCCCAGGTGTTTGAGATCACACTCAGCAGAGGATACAATGAGTCAAACCTCCGTGACGACCTGAAAATACTTTACCTGAAGCTTGGCATAGAAAATAAGAAGACTGTGTTCCTCTTCACTGATGCACACGTGGCTGAGGAAGGTTTCTTAGAGCTCATTAACAGCATGCTCACCTCAGGTTGGATATCACTGACTTACTCCTCTCTCATTAAACATTCCTCTGTCTTTAAAGCTGCAGCTGTAGTCCTCTGATCACGATGTCTTTCTGTAGGCATCGTTCCTGCGTTGTTTCCTGATGATGAGAAGGAGTCAGTTCTCAACCAGATTCGTGAAGAGGCTCTTAAGATGGGCGCAGGTCCTTCTAAAGAGAGTGTGTGGAACTACTTTGTCAGCAAGAGCGCCAACAACCTGCACGTTGTTTTAGGCATGTCTCCAGTGGGAGACACCCTGAGGACACGCTGCAGGAACTTCCCAGGTGAGATGTGGAGTCAGAGCCCATGTCCACGTGTGCCTGTGTTCTCTTCTGAGTGCCAGTGTCTGTTTTCAGTTGTTTCCATTGAGGAGTGAGCATTTGCACTTTGAGCTGATGATCTCTAAACTTTTCAGAAAGGTTCTGGTGACGTCACTGTGGCTCTTTTTATTTCTCCTGACCTCGCCGATAGTGTTCACTGTATTTTTGTCCTCACCCACATCCTCCTCGCCGTGATGTCCTGATGTCAAATAAAACACAAACAGACAGTAAACCTCAGAGGATGGGAGTCATCATACAGCGGTGGCTGTTTAGATATTGTAGTGATAGAGACAAGATGCATTGCCAGCACTTTTCTGCCTGAAAAAAACACTATGTGGGCATCACATAATCTTTGACTTCTCTCTCAGGACTGACCAACAACACTGTGATCGACTGGTTCCTACCTTGGCCTCCACAGGCGTTACTGGCCGTGGCTCAGTCTTTCCTTGGTGGGTAGAAACAGATGTTTTTCAGATACGTCTGTCAGCCATCTCAGGGCTTTTATTTTACTTTATTTAGCAGTGAAGACCTACTGCTGGATATTATCGCTTATTTTTATTCCAGGTGAAAGTCCGATGATTCCTGAGGAGCACTCTGCAGCAGTGGTAGATCATGTTTGTATGGTCCATCGCTCTGTGGGTGACTACAGCAAGCTGTTCCTCCAGAAACTCAGGAGGTGTAACTACGTTACTCCAAAGAACTACTTGGACTTCATCAGCACCTACTCCAACCTCTTGGAGGAAAAAGACCAATATATTCTGGGTGAGAAGATGGAACATGTTACAAGTTCTGTTCCTCTGTGCACCACGCTGCTGTGCGTTTATAATTTTGTGATGACTTTTTTTTTTTGATGTTGTGTTGTCTCGTGATTCAGCTCAGTGCAAACGTTTAGAGGGAGGTTTAGACAAACTGAAGGAGGCCAGTGTGCAGCTGGCTGAGCTGAACATTAAGCTAGCAGAGCAGAAGGTGGTCCTCGCTGAAAAGTCCACAGCTTGTGAGGCCCTGCTGAAGGAAATCTCCACAAACACCAATGTAGGTGAGTGAGCACCTGCATCTCTTACCTCCGTGTTGTAATGAGCAGCCACAGTCTGATCAGCCTGATGCCGCCTGACAAAAGGTACAGAAGTATCCGCTGCCGTACCACCAGAATACAGAGCAGCTTCATTCATTTTAGAAAATAGACGAAGTAAAAAATGACTCAAAGACTGTTTTGTTTTTTAAACAATAAATTGACCTTGGTGTAGTTGATGGTGTAAAGTATCTCAAACACAGCTCACACAAACCACTTCTCAACAACTTTTCCTTGCAGCTGAGGAGAAAAAGACTCTGGCAGAAGAGAAAGCCAAAGAGATTGAAGAGCAGACTAAAGTGATCGCTGTTGAGAAGAAAGAAGCTGAGAGTTCCCTCGCTGAAGCTCTGCCGGCTTTAGAGGCGGCCCGACACGCCCTGCAAGACCTGGAGAAAGCTGACGTGACAGAGATTCGGTAAACTCTCCCGCTCACTCAGAGCTTCACTTTTATTCATTTGATGATTACTAACTTCATCAGAATAGAATAACAGTAAGATCTATAATGCAGCAACCCAAACCACAGCTCTGTCAAGATGATACAAATGTTAATGTTAATGTTCTTAAATGTTGATCAGTCATGCAAACCAGGACACGACTCACCTGACCATAGAATCAAACGATCCTCTGCCTCTCTCTGCATGTTCCTGCTGCGCCGTCACGCAGATCCTTTGCAAAGCCCCCCAAACAGGTGCAGGTGGTGTGTGAGTGCATCCTCGTGTTGCGTGGCTACAAAGAGATCAGCTGGCAGTCAGCCAAGGGCATGATGTCAGAAGCTAACTTCCTGCGCTCGCTGATGGAGATGGACTGTGACTCCATCGGTAACCACCAGGTCAGGACTGTCAAAGGTGAGTCAGCACCACGTCCAGTAGAAAGACCTTGTAAGACACATGTGATGGGGGAGGGGGGGCAGTATGCCACATTTGTATTCCCTTTCATTTCTCCTGGCTAGGCTTCCTGAGGAACCTCCAGACAAGCTACGATGAGATGCGAGCCATCAGTAAGGCCGGCTCAGGAATGCTCAAATTTGTGGAGGCTATCATGGGATTCTGTGAAGTTGCCCGGGAGATAAAACCCAAGCGAGAGAAGGTAATATGAGGATTCTGAGTGCTCTTACATCACGCTCCAAAGACAGGAACACAGATTAAGCAGTCCTGTTTTCAATGTCTTCTCAGCTGGCTCGCCTGGAGAAGATCTTCTTTCAAAGTAAGCGGGAGCTGGAGGACATTCAGAGCGAGCTCAGTGATATCCAGAAGGAGTTGCAGGCTCTTGGAGAGAAGTACCAAGCTGCTTTTAGGGAGAAACAGCTGCTACAGGAGGAGGCTGAGCTCATGGAAAGGAGGCTGATAGCTGCCGACAAACTCATCTCTGGCCTGAGCTCTGAGAACGAACGGTGAGGCTACAAAAGACACAACACATGAAGAACTGCTCATTTGTTTCTTTTCACTTCTACTTTTGTCTCCATCTGTTTCCCTTCACTGCTCCTGCCGTGTTACCGTCTCCACCCAGATGGGCACAAGAGCTGGAGGAGCTGAAGCAGCGGCGTGTGCGTCTCCTGGGTGACTGTCTGATCTCTGCTGCTTTCCTGAGCTATGAAGGCGCCTTCAGCTGGGACTTCAGGAATGAAATGGTGTACGAAGTGTGGTTGAAGGATGTGCAGGAGAGAGGCATCCCTTCAAGCCAGCCTTTCAAAATAGAAAACCTTCTGACAGATGAGGTAGAAATCAGCAGGTGAGGAGTGTGTGCTCAGGGCAGATGTTGTAACTTGAAACACCAGAAGTTAAATAATATGAATTAGGTATTTTGGATGACTTGGCGCTGACTGTGTGACAGATGGGGCTCAGAGGGTTTGCCTCCGGATGAGCTGTCGGTGCAGAATGGAATCCTGACGACCAGAGGGAGCCGGTTTCCAATGTGTATCGACCCTCAACAACAGGCCCTCAACTGGATAAAGAAGAAGGAAGAAAAAAATAAACTGAAGGTACCAAAAGTTATGTTATGTATCATATAATAACAATAAACTTGACGTATGTAACACCTTTAAAAACAGAGTTTACAGTGTTTTGACAAACAAGCAAAAGCAGGAAACTCAGAAAGACAAGATGACAAAATAAACACTCAACAGTCGTGACGAACACGAGGAAGCCTCGTCTGAGTTCAAACAGGACGGCACAGCAGAAAATATTAATAATTACAACTTAAAGGAATAAAAGTGACAAAACAGGCAAAATCACAGAAGTAACACAAATAAAGAGATAAATAAAAGAAAAGAATTAATAAAAGATGATAAGAAGTCGACATCACAGAAGGATTCAGAGCAGATAAAAAGAAGAAAGAATGAATAGATGAATGATAAATAAAGAAGAAAAGACAGGAGGGATTTGCTGTTTATCTGTGATTTTTCTGTCAGATTGCTGATAAAATAAACTCATTTGCTCTGATGTCCACAACACATAATCTGAATCTGCAAAGTAACCAGTAACTACATGTGTCAAACAAATGTAGTAGAGAGGAAGTAAATTGTACTTTGGTTCTTTTCATCGCTGGTTGTTTTTCATTTTTACTGTGAATATCAGCCCCAGGTGTCAGTTTCTAGTCTGCTTGATTAGTCCTGAAAGAGTTCTGCAGTCAGCTTCTCCTGCTGACAGACGCTGAATCCGTCACACAGTGTTTGGTCCTGACAGTTCGACACTTCTTCGTCCCTCAGATCTCATCTTTCAACGATCCAGACTTCCTGAAGCAGCTAGAGATGGCCGTCAAATATGGCTTCCCATTCCTCTTCCAAGATGTGGACGAGTACATCGACCCAGTGATCGACAACGTACTGGAGAAGAACGTGAAAGGAGCAGAGGGCAGACAGGTCATCATGCTGGGGGATAAGGAGGTTGACTATGACCCCAACTTCAAATTGTACCTCAACACCAAACTGGCCAACCCCAAATATTCCCCGTCAGTGTTTGGAAAAGCCATGGTCATAAACTATACCGGTACGATACTTCAGTGGCAGCCATCCATTTGTATTTGTAATATTTGAGCAACATGAACTAAATGTTTGGTCTGTGTTACGTTCCTGCAGTCACCCTGAAGGGTCTGGAGGACCAGCTGCTGAGTGTCATCATGGGCTTTGAGAAGAAGCAGCTGGAGGAGCAGCATGAGCGTCTGATCCAAGAGACCAGCGACAATAAGAAGCTGCTGAAGAACCTGGGAGACTGTCTGCTCCGAGAGCTGGCCATGTCCACGGGCAACATGTTGGATAACACCGAGCTGGTCGAGACGTTGGATGAAACAAAGTCCAAAGCCAGTGAGGTAAGTGCGGCTGCAGAAAGCATCAGTCAACTCGTGCAAGCATAG
Source organism: Sparus aurata (assembly GCF_900880675.1). Lineage (NCBI taxonomy): Eukaryota > Metazoa > Chordata > Actinopteri > Spariformes > Sparidae > Sparus > Sparus aurata. The sequence goes on along the minus strand of NC_044198.1, from coordinate 28,747,258 downwards.
AAATGTAACTTTTTCCCGGTTTGTGGTTGTGATCATCAGGTATTTGAGAAACTAAAGCTGGCTGAGAAGACGTCTCTGGACATTGATAAACTGAGAAACGGCTACCGGCCTGCCGCCAAGCGCGGTGCTATCCTGTTCTTCGTGCTGACAGAGATGGCTCTGGTGAACAGCATGTACCAGTACTCTCTCGCCTCCTACCTGGAAGTGTTCGACTTTTCCCTGCGCAAATCTCTGCCTGACCATGTCCTGGATCAGAGACTGAAGAACATCATGGACACTCTGACGTACAGTGTGTATAACTACGGCTGCACAGGTAAACATACATGAATAAAGATTGAATGATAAAACTGATGAGAAAGGTGGATTGCTTGCTTTAACCTGAGCTGACTGCGTATCCTCAGGTCTGTTTGAGAGACACAAGCTGCTCTTTTCCTTTAACATGGCCATCAAGATTGAGCAGGCCGAAGGGGCGGCGCCTCAGGAGGAGCTCGAGTTCTTTATCAAGGGTGAGATATCCCAAACATTTGCATTCTTACACACAAAACCTGTGAATGCAAACAATGTCCAAAGCAGATGTTCTTTGTTTCCTCCCTCCTGTGTTTCAGGGAATCTGTCCCTGGAAAAGAGCAAGCGCAGAAAGCCGTGTGAGTGGCTCCTGGACCAGAGCTGGGAGGACTTAGTGAAGCTGGCTGAGCTCTTTCCTGAGCAGTTCGGTTCTCTGCCTGATGACGTGGAAAACAATTCTACTGACTGGGAGTCTGTAAGTGACCACAGCGACAGGAAACATCTAAACCTTTTACCTGATGTGTGGAGAGTTGAACCCTCGGTCTTCCTCTCCTCAGTGGTATGACTTAGATGCACCAGAAAAGGCTCCGTTCCCCATGAAGTATGACGAGAAGCTGTCGGCCTTCCAGAAGCTGCTGCTGCTGCGCTGCTTCCGCATCGACAGAGTGTACAGAGCTGTGACCGACTACGTTACTGTGACCATGGGCGAGAAGTGAGACTGGTTCTATTGAACTAATACACATGACATATATTCACAGTATGAGCAGACGTATCAGCTGATTGTCCACGTTTTCTTGTATTTCTGCTCAGATACGTGCAGCCACCAGTGATTAACTTTGATGCCCTGTACGAGCAGAGCACACCTTCCTCCCCCATCGTCTTCATCCTGAGCCCCGGCTCTGATCCAGGCTCTGACCTCATGAAACTAGCTGACCGGTCAGGATTTGGAAGCAGCAAATTCAAGTTCCTCGCTATGGGCCAAGGCCAAGAGAAGGTACTGAAGACTTTATGTCCTGTCACAAAACAGTGGTGTATAGATGATACTATCCAGGTTTTCTATAAACTGATCCATGTACAAGTGTTAAAGTCAGAGTTAGAACAGTGTGTAACTAAAGTGGCCTGTAAAGACGGACGAGTGAGTAGATGAGTCTCCGTGTTCGCTGTGAGGACGTTTAATGTCCCCGACAACCTCTGTAGTCTCATTCAGACACTCGTTAGCAACCGCTAACTGTTTTTAACACATGAAGAGCTTCAGGATTAAACTGTGGGACATTAATGATGATTTTATGTTGGAGAACAAAACGTGTGTATATGTTCTGAGGTGACACACAGCTTATTACACACATTCAACTGAAAACACATCAACACACTCACAGACTGTGACGAGGGGACAGGAAGTTCTAACATGTCAGCTGATCTCAGAGCAACAAACTACAACCTGTAATCAGGTGAATGAGCACAGGATCACTGAGCAGTCAGTCAGTAACAAGCTGACGGTCGTTGTCTTCTGTGGAACTATAATAAAGGTGGCGCTGCGGCTGCTGGAGACGGCGGCGTCTCACGGTCAGTGGTTGATGCTGCAGAACTGCCACCTGCTTGTAAAGTGGCTGAAGGACCTGGAGAAGGCCTTAGAGAGGATCACACAGCCAGACCCCAACTTTCGCCTGTGGATCACCACCGACCCCATCAAGGACTTCCCCATCGGCATACTGCAGAAGTCTCTGAAGGTGAACCTGTTCTCCTCACTTTCAGCTGCCATCTCTTTACATTTTAGTATTTGGCAGCGTTAACTTCTCAAGATTGAGTGGTCAGCACAATGTTTTCCTCCAGCAGGTGTTTTATTTGATGATATTTAATGATATATGATGGAAAAAGAGTGGCTGCCATGTGACCTGCTCATCAGGAGCAAAGTGAGGTTCAGACATGAACATGCAGCGGGGGGTTCAGTGTCAGGCCGCCTACCTTCTGATGAGTGGACGACAGTGACCACTGGAATA